>NC_044034.1:22422090-22787099 GCF_901765095.1 Microcaecilia unicolor
CTTTAAACATGCTGTGGTCACACCTCTCCTTAAGAAGCCTTCACTCGACCCTACTTGTCCCTCTAATTACCGACCCATCTCCCTCCTTCCTTTTCTCTCCAAATTACTTGAGCGTGCTGTTCACCGCCGCTGCCTTGATTTTCTCTCCTCACATGCTATTCTTGACCCATTACAATCTGGTTTTCGCCCTCTCCACTCAACCGAAACTGCGCTTACTAAAGTCTCCAATGACCTATTACTGGCTAAATCCAGAGGTCAATATTCCATCCTCATTCTTCTTGATCTTTCTGCTGTTTTTGACACTGTCGATCACAGCATACTTCTCGATACCCTGTCCTCACTTGGATTCCAGGGCTCTGTCCTTTCCTGGTTCTCTTCCTACCTCTCCCTCCGCACCTTTAGTGTTCACTCTGGTGGATCCTCTTCTACTTCTATCCCTCTGCCTGTCGGCGTACCTCAGGGTTCTGTTCTTGGTCCCCTCCTCTTTTCTATCTACACTTCTTCCCTTGGTTCATTAATCTCATCCCATGGCTTTTCCTACCATCTCTATGCTGATGACTCCCAAATCTACCTTTCTACCCCTGATATCTCACCTTGCATCCAAACCAAAGTTTCAGCGTGCTTGTCTGACATTGCTGCCTGGATGTCTCAACACCACCTGAAATTAAATATGACCAAAACCGAGCTTCTCATTTTCCCCCCCAAACCCACCTCACCGCTCCCCCCGTTTCTATTTCTGTTGATGGCTCTTCATTCTCCCTGTCTCCTCAGCTCGAAACCTTGGGGTCATCTTTGACTCTTCTCTCTCCTTCTCTGCTCATATCCAGCAGACCGCCAAGACCTGTCGTTTCTTTCTTTACAACATCCGTAAAATCCGCCCCTTTCTTTCGAGCACTCTACCAAAACCCTCATCCACACCCTTGTCACCTCTCATTTAGACTACTGCAATCTGCTTCTTGCTGGCCTCCCACTTAGTCACCTCTCCCTCTCCAGTCAGTTCAAAACTCTGCTGCCCGTCTCATCTTCCGCCAGGGTCGCTTTACTCATACTACCCCTCTCCTCAAGACCCTTCACTGGCTCCCTATCCGTTTTCGCATCCTGTTCAAACTTCTTCTACTAACCTATAAATGTATTCACTCTGCTGCTCCCCAGTATCTCTCCACACTCGTCCTTCCCTACACCCCTTCCCGTGCACTCCGCTCCATGGATAAATCCTTCTTATCTGTTCCCTTCTCCACTACTGCCAACTCCAGACTTCGCGCCTTCTGTCTCGCTGCACCCTACGCCTGGAATAAACTTCCTGAGCCCCTACGTCTTGCCCCATCCTTGGCCACCTTTAAATCTAGACTGAAAGCCCACCTTTTTAACATTGCTTTTGACTCGTAACCACTTGTAACCACTCGCCTCCACCTACCCTCCTCTCTTCCTTCCCGTTCACATTAATTGATTTGATTTGCTTACTTTATTTATTTTTTGTCTATTAGATTGTAAGCTCTTTGAGCAGGGACTGTCTTTCTTCTATGTTTGTTCAGCGCTGCGTATGCCTTGTAGCGCTATAAAATGCTAAATAGTAGTAGTAGTAGTAATCGGTTAGCGCAGCTACACTGCCGCGTGCTAGCCGACTAGTGCATGCCTAGTGAACTCTTGTTGCCATCTTTGCGCTAATCTATTTTAATAGCCATGCACTAATGGCAAAATTAGCGCGTGGCCATTAATATAAAAGATAGGAAATTTGGCCATTTCACCACAATGGGAAAAATGGCTTGAGCACATGGGAAAGACCCACGTGAGGGGACACGAAGGCCACTTGTTCCCGCTGTTTGGTAAAAGGGCCCCTTAATCTTAGTTCAATATTTTTAATATGTTGCACCTAACACATTATCAGGCTTATTTTCGAAAGAGAAGGGCGCCCGTCTTCCGACACAAATCGGGAGATGGGCGTCCTTCTCTCAGGGTCGCCCAAATCGGCATAATCGAAAGCCGATTTTTTACGTCCTCAACTGCTTTCTGTTGCGGGGATGACCAAAGTTCACGGGGGCATGTCGGCAGTGTACCGAAGGCGGGACGGGAGCGTGGTTAAGAGATGGGCGTCCTCGGCCGATAATGGAAAAAAAACGAGCACGAGCATTTGGCCAACCTTACTTGGTCCAATTTTTTTCACAAATAAGCCTCAAAAAGGTGCCCGAACTGACCAGATGACCACTGGAGGGAATCGGGGATGACCTCCCCTTACTCCCCCAGTGGTCACCAGCCCCTCCCACCCTAAAAAAAAAATTAAAAAACATTTTTTCCAGCCTCTATGCCAGCCTCAAAGGTCACCAGCTCCATGACAGCAGTATGCAGGTCCCTGGAGCAGTTTTTAGTGGGTGCAGTGCACTTCAGACAGGTGGACCCAGGCTCATCCCCCCTACCTGTTACACTTGTGGTGGTAAATGTGAGTCCTCCAAAACCCACCCGAAAACCCACTGTACCCATCTAGGTGCCCCCCATTCACACCTTAGGGCTATGGTAGTTGTGTACAGTTGTGGGGAGGGTTGGGGGTGGGGGGCTCAGCACTGAAGGTAAGGGAGCTATGCACCTGGGAGCAATTTGTGAAGTCCACTGCAGTGCCCCCTAGGGTGCACAGTTGGTGTTCTGGCATGTGAGGGGGACCAGTGCACTACGAATGCTGGCTCCTCCCACGACCAAAGGGCTTGGATTTGGTCGTTTTTGAGATGGGCGGTTTCCATTATCGGCGACAACCGAGGTCGTCCATCTCTAAGGGTGACCATCTCAACATTTAGGTCGACCTAAATGTTGAGATTTGGGCGTCCCCGACCGTATTATCGAAACGAAAGACGGACGCCCAGCTTGTTTCGATAATACGGGATGCCCCGCCCCTTCGCGGGGACGTCCTCAGAGATGGGCGCCCTTAGAGATGGGCGTCCCCGTTCGAAAATGCCCCTCCACGTGTCCACCAGTCAAGAAGTCTGTTGCAATCTATGAATAAATCTTTACTAGAAGTGCCAACGTGTCAAGATGTAAGGTTGAAAGAATTCCGACATTCCATCTTTGACATTGCTGGCCACAATTTTGGAATCAGTTTCCTCAATGCATCAGAGAGACTCAGGAGGTGGGTGTTTTTAAGAAATTGTTGAAGACGTGCTTGTTCAGACAGGGTATGAAGGAGT
Organism: Microcaecilia unicolor; assembly: GCF_901765095.1. Classification (NCBI taxonomy): domain Eukaryota; kingdom Metazoa; phylum Chordata; class Amphibia; order Gymnophiona; family Siphonopidae; genus Microcaecilia; species Microcaecilia unicolor. The sequence continues at coordinate 22,425,261 of NC_044034.1, forward strand.
ATAATGTTAGGAGGTAAAGGTGCTGTATAGAGGAAGAAACTGAGGAGGGAGGGTTGGCTGGAGCATTGAGATGTGATATGTACACTAAGTGTTGTATTATTTTTGTTTATGTATAGTAACATAGTAATGTAGTAGATGACGGCAGACAAAGACCTATACGGTCCATCTGCCATTTTCAGGGCATAGACCGCAGAACTCTACCCATTTCATTTGTTATTGGTGTACTCCGCCTAGAAGATTATTGACAGAGCGGAATATACGTTTTTAAATAAATCAATATTGATAAACGGTGAAGAGTGGGGGTGAACAGGGATCTGGAGTTCAAATTCTGGACCAGAGAAGAAACATCCTTCCAATGACACCTATAGTTACCAAGCACCATGGGGTCACTTCTTTAACTGGGCGCCAAAGTTAGGTGACTAGATGCAGTGTGTTGAGTGTGAATTTTATCATGGCACTTGAGTGCCCAGATTGCGTTACAGAACGCTTACATTAAATGGCATCTGCACATCTACATTTAGACAGGTGTAATGCTCAGTGAAAGCAAATAGCATGTTGGGTATTATTAGAAAATGAATGGAAAACAAAATGAGGACGTTATAATGCCTTTGTATCGCACCATGGTGCGACCGCACCTCAAATATTGTGTTCAATTCTGGTCACCGCATCTCAAAAAGGATACAGTGGAATTAGAGTGGAGTAGAGTGGAAAAGATAGATATGGAGCGTCTGTTTACGCTTTCCAAAAATACTAGGACAAGGGAGTGGCTTTGCTACGTGGGGCCTGAGGGGGCCTGGGCCCCCGTAGATGTGGCCCTGGCCCCTGCCGCCGATCCCCTTGATCCCCCTCCCGCCACCCAACCCTCCCCGCTGTCCCGCCCGCCCCGCCGCCGCATCAGATACCTTGTTTGCTGGCGGGGGTCCCCGAACCCCGCCAGCCGATGAGAGTGTTCTTCAGCGCGGAGTAGCGCTTTCGTTCAACGCAGTTCCTGGTGTGATCAGCTGTTTCTGACGCCTTACGTCCTGTACCATGCATGTAGTCCCGTGCAGGACGTAAGGCATCAAAACAGCTGATCACCAGGAACTTCGTTGAACGAAGGCGCTACTCCGACGCTGAAGAAGACTCTCATCGGCTGGCGGGGTTCGGGGATCCCCGCCAGCAAACAAGGTATCTGATGCGGTGGTGGGGCGGGCGGTGATGGCAGGGAAGGGTTGGTGGGGAGGGGGTTCAAGGGGGTCAGCGGCAGGGGGTCCAATGTGGCAGCGGTGGCTCGGGGGGGCGGCTAAACAGTGCCCCCCCACCTTGGGTTCTGGCCCCCCTCCCGGCGAGGTCTGGCTATGCCCCTGGGACAAGGGGGCATGCGATGAAGCTGGTGCAGTAAGTTTAAAACAAATAAGAGAAAATGTCTTTACTCAGCGCGTAATTCGACTCTGGAATTCGTTGCCAGAGTATGTGTTAAGGCGGTTAGCTTAGCAGAGTTGAAGAAAGGTTTGGACGGCTTCTGAAGGAAAAGGCCATAGAATGTTATTAAAAGGACATAGGGAAAAATCCACTATTCCTGGGACAAGCAGTACAAAATGCTTTGCTCCGTGGATCTTGTCGGGTGATTGTGACCTGGATTGGCCACTGTCGGGGACAGGGTGCTGGGCTAGATGGACCTTTGGTCTGTCCCAGTGTGGCGATGCTTAGTCTTATCTCCTAGAAAAGATGAAGAGAAGGGCGGCGAAAATGATAAAGGGGATGAGACGACTTCTCTATGAGGAAAGGCTGAAGCGTCTAGGGCTCTTCAGCTTGGAGATATGATAGAGGTCTATAAAAAGTGGAACGGCTAGACATGAATCGCTTGTTTACCCTTTCCAAAAATACTAGGACTAGGGGGCAAGAAATTATCAGCACTAATTGTCACTAATTAGAACTTACCTGCACTACTCGCTATGCATATTCTATAAAGTAGTACGCATAAATTCTACCGTGTGGATCTCAAAAAAGGGTGTGGCCAAGGGAGGAGTATGGGTAGGTCGTGGGCGTTCCTAAAATTTACGCATTGTGTTACAGAATAACCCACTCCACGTTGAAAATTAGGCATGGGCATTTACACCGGCTTTTCGTTGATGCAAATGGCTGCGCTTAAAGTTTAGTCACGTGGATAGCGCTACGTGTATTCTATAAACTGCACCTAACTTTAGGCATGGTTTATAGAATACGCGTGAGTTGTATTTTCCATCTGCGTCAATTTTTTCGGTGCCAAATACAGAATCTGGCCCTATGTGTAACTTTCAGTGTTCTATGAGTTATGAACATGTATCCGAAAATAGCACTGAAGGCCCAGCTGACTGGAGGAGTAGCCTAGTACTTAGGGAGTGGGCTGAGAACCAGGGGAGCCAGGATCAGTTCCCAATGTGGCTCCTTGAAACCCTGACCAAGTTACTTAACCCTCTATTACTCCAGGTATACAATTTAGGGCGGGGCCGAGCCGGCCCAAGGAAAAGATGCTGCCTGAGGTGGAGCTAGCATATAACATAATGAGTGGAGTGGAACAGGTGGATTGAAGCGTCTGTTCACGCTTTCCAAAAATACTAGGACTAGGGGCATGCGATGAAACTACAGTGTAGTAATTTAAAACAAATCGGAGAAAATGTTTCGTCACCCAACCCATAATTAAACTCTGGAATTCGTTGCCGGAGAACGTGGTGAAGGCGGTTAGCTTGGCAGAGTTTAAAAGGGGTTTGGACGGTTTCCTAAAGGACAAGTCCATAGACCGCTACTAAATGGTGGAAAAAATCCACAACTTCGGGAATAACATGTATAGAATGTTTGTACGTTTGGGAAGCTGCCAAGTGCCCTTGACCTGGATTGGCCGCTGTCGGGGACAGGATGCTGGGCTTGATGGGCTTTGGTCTTTTCCCAGTATGGCATTACTTATGTACTTATGTAACATGCCACCCTCCCTGGGCATTTTACCTCATCACAGTGACATTCCAAACCCGGCAGCATTCCCATATGCTTCCCTGCCGCTGGCGGAATCCGCTTCTTCCCTTTACTGCAGCTGCCTGAGCCTCTGATGAAACAGGAAGTTACTTTAGAGAGGTGGGTGCCGGCGGCAGAAGGACAGCAAATGGGAATCGCTGGCAGGTTTGGAACGTCACCGTGCCGAGGTAAAATGCCGCAAAGTCGCTCCCCGAGATGCCGCTCCTGTAGAGTGCTGCCTGAGGTCCCCGCCTCAGGTGGCCTAACGGTTGGGCCACCTCGGACTTAGGGCCTTGTTTACTAAGCCGTGCTGTAGGGACGCTAGTGTTTTTAGTATGTGCTAATGCTACAGAACCCCATAGGAATATACGGGGGTCTCTAGCATTAGCACGTGCTAAATTTTAGCGCAAGCTATAAACGCTAGTGCGCCTTAGTAAATGGGGTCTTTAGATTGCGAGTCCTGTAGGGACAGAGAAAGTACCTGTGTATAACAAATATGAGCTGCTTTGGTTGTACTACAGAAAAGTGTTATATCAAATGCATTACCCTAAGGCCAACTGCGTTTGAGTTACAGTTGCCAAAACCAGCCCCCAAATCCTTTTTCTGCCTGGCTTTGTCCAAAAGGTTATTTTAAAATTTCAGCAACGTTTTTGGTTTTGACCAAAAAATGACCATGTGTTTTCAGTGCAAGCCGCAAATGTTTGCTTTGTCCATTTGTCTTCTATCTGGACCCCTCAAGTGCCTGGCCCCCCCCCCCCCCCGGGCCTATCTTATAAACTCTGATTGTCTAGGGGTGTAGTTAGGGCAGGGATGATCCCCAATTACTCCTACCCATTCTGGTTCTGCTCTCAAAACTGCGGCTATGACTGGGGCATTGCTCCCTGCCCTGATTACGCCACTAAACCACCAGGGAATGTGGGGTAGTCCGGGAAGGAGAGGGGGAGGGGTGGCTGTTCTTTGTATTTTTATTTCTTTGACTGCAATTGCAAGTAATGCAGTTATGATCTTGCGTAGTAGTTTATATGGTAAACAGGGTGCTCCAAATAAATTTATTTATTTATATTTGCTCACACCTTTTTCTGTAGTAGTCAAGGTGAGTTACATTCAGGTACTCTGGAAATTTCTCTGTCCCAGGAGGGCTCACAATCTAAGTTTGTACCTGAGGCAATGGAGGGTTAAGTGATTTGCCCAAGATCAGAAGAAGAGCAGTGGGATTTGAACCGGCCACCTCTGGATTGCAAGACCGGTGCTCTAACCAGGTCCGCCAAGAGCCTGGGCCGGGCCTGGGGCAAGGCCGCCCCCGGGGCCCTGTCCCTGCCGGCCTGCCCCCCCCCCAAGGTCGCCGCTCCCCCCTCCACCCGAGGTCACCACCGCTCCCCCCCAAGATCGCCGCGGCCACTGCTCCCCCTCCACCCCCCTGAGGTCACCACCACTGCCCCCCTCCGTCTGCCCCGGGCCGAGCCCCCTGCATTGAAATCGCAGTCTCACCTCCGTGAAAGCAGCGCTGCAGGCAGCAGACCGCCTCCCTTCGGCCCTCCTTCCCTGCTTGTGTCCCGCCCTCGCGGAAGTTACGTCAGATGAGGGCGGGACACAGGGAGGGAAGGAGGGCCGAAGGGAGGCGTTCTGCTGCCTGCAGCGCTGCTTTCATGGAGGTGAGACTGCGATTTCAATGCAGGGGGCAGACGGTCGACGACGGAGGGCAGGTGGGACTGTGGCGCTGGGCCCGGGCAATTTTGTCCCCCCTGCCCCCCCCCCTTGGCGGCTATGGCTCTAACCACTAGTTTAGCAGGAATTTGCAAATTTGGGACGATAAGCTGCTTAGGAATTAGCCTCTCTGTGGACATATGACACCAGCTGTCAGTCCAAATGTGGTGTAAAGTCAGTCACTGTAAAAGCACGGTGGCTTTTAGTTTCAGTTTTCATCAGCAGTGGTCCATGTGTGTGTGGAGGCTATTTTGCTTGGAGGTAAAATACGGTCTTTCATGATTTAAATTATATCCTGGCTTGGATACTACAGCAGAGGGATGCCGACTGCCATTTCTGACAATCCCTAGTGGCCTCCACTGGTTCACAAGCACATTTGAGTTTTTGGTTTCCATTTTGGCTATGGAGGAAACTAGGTGCCGAGTTTCGACTGCAGTTTTGGTTTCAGACCTTTTCAGTAGCAAGTCTCGGCTGAAACTGAGAAAAGCCTCTACGTGACCCTTACGGCATAAATGACGCTCACATTTCAGAACTAGAGTTACAGAATCTGGGTTATGCGGGGAATCTTTCTTTTCCCTGCCCTTCCTTACCTCTCGCTCAAAGGTCTGGCATTCTAGCTTTGAAGCATAGTTGATCTGAGCAGAGCTTGCATATCCCATGCTTGTGCAATACCACCCACCCCAAATGACACACGTTCTCCAAAGAAGGAGAACGTTTTGTAAGAATTTCTACAACAGCTATTCATCACGTTCTCCTTAGTCAGCCGGAGCAATTGCGTGGATGATGTAAGAAGGCCTCATGGCCGTTGCTTAAGATTCTGGGAGTTGGCCTCCACTCTCATTTTTCATTTCTGTCTTTCATAAAATTGAACATACATTGAGCTGAAGTTTTGCCCTGGCAGTTTTCTCCCACTCTGTTGGACTTTCAGCTTAATCAGAACCATCTTCTATGTGGGGCTACGATGTCGTGAGACCTTCATGTGCAGCCCCTGAGGAAGGCAAGGAGGGAATTTGCTCCAAGTTATATACATAAGTACCACCATACTGGGAAAAGACCAAGGGCCCATCAAGCCCAGCATCTTGTCTCTGACAGCGGCCAATCCAGGCTCCAAGAACCCGGCAACCCCCCCCCCCCCAAAAAAACCAACTTAATAATGTTCGATACTTTTCCCTCAGGATCTGTCCAAACCCCCTTTAAATTCCGTAAGGCCAGCTGCTGTCACTACATTCTCCGGCAACGAGTTCCAGAGTCTAACCACGCTGAGTAAAGAAAAACTTTCTCCTATTTGTTTTAAATCTACCATATTCTAGCTTCATCTTGTGTCCCCTGGTTTTGTTGTTGCTTGAAAGTGTAAACAAACTTTCACATCTGTCCGCTCTACTCCGCTCATTATCTTGTAGACTTCTATCATATCACCCCTCAGCCGCCTTTTCTCCAAGCTGAACAGCCCTAACCTTCTCAGCCTTCCTCATAGGGAGTCGTTCCATCCTTTTATCATTTTCGTCGTCGCTTTCCTGCACCTTCTCCAATTCCTTTATATCTTTTTGAGACGCGACCAGAATTGGAACAATATCAAGGTGCGGTCGCACCATGGAGCGATACAACTGCATTATAACATCCTCGTGTTTGTTTTCCATCCCTCTCCTAATACTCAACATTCCACTTTCTTTATCACAACATTGCAGCCACAGTCATTTGGGGGGGGGGGGGGAGAGGGGGGCTCACACAATTATGGTTCCTTTTAGGACCGTAATCTCCCAAGCAGCATCCACAGTCTCAAACAGCACAGTTCTGCCCAGGAATCAAACCCAGTCCTCTGGAAATTAATTTTCAGAAAGGTTTTCCTCTCTTAATACACGGCACATACATTTCTCGTTCTCTACATACATCCTTATTTATGGGGTCCCAAAGGAAAAACAATTCTGAGCATCAGCTCACGAATTGAACTTCCAGAAACTCTCAGGACATCCTTAGTCTCTTACAGCGGGTGCAATTCACCAGAGAGCCAGTTCACTTCCCTGTTCCTGCTAAGTCACTTCTCACATCCTGACTCTATCAGCTGTGTCTCAAACAGACAGCTCCTTCCCCCAAGCCCTCTGCTGCCCACCCCAATGAAACCAGTCATTTCAGAACTGCTTCTTTCCTTTTAACTCTCCCAGACAGACACAAGTGCAGAGACAGACAGAGAAAACCAGACAACACAAACGCAGAGATACACCCACACAGGGGGGTTGGAAGAATTCCTTGAGGCGTACTCCATAAACTTTCCCCACTTACTGAGACCTTCCAGTACCTCTCCTTATAACTACTACTACTTAACATTTCTAGAGCGCTACTAGGTTACGCAGCACTGTACAATTTAGCAAAGAAGGACAGTCCCTGCTCAAGGAGCTTACAATCTAAAGAACTAAATGTCAAGTTGGGGCAGTCTAGATTTCCTGAGTAGAGTGTAGTGGTTAGGTGCTACAGATCCTGAAAGGCTGGACAACAAGAATTCATCTGACACTGTTAAAAGAACATGTGAAATAGCCCCAGATTTTCATTCCGAATTTGGCTCGAAGCATTCTGAGAGATCATCTTTGAAACCAAGCTGAAGAACCAGACTATCTCCGACTCTTCCAGCAGTCTAGGGCGGTGGGTATTCCCTTCCAGTCCTTGAGGGCCACCAAGGGGTCAGGTTTGCAGGATATCCTCATGAATATGTATGAGAGAAGATTTGCTTATAATGGAGATAGTAGGTGTACAAATCTCTCAAGCATAATCATAAGGGACATCCTGAAAACCTGACCCCTTGGCAGCTCTCAAGGAGTGAAATCCACAGGTCTAGGGCATGGTTCCCTAATGCATTTCTTCGCACTCTCAACCTGTTTAGAGAACATACGTATTACACTGGCTCTTAGGCCAGACGATTATAGATACACCTGTGGAAAGTCAGACAACCAGGCTTGGTTGAGCGCCTTCTTAAACATCACACAGGAGCAGGTTTGACTGAGCAGTCTCGGAAATAACCTGAAAGGATTTAGAAGGTTGGGATGACGTACCTAGTAAAAAAGAATTGCACAGTTCTTACCCCCATCTTTGTTTGAGCTGCCCTACAGGCTCCTGTTGGAATTAAGCATCCGTCAAGCAAGAAACCTCCTCTTCTCTACTGTAACGTTCTCTGTGCCATGAAACTGGAGCTTCTCTCCACCAACGTCTTACCAACGGAACCACCCACAGTCCGATTTTAACGGCTTCAAAATCTAGAGCGACCTTGGATGGAAGTGGCTGAATGCAGATGCTGACGGTGGTTTTATAGTTATGAGAAAGGATTACTTCCCTTTTTATATTTTTGGAGCAGAAATGAAAAGCAAACTGAGAAAAAAAGAAAGAACAGCATTTTCTATTGAGAAGTTTTGACTGACTCAGTTAATACAAATCACCAAAGTGTTTAACGTCCATTGGAAAAGTTTGCCTTTTTTGCAGATGACATGCAACAGAGCGGACACCCCAGAGGACTTTGACACCATGAAAAGTGATCTACAAAAATTGAAAGAATGGTTCAATATTTGATAGTTAAAATTTGATGCAGGGAAGTGGAGGGTGATACACTTGGGGTGTAGAAACCCAAAGGCGTTGTATGCAATAGGGGGCGAGGGGCTGATATGCACAGACCAGGAAAGGGATGTTGGGATGGAGCCAGAGGTGACATTATCTGACAATCTCAAGGGGGTGGAATAATGTGGCAAGGGCAGTGGCCAAAGCCAGAAGGATGCCGGGCTGCTTAGAGAGAGGCATAACCAGCGGAAGAAAGGAAGTGTTAATGACCTTGTAGGGGTCATTGGTGATATCCCACTAGGAGTACTGTGTTCAGTTTAAAGGCTATATGTTGCTAAGGATTTAAAAAGACTTGAAGCTATTCAGAGGACGATGACAAAAATGGCATGGGGTTTGCCCCAGAAGATGTAAGAAAAGAGACTTGGAGACCTGAACACGTATACCATAGAAGACAGGAGGAGCAGGGGAGATAGGAGATAGGCACTTAAATATTTGAAAGGCATTAAAATACAAATAAATCTTTTCAGAGATGGGGAAGCAGAAGAACTAGAGGACATGGAGCCAAGAGCAACATCAGGAAATGCCTTTTCACGGAAAAGGTGGTGAATACTTGGAATGACCTCCTGGTGCAGGTGGTGGGGACAAAAACAGTGATGGAATTCAAAAAGGTATGGGATAAGCACAGAGAGTCCTATGTAGCAGGAAGATGAGATGAAAACACAAGTTCGATGACCTTCACACTTCAAACAAGGTAGAAGGGTACAACCTGCCAGAGTGGGAGATATATTTCTTCACTCAACGTGTAATTAAACTCTGGAATTCGTTGCCAGAGAATGTAGTAAAAGCGGTTAGCTTAGCGGGGTTTAAAAAAAGGTTTGGCTAGCTTTCTAAAAGAAAAGTCCGTAAGCCATTATTAAAATGGACGGGGAAAACCCACTGCTTATTTCTACGATAAGCAGCATAAAATATATTGTACTGTTTTGGGATCTTGCCAGTTACTTGTAACCTGGATTGACCACTGTTGGAAACAGGATGCTGGGCTTGATGGACCTTCAGTCTGTCCCAGTATGGCAATACTTATGTACATATGTACTTATATAGCCCCTAGGTACAACTAGTCACCTTACAAACCCACTGTACCCACATCTAGGTGCCCCCGTTCACCCGTAAGGGCTATGGTAATGGTGGTGGCTAGGATGTGTATTATGCAACACTGGACTTCTCAGATCCGCCTAACGTCTGGTATTGGAAAATCAAGTTCACTTACTGGCGGTGTGGGAGGCCCGGGATGCTAGAGGCTCTCCCAAGCATAAAGACACATTTTTACAGGTCTGGGCTCCCTATCTTCAAACCCTATATCTCAGAGGGTGTAGTATGCTATTGAACACTCTTTGACTGTGCAAGCCTACTGAAGAGTCTTGCTTGGGGTGAATGGAAGGGTTGGGAAATTGTTTTCCTTCCTTGTTTTCTACTGCTGGCTTGGAGGGGGGGGGGGGGGGGTATAATCTTTTTTCATAGAGGGGAGAGTACAAGAGGCAGGCTCTTTCCGCTAAATGTTACAACTCTGGTATGATTGGGGGGGGGGGGGGGTGGTTTGCTGATCCCCATGTCAGTATACCACCAACACACTGGGGGTTGTGGGAGAGACAGGGCAGGGTGTGTGTGTGTGGGATGTAGATTTCTTTTTCCTGTTAATATGAAAACAAAACCAAAAATTGTTACTGTAGTCGATTTGTTGTTTATATCATTTTATTCAATAAAAACTCTTTTATCATAGAATACCGCAATTCCTGCACCCTTATGCCAGGAGTTGGGTGCCAGCAATTTACACCAAGTTTTAGCTGGCGTAATTACTGGTGCCCAAATTTGGGCATGGAAATGTTCTCTAAGCACCACTTGGAGTGCTCTTTATAGACCAGCACGCCATGCTGACTTTTTTACAGCGCCAAAATGTGAGCGCCGTTTACTGAATCCAGTCCTTAATGTGGAGGAGTGGCCTAATAGTTAGTGCAACGGACTTTGATCCTGGCAACCTAGGTTCAATTCCCACTGCAGCTGCTTATGACCTTGGGAAAGTCACTTAACCTTCCACTGCCCCAGGTACAAAAAAAAAAACAACTTAGATTGTGAGCCCTCTAGGGACAGAGAAAGTACCTGCTTATAATGTGTACAGCGCTGCGTATATCTAATAGAGCTAGAGAAATGATTAGTAGTAGCGAGATTTGTTTTGGCGCTTTTCCTGCAGAATTTCTTTGAAGGTCTTTCAGTTAAGAGTTGCAGCCTGTCTCCTCAGATCTGGGAGTATGTGGGTGGGTGTGGGGGGGGTACAGGAAGAGGAAGCCGTAGCCTTCCTAATGGGTTAGTCAGGTTCTGAAAACCGGGGCTGAATTCCAAGAACTGCAGCCCTGGAACCATGATTGTGCTATTACTGTTCCACAGATCTCCTTTCCCCCTGGAATTAGAAAATTCTCCTTAAACAACTCTGCTGCACAGGTAACACCTTGCAAAAGCTTGAGGCTATTTGGGCTTTTGCGAAACCCTGGGGCTGGTCATGAACATGGAAGAGGTGCTAGCAGTGAGCTAAAAATGGATCTAGCATGCTCGGCTACCTAAGAGGCTGTCTTCAGTGGCGTAGGAAGGGGGGGCGGTGGGGCGGTCCGCCCCGGGTGCACTCCGCTGCAGGGGTGTCGACTCCACTGGTTCACTGCTCCCTCTGCCCTGGAACAGGAACAGGTTACTTCCTGTTCCGGGGCAGAGAGAGCAGGGAATCAGCAGAGCCGACGCAGCTCCTAGTGACATGCACTCGGGGCGGTTCAGCCCTCCCGCCTGTCCCTCGCCGCTTTCCCGTGTAAGTACGTGCTCCGGGGGGGGGGGGGTGCGCTCCGTAGGGGGGAGGGTGCGCCATGCTGCACCTGGGGGGGTGCGCAGCGGCGACCCGCCCCGGGTGTCAGCTGCCCTCAGCTGCCCTCGCTACGGCACTGGCTGTCTTACATAAAAAGTGATATTTAGAGCTGTGTTTCCCAAGTCCAGTCCTGGAGTACCCCTTGCCAGTCAGGTATTCAAGATATCCACAATGAATATGCATGAAATTGAATTGCACACACTGCCTCTATTATATGCAGATCTCTTCCATGCATATTCATTATGGATGTCCTGAATACCTGTCTGGCAAGGGGTACTCCAGGACTGACTTGGGAAACACTGCTTCAGAGGAAATCATGCTGTATTTATTTATTGATTTAGATTTTGCTCACACCTTTTTCAGTAGTAGCTCAAGGTGAGTTACATTCAGGTACTCTGGATATTTCTCTGTCCCAGGAGGCCTCACAATCTAAGTTTGTACCTGAGGCAATGGAGGGTTAAGTGACTTGCCCAAGCTCACAAAGAGCAGCAGCGGGATTTGAACCGGCCACCGCTGGATTTCAAGCCGGGTGCTCTAACCACTAGGCCACTCCTCCACTGTATGACAGTTGGGATAGATCCTGAGCAGTGTGGACAGGAACTGGGCAGACTGAAAAGGGTCACTTAGTTTATTTCTATATTCCTTTTTTTTTTTTTTTACTGTCATCACTCAATGTGAAATTAAACTCTGGAACTCATTACCAGAGAATATAGTAAAAGCAGTTAGCTTAGCGGGGTTTAAAAAAAAAAGGTTTGGCTGGCTTCCTGAAGGAAAAGTCCATAGACCATTATTAAAATGGACGTGGGGAAAATCCACTGCTGTTTTGTAGAATAAGCATCACAAAATGTATTGTACTATTTTGGGATCTTGCCAGGTACTTGTGACCCGATTTGGCCACTGTTGGAAACAGGATGCTGGGCTTGATGGACCTTCAGTCTGTCCCAGTATGGCAAGTTCTACAAGTGAAAGCCTTACCTGACAGGTTATGCCTGGTGTTACCATTTTTACACGCAGCTTTCAACAAATCTTCAGTGAGTATGATCTCCTTCAGTGTGTTCATTCTTTAAAACAAAAAAACAGATCCAGAATCAATCAATCAATCAATTTATTTATTTATTTATTCATTGGGATTTATCAACCGCCTTTATGAAGAGATTCACCCAAGGCGGTGTACAGCAGGTACAATTTAACATAAAACTTACAATTTTGTTAACAGCATAACAATCAAACATATAATGGCGAGTGAACTGCGCAAATGCGCAGTAAAGACCCTCTCTGTCCCGCCCCTGCGTCAATACGTGATGATGGGGGCGGGACAGAGAGGGTCTCTACTGCGCAAGGGGAGGGACGAAATCACCGTCGCTACCGCTTCCCCCCCCCCCCCAAGGTCACCGCCACCCACCCTTCACCCGGCTGGGCTCTCGCTCTGCTTTAGAAACAGCGTCAACGCAGCACACAGCTCAGCTGAGCTGCCGTCGGCCTTCCTTCCCTGCCTGTGTCCCGCCCTCGCCCTCGAGGGCGGGAATCGGGACACAGGCAGAGAAGAAGGACGGCAGCTGAGCTGAGCTGTGTGCTGCGTTGACGCTGTTTCTATAGCGGAGCGAGAGCCCGGCCCGGGTGGAGGGGTGCCGGCGACTCCGGGGGGTGGGGGGGCCTAGCGGTGACCTCGGAGGTCGGCGGCGGGGGGGGGGGCCTTGCAGCGGCGAGGAGAATGGGCCTTTCAACCCCCCCCCCCCCGGTCCTATACGAGCCCGTTTTTACGGGCTCAACGGCTAGTAGTAAAATAACCAAGAATAAACATAAATACAATAAATGAGGTAAACTTGAAAACAGTAAATTGAAACCTAATAACAGAAATACTGTGAAACAGTATCAAAATCAAATTCAAATACCAGAGATATAATACAAATGAAACATCTAATAAACATGCCTTAGAACATTCAAATAACATAGCTATGATACTAATTCTTTTCTATATTACAGCTTAGTGATTCCCAAAACTGGTCCCGGAGGTTTATTTATTTATTTTATTTATTTGTTACATTTGTATCCCACATTTTCCCACCTATTTGTAGGCTCAATGTGGCTTACATGGCACCGGAGAGACGTTTGCAGACTCCGGTGTGAACAAATACAGGGTGATGTTGTGGTAAGATCAAGTTCATGTGGCTCAGCCACATTAGGGAATCGGAGAACGGAAGAGTTGCGTTTTGTCCATTACGTACTTTAGTTTTATTGTGTTGCAGGGTACAGGCATTTAAGTTGGATCGGTGGGGTATGCCTTTTTGAACAGGTTCGTTTTTAGTTATTTCCGGAAGTTTAGGTGGTCGTACGTCGATTTCAAGGCTTTTAGCAATGCGTTCCATAGTCGTGTGCTTACGTAGGAGAAGCTGGATGCGTAAGTTGATTTGTATTTAAGTCCTTTGCAGCTTGGGTAGTGCAGATTTAGGTATGATCGTGTTGATTCTGATGTGTTTCTAGTTGGTAAGTTGATCAAGCCTGTCATGTATCCTGGGGCTTCACCGTAGATAATCCTGAATTGACCATTTTGAATATGTACAATGCTGAGTGCCTAAACCTATGCTCAAAGGTTCACTAAAAACTCTTACATTTAGGTACCTAAAGACTAGGTGGCAACATGGGTAGATTTAGAATTGGGCGGGGGGGGGGGGGGGGGGGGATTAGGTACTTAGCCCTGAATTTTCAGCACTAGACACTTAAAGGTAAATGAATAGAAATCCTACATTTATGAGGAAGCACAATGTTTAAGCTCCTAAATTTAGGTGAATTTTCAACAGAAAACTTAGGCGCTATGTTTGACTTTTTAAGCCTAGCTTAAAAAGTAGCTACCTCCACAACTCCAGCTTCCATCCTTCACATACAAAAAGATCCATCATTTACAGCCAAGCCACAAGATACCACCGTATCTGCTCTGACCCTGGGGACAGAGACAGACACCTTAAAAGCCTGACTGCATCCTTCAAACAGAAAGGCTACAACCCCAAAATAATCTCCAAGAATATTGCCTCCTCCCTCAAAACACCCAGGGAGAATCTGCTACAGTACAAGGAGAAAAAATCCACAGACAGAATCCCCCTTGTAGTGACATACAATCCAGAGCTGGAAAAACTGAGGAAAATAAGAGATCTACAACCTATACTCCAGGAGGATGAATTACTGAAAGAGATATTCCCATCCCCACCAGTACTGGCCTTCCGACAGCCACCCAATTTAAAACACAAGCTAATCAGAAGTAAACTTCCTTCACAGACTGAAAAGGAACAGAAGGGCACACGTCCCTGTAATTTATCCAGTTGCAAACTATGCCAAAATATTTCACAGGACCCCACAGTTATCCACAAAGGAAAGATATTCAACATAAAGGGATCTTTCACTTGCTCATCTTCCAATGTGGTATATATCATTCAGTGTAAAAAATGTAAGGAAGGATGCTATATTGGAGAAACAGGCCAGATGCTTAAGACAAGATTCAATTTACATAGACATCACATGAACAATACAGCCAGTAGGGCCCCCACCCCGGTGGGATAGCACTTCACAGAACCAGGACACTGTACCAGTGATTTCACAGTGAGAATACTGAAAGGTAACTTTAAAACCATACAAGAACGTAAGACCTTTGAAGTCAGAATGATTGAATATTTTAACACCCAACAGAAAGGACTTAACAAGGATCTGGGGTTCCTAGCCCATTATAAACCATAAAGCTGTATGTCTCTGTTGATCACCCCACCCCTCACCTATCCACACCCATCCTGTTAGAATATCAATGATATGCTTTGATGTCCCCATGCATACCTCCTACCCACCCCCATCCTCCCACCCTGTCAGACTGTCATAGTAATGCTTGAATGTTTTCACTTATATACACTGTCAGCTAGCACATTTGCTTATTTCCGATCTGACGAAGAAGGGCAACCTTCGAAAGCTAATCAAGAAATGTATTAAGTTATGTCCAATAAAAAAGGGATCATCTTATTTTCTTTTCCATGTTTTATTTTGTTTGATTTCTATTGATAAGCCTAGCTTGGAAACCTAAATTTAAGAGTTCAGCCTTTTTTTTTTTTTAATATCAGGCCTTACATCTTTTGTACAGTAGGATACATTTGAGTAGGGGAGTGGACAGTACATAGCATCAATTTGCTCGATTGCAACCCATAGCTTGGCTAAGAGGAAACATGGTTTGCTGATCCAAGAACCAAACTGTAAATCAGGAGAAGTCTAGGGCCGTGCACTCAAGACTGCTGTCTGCCACTTGCAATGCTGTATAACCCTGTAGCTCTTTGTGCATCCAGGACCCAACACAGAACAAGGGTTCTTCTTAAACTCTTCTTCCAGGTCAACAAAATCAAAAGCAAAAAAAAATAAAAAGAGGCTGAGGCTGGCCTTGCTTTTCAAGGATTATATCTGAAGTTTAGAATGGAGGAAAGGAGGAACAGGGGTGATATGATACAGACGTTCAAATACTTGAAAGGTATTAATCCGCAAACAAATCTTTTCCGGAGATGGGAAGGCGGTAGAACGAGAGGACATGAAATGAAATTGAAGGGGGGCAGACTCAGGAAAGATGTCAGGAAGTATTTTTTTCACAGAGAGGGTGGTGGATATGTGGAATGCCCTCCCGCGGGAGGTGGTGGAGATGAAAACGGTAACGGAATTCAAACATGCGTGGGATATGCATAAAGGAATCCTGTGCAGTAGGAATGGATCCTCAGAAGCTTAGCTGAAATTGGGTGGCAGAGCAGGTGGGGGAAGAGAGGTTGGTGGTTGGGAGGCGAGGATAGTGGAGGGCAGACTTATACGGTCTGTGCCAGAGCCGGTGATGGGAGGCGGGACTGGTGGTTGGGAGGCGGGAAATACTGCTGGGAAGACTTGTACAGTCTGTGCCCTGAAAAAGGCAGGTACAAATCAAGGTAAGGTATACACATATGAGTTTATCTTGTTGAGCAGACTGGATGGACCATGCAGGTCTTTTTCTGCCGTCATCTACTATTTTACATAGTATGTCATATCTGTGACTTAAATCATTATTTTCACTACTCATGTCAGGATTGAGGGATTTGATCATACATTTCATAACATGTGTTAATTGTTGGTCAGTGTTTGGGGCGTTATTATTATCGATAATCTGCTACACCATTGCTTGAGTGATTGCACTGGCTGCCAGTTGTGTGGAGAGCTCATTTTAAGACTTTATTATCGATAAACAAAGCATTAAAAGATGAAGCTGCATTTTATCTGATGGAGTACTTTAGGTTTGTAAACCAGGTTGGATTTTGAGATCAGATGGTGCTGTGCAGTTCCCCTGCCAGTCAGGTTGTCAGGATATCCACAATGAATATTCAGGAGAGAGATTTGCATGGAAAACCTGACTAGCTGGGGAACCTCCAGGACCAGTTTTGGGAATCGCAGGCTTACCATATAGCTGAGGGGCCAAGTGCCAGTGGTGTTCCTAGGGGGGTTGACCCCCGGGGCGGACCGCTGATGCGCCCCGCCCCCCGGGTGCAGTGCCCCCCCGGATGCAGCGTGACCCCCCCGGCGAAGGGACACCCCCCCTGTGAAAGAACCCCCCCCCCCGGGTGCACGCCGCTGGGAGGGTGCCGCGTGCGCCTGCCCTTCATCTGTTCCATGCTCCCTCTCCCCGGAACCTGTTCCGGGGCAGAGGGAGCATGGAACGAACGAAGGACAGGCACATACGGCACCCCCCCCCCAGCGGTGTGCGCCCGGGGCGGACCGCACCCACCGCCCCCCCGTAGGAACGCCACTGCTAAGTGCAGATATATAGATGGAGACAAGATGGGTGGTACAGAGTCAGCTGGGATAAATAGAGGGGTGGCTAAACTTAAGGCAATTTCTTTGTACAGTTAAACAAGATATAAGGAACTGGTCTAAGTTACAGATTGTGTTGCAAACTAGTCCAGGTGCAGAATGAGTGTAGAGTCAGTCACTCTATGTATTAAAGGCTTGTATTTTTTCTCCCAAAATGGACCAAAAAGATAAAACGCACAGAGCACAAAAACATGTTACATGTGGTATTTTCGAATAAAAAAGATTTTGCTGTTTCGAAAATGGCTACATTTCCTATTCGGATTTGGGAAGTTTAGCGCATGAACGTCCAAAGTCTGACTTAGACATCATATGGAAAATGCCACTCTAAGTTTCTTAATGAATGTAGACAAGTAAATTCAATAAACTGTACTATAAATGAAATTGCATTTAGCGAGAGATAACCTTATTAAATCCTTCTCCATCAGTGGATATTAAAAAAAGGACTTGAGAGAAAGCAGCAAATATCGCAGCAACTGGATATTATGCAGAACGAGTTAACCAAACTGTTGAGATTTTTAACAAATTACAAAATGCATAATCGGTTCTAAGATAGTGAATTGTAAAAATAAAAAGCATAGTAATAAAAAAACCCATAAAAAGCTATTTTGGGCTTTCAGGAAATATCTTATTTAACCAGTGGCGTTCCTAGGGGCGCTGACACCCGGGGCGGTCGCCGATGCGCCCCGCCCCCTGGGTGCAGCGTGAACCCCCTCGTCACCCCCCCACCCCGGCGAAAGAACCCCCCACCGGGTGCCGTGCACTGGTCAGCTTCGTTGTTTCCATGCTCCCTCTGCCCCGGAACAGGAAGTAACCTGTTCCGGGGCAGAGGGAGCATGGAAAACAACAAAGCTGACTGGCGCGCGGCACCCCCCCAGCGGCGTGCACCCGGGGCAGGCCGCACCCACCGCCCCCCCTTAGTACGCCACTGTATTTAACTGTACGTTTCTGTTATTAAGTGAAGTATTAATTCTAGAGCAGGGGTTCTTAAGCTTTTTTGGCTCCCACACCCCTTTAACTGATCAAAGAAACCCTCTCACCCCCCCTTAGTAAACCCTGTGTCCACTAGTGATTAAAGACAACTACATATGTAGTAGCTGTCTGCTACTCCCGGTGGAGGTCGTGGAGATGAGGACCGCCCAAAACACAGCAGCTAGGCTGATATTTGGTAAAACACGATTCAAAAGTGCTAAACCCCTCCGAGAAAAGCTGCACTGGCTCCCAATCAAAGAACGGATCATCTTCAAAATCTGCACCCTGGTCCACAAAATTATCTCCGGCATAGTCCCAGGATACATGACAGACCACATAGACCTACCAATCAGAAACAGAACCGGATCATCACGAACATACCCAAACCTCCATTACCCAAATTGCAAAGGACTCAAATAGAAAACAACCTATGCATCCAGCTTCTCCTATATAAGCACACAACTATGGAACGCATTGCCAAAAGCTGTGAAAACAATCCACGACCACCTAAACTTCAGGAACTCACTAAAAACCAACCTCGTCAAAAAGGCTTACCCTACCGATCCAACGTAAATCCCCACACCCGGCAACACAGCGAAACCAATAATCGTACCGGACAATATACAACCTTCCCTGCCTTCGACCCTCATGGTGCCTGAAACACACCTACCTTATTCGACCACAATATAACCTTGTATTTGTTCTCTACCGGACTTGGCGAACGCCTTTACGGTACTGTGTAAGCCACATTGAGCCTGCAAATAGGTGGGAAAATGTGGGGTACAAATGTAACAAATAAATAAAAATTTTAAAAAGCGTGGGACAGGCACGTGGGATCCCATAAGGAAAAGGAGGAGTTAGTGGTTACTGAGGATCGTTAGACTGGATGGGCCATTTGACCCTTATCTGCTGTCAGGTGCGTAGCCAGACTTCGGCGGGAGAGGGGTCCAGAGCCCAGGTGAGGGGGCACATTTTAGCACCCCCCCCCCGCTGCCGCCACCATCAACTTTGCTCCCCCTGCCGATGATCCTCCCACTGCCAACCCTCCCCCGCCGCCGCCTACCTTTGCTGGTGAGGGACCCCAATCCCCGCCAGCCGAGGTCCTCTTGCTTCCTGCGCAAGGTTTCGTTCTGTTTCTGACGTTCTGCACGTTGTACGTGCAGGACGTCAGACCCACTGAAACAGAACGAAGTCTTGATCTGGACAACGTGCAGGACATCAGAAACAGAACGAAGCCTTGTGCGGGAAGCAAGAGGACCTCGCCTGGCGGGGGTTGGAGTCCCCCGCTAGCAAAGGTAGCCCACGGCGACGACGGGGGAGGGTTGGTGGCGGGAGGGGGGGTCGAGAGGGTCGTCGGCAGGGGGGTCCAGGACCAAATCTATGGGGGCCCAGGCCCCTGTGGCCCCACGTAGCTATGCCCCTGTCTGCTGTTATGTTTCAATGTTTCTAATGTGTCACTGGAATTACACTAGTAGACAGTTGTACCTACCAAAGAAGGTCACACGTAAAGCTACAATGTAATGTAAATTGCCCGTAATGAGGTTGAATAATGTACCTACGTGAATATTAAGGGGTCCTTTTACTAAGGTGCGCTTGAAAATGGGCCGCGGTAGTGTAGGCGTGTGTTGTAGACACGCGCATTTTCAATTTTCAGCGCACCAGTAAAAATGCCTTTTTAAAATTTTGACCGAAAATGGATGTGCGGCAAAAGGAAAATTGATGCACGTCCATTTGGGATCTGAGACCCCACCGCCAGCCATTGACTTAGCGGTAAGGTCTCGTGCGTTAACCGGGCAGTAAGGGTCTACGTTCATCGAATGCCTTTTACCGCCTGGTAGTGCTGTTCATCAGAAAATAAAAATTATTATTTTTTTTTTTTCTTCCAGAAATTTTATTGAATTTTCATAAAGAGCAAAATAAGCAGATTACAATACAGAGGTTATGCATAGGATAAAATATCATAGTATGTTAAGAACTTCAATATTAGACTAATTACATTTATTATTGCAGCATGTGAATATAGTCCTTGAGAGGAGACCATATTAGAGTCTTCTTACTAATCGCTCCTGTTAGGTGCGCTGAAGCAGACTCAAACTTATGATAGAGTAAGACAGACTGCCACCAAAAATGTTCATTTAAGTGAGCCGAATTTTTCCAGTTCGCTAAGATCATATGTTGACCAACAGTAATTAATATGTCAAATAATATTCTATGGTGATCTGATAAACGAATATCAGATGAACGCGACTTGAATATTATTAGTGATACATTAAGGTGTATATTGATTTTAAAGATACCACATAGGATTTTCCATACAGATTGCCAAAAAGGCTTAACCTTTTCACAGTCATAAATCATGTGCACTAATCCTATATAATAATTCTCACCTCCAACGTTCTGACTTGCTGCCTGGGACCGTGGCTCATTCCGAGTTGATCTGCTAGGCTCCGTAGATCAGGCTGACATCACTGTAGCCATGATGATGCCAACTTCAGAACCCGGGGGGGGGGGGGGGAAACATGCCTCACAGTTGATCCATGTCCAGAGGAGGGTTGCTGGACATGGGTGGCTGGAGGGGGGGCAGGGGAGAGAGGAGGGTTGATGGACATGGGTGGCTGCAGTGGGCGCAGGGGAGAGAGGAGGGTTGCTGGACATGGGTGGCTAGAGGGGGGGCAGGGGAGAGAGGAGGGTCACTGGACATGGGTAGCAGGAGGGGGGCAGGGGAGAGGAGGTTCGCTGGACATGGGTGGCTGCAGGGGAGCCAAGGAGAACCTTGCTAGCGCCCGTTTCATTTGTGTCAGAAACGGGCCTTTTTTTACTAGTGTACCTATATGAGCCTGACAATGCCAGCACAAATTTGATGCTAGTAACTTTGCGTTATGCATTTTCCATGGGGTCCATACAGCTCTGTGCTACAAGAAAAACATTGATTGCATATTTGCTGAGGAAAGCGGCCTAATTAGGGACAACCATAGCTTGGATTGTACAGAGTCCAGAATCTGGTGATTGGTATCTTTTCCCCATATCTCTTGCAGTACATAATTGTCTTTATATTGAGATGAAAGAAGTTTCTTATAGATGGTTGAGGCCATGTGACCATTATTTATTAATGATTCAGCAAATTGGTAAATGGATGGTTCTTGAGTGACAGCAGTTGTCAATATATCTGTTTTTTTTTTAATACAATGGGACAACTGCAACCAATGAAAGCATTGCGTAGTAGGAAGGTGAAATTGCATTTGGAGTTCTTGAAACGATAATAAGTTATTGTGGGCTTGTTTACAAAGATCTCTGACAGTACAAATTCCACAATTAGCCCACATTTTCCAGAAAAAGCCGTTCTTGTTAATTAGGAATTTAGTATTATTCCAAATAGCTACCTGTGATGAAGGAGAGATGGGTGAATCATTTTCTGGTGCACGTAGAGAATGCGCGCGAAAAATAAAATTACTGCCCGGCACACGTGGTAGCCAGGCAATAGCTCGGAACTGGTGCACGTTGGGCACGCAGAGGCCCTAACGCGGCTTAGTAAAAGGACCCTTAAGTGAAGTTTTCAGCTTGCAGAATTTATCCAAAAACTCCAAACAGCCCAGAACACGGCAGCCAGACTTATATTCGGCAAACCAACATACGAAAGCGCCACACCCCTTCGCGAAAAACTACACTGGCTCCCACTCAAAGGACGCATCACGTTCAAACTCTGTACCTTGGTCCATAAAATCATCCATGGCGACGCCCCAGCCTACATGTCGGACCTAATAGAACTACCACCCAGAAATGCAAAACAATCCTCCCGCATATTCCTCAATCTTCATCCTCCCAAATGTAAAGGCTTGAAATACAAATCAGTGCATGCATCAACCTTTTCCTATACAAGCACACAGCTCTGGAACTCACTGCCACGTAACCTGAAATCGGTCTACGAAATGACCAATTTCCACAAACTCCTGAAAACTTATCTCTTCGACAAAATATATCATAAAGAACAGCACGCGTAACTCTACTTTCTTTAAGATATCCAGGAATGTTCTTTAATGTATTTTGCTTTCACACTATCATGTACCTAATGTCTATGGCTTTAACACTATCTTGTATTTTACCATCATGTAACCAAAACTTCTACTAAAACAAATGTACATTCTTTTCTATTTCCAGTATCCACGATGAATTGTAAGCCACATTGAGCCTGCAAAAAGGTGGGATAATGTGGGATACAAATGCAATAATAATAATAATCCACCTAACTATTAAGTTACCTGGGCAAATTCTTTTGAAAACTACCTTCACTCTGTCTAGAAATGATCCATAAATTGCTTCAGATTTCACGACCTTGCTCCTCACCCTGTTTGACCTTTTTCTGCATCTTTTGGGGGTGTGGGCACCACAGGTTAAGAAACCATGTTCTGGTGGCTGGACAAACCTGTGGTCTTTGTGGGGTTGCACAGAAGAGTCCTGTAGTTTAGATTTTGTGTCACTAGGTGGCGCACAATATCCATCTGAGGCACCCCACCAGCCTCCCAACCACAGTCTAATCACAGCAGTGGATCCCTGAAAGCAGCTGCAAACTGAGATTCATAAAGCAGAAAGGTCCTTTCTGAAAGGAGACAACAGCTTTTGCCCTACAACTTTAACTCTTTGCACCCAAGGTGCTGCAGACCTTGTAGAGATGCTATTACCGCCTCCAGTTTATTCTTGCATTCTAAGATGGAATTCCAGTGGAGTGGCAGCAAACGTTGGAGGTATAGAAGACAATTCCATGCTTGGACATTGATCTCTTCCCCACCCCCTCCAAAATCTAGGTATTTTGTTGAGGAAATGTGCTTTTCTGAAAGCATCCTCAAACCATTGTGTGTGTGTGTGTGTGTGTGTTTTAAAGGCTGTGGAAAGTAATTTAAAGAAACAAAAATCAAGATTCTCTCTCCCACTGTAGAATTTCTACAGATGCTGCTTTTATTCTTTAGACAGAGACATCAACGGCCCAGTATTCATCTGCACTTATCTGGGTACAGGTGCAGTGACCTTGCAAGACTTCTGTGGAAGTCTTGCGAGCAGTGGCGTAGCTACGTGGGGCCTGGGCCCCCGTAGATTTGGGCCTGGCCCCCCCTGCCGACGACCCGCTCGACCCCGCCTCCCACTGCCAACCCACCATCGCCCACCAGTCATTGTCGACCCCGCCACCACCAACTTTGCCCCCTCCCCCCCGCCACCACCCCGCCCCTGCCGACGACCCGCTCGACCCCGCCTCCCACTGCCAACCCGCCATCGCCTACCTTTGCAGGCGGGGGACCCCCAACTCCCCCGCCAGCCGAGGTCCTCCTCGCAAAAGGCTACGTGCAGGATGTCAGAAACAGAAGGAAGCCTTTTGCGAGGAGGACCTCGGCTGGCGGGGGAGTTGGGGGTCCCCCGCCTGCAAAGGTAGGCGATGGCGGGTTGGCAGTGGGAGGCGGGGTCGAGCGGGTCGTCGGCAGGGGCGGGTTGGTGGTGGGGGGGGGCAAAGTTGGTGGTGGCGGGGTCGACAATGACTGGTGGGCGGGCGGTGTCGGCGGTAATGGCGGGGGGGGGGGCTAAAATGTGCCTCCCCTCCCGCCAAAGTCTGGTACGCCCCTGCTTGCGAGGCCGCCACTTGAACTCTCGGCAGCCATTTTGAATCGGAACCGGGACGGGAGGCAGCAAGACAGTCTGCAGCTGAGCCGGACAGAAAGAGGTTGCCCGGCCGTTTCCTCAAAAAGAGAACATGTCTGGGTAAAACCGGACATATGATAACCTTACCTATAGGCAACCAATGAAGCTGAACATAAAAAGGGGTCACTCTGTCAGATTTCCTGCTTGAGTGAATCAGTCTTACTGCAGGGTCCTGAACTGTCTGCAGTTTTTTTTTAACAAGGCCTTTGTATATCCTGTAAACATAACATTGCAATAAGCTAATTTAGATAAAATCAAGGCCCTGCACAATCAAAGTGTTCTTATGTCAACATTTTTCTAATTCGTCTAAGTTTTCTCATTATCCAGAAACAATTTCTTATTAATTGATATCCAGATAGGCCTATGTTCATGAGTGGTCACCTAGTCAGAGTTCCAATATACAGTGGTGGAAATAAGTATTTGATCCCTTGCTGATTTTGTAAGTTTGCCCACTGACAAAGACATGAGCAGCCCATAATTGAAGGGTAGGTTATTGGTAACAGTGAGAGATAGCACATCACAAATTAAATCCGGAAAATCACATTGTGGAAAGTATATGAATTTATTTGCATTCTGCAGAGGGAAATAAGTATTTAATCCCTCTGGCAAACAAGACCTAATACTTGGTGGCAAAACCCTTGTTGGCAAGCACAGCGGTCAGACGTCTTCTGTAGTTGATGATGAGGTTTGCACACATGTCAGGAGGAATTTTGGTCCACTCCTCTTTGCAGATCATCTCTAAATCATTAAGAGTTCTGGGCTGTCGCTTGGCAACTTGCAGCTTCAGCTCCCTCCATAAATTTTCAATGGGATTAAGGTCTGGTGACTGGCTAGGCCACTCCATGACCCTAATGTGCTTCTTCCTGAGCCACTCCTTTGTTGCCTTGGCTGTATGTTTTGGGTCATTGTCGTGCTGGAAGACCCAGCCACGACCCATTTTTAAGGCCCTGGCGGAGGGAAGGAGGTTGTCACTCAGAATTGTACGGTACATGGCCCCATCCATTCTCCCATTGATGCGGTGAAGTAGTCCTGTGCCCTTAGCAGAGAAACACCCCCAAAACATAACATTTCCACCTCCATGCTTGACAGTGGGGACGGTGTTCTTTGGGTCATAGGCAGCATTTCTCTTCCTCCAAACACGGCGAGTTGAGTTCATGCCAAAGAGCTCAATTTTTGTCTCATCTGACCACAGCACCTTCTCCCAATCACTCTCGGCATCATCCAGGTGTTCACTGGCAAACTTCAGACGGGCCGTCACATGTGCCTTCCGGAGCAGGGGGACCTTGCGGGCACTGCAGGATTGCAATCCGTTATGTCGTAATGTGTTACCAATGGTTTTCGTGGTGACAGTGGTCCCAGCTGCCTTGAGATCATTGACAAGTTCCCCCCTTGTAGTTGTAGGCTGATTTCTAACCTTCCTCATGATCAAGGATACCCCACGAGGTGAGATTTTGCGTGGAGCCCCAGATCTTTGTCGATTGACAGTCATTTTGTACTTCTTCCATTTTCTTACTATGGCACCAACAGTTGTCTCCTTCTCGCCCAGCGTCTTACTGATGGTTTTGTAGCCCATTCCAGCCTTGTGCAGGTGTATGATCTTGTACCTGACATCCTTAGACAGCTCCTTGCTCTTGGCCATTTTGTAGAGGTTAGAGTCTGACTGATTCACTGAGTCTGTGGACAGGTGTCTTTCATACAGGTGACCATTGCCGACAGCTGTCTGTCATGCAGGTAACGAGTTGATTTGGAGCATCTACCTGGTCTGTAGGGGCCAGATCTCTTACTGGTTGGTGGGGGATCAAATACTTATTTCCCTCTGCAGAATGCAAATAAATTCATATACTTTCCACAATGTGATTTTCCGGATTTAATTTGTGATGTGCTATCTCTCACTGTTACCAATAACCTACCCTTCAATTACAGTGGGGGAAATAAGTATTTGATCCCTTGCTGATTTTGTAAGTTTGCCCACTGACAAAGACATGAGCAGCCCATAATTGAAGGGTAGGTTATTGGTAACAGTGAGAGATAGCACATCACAAATTAAATCCGGAAAATCACATTTTGGAAAGTATATGAATTTATTTGCATTCTGCAGAGGGAAATAAGTATTTGATCCCTCTGGCAAACAAGACCTAATACTTGGTGGCAAAACCCTTGTTGGCAAGCACAGCGGTCAGACGTCTTCTGTAGTTGATGATGAGGTTTGCACACATGTCAGGAGGAATTTTGGTCCACTCCTCTTTGCAGATCATCTCTAAATCATTAAGAGTTCTGGGCTGTCGCTTGGCAACTCGCAGCTTCAGCTCCCTCCATAAGTTTTCAATGGGATTAAGGTCTGGTGACTGGCTAGGCCACTCCATGACCCTAATGTGCTTCTTCCTGAGCCACTCCTTTGTTGCCTTGGCTGTATGTTTTGGGTCATTGTCGTGCTGGAAGACCCAGCCACGACCCATTTTTAAGGCCCTGGCGGAGGGAAGGAGGTTGTCACTCAGAATTGTACGGTACATGGCCCCATCCATTCTCCCATTGATGCGGTGAAGTAGTCCTGTGCCCTTAGCAGAGAAACACCCCCAAAACATAACATTTCCACCTCCATGCTTGACAGTGGGGACGGTGTTCTTTGGGTCATAGGCAGCATTTCTCTTCCTCCAAACACGGCGAGTTGAGTTCATGCCAAAGAGCTCAATTTTTGTCTCATCTGACCACAGCACCTTCTCCCAATCACTCTCGGCATCATCCAGGTGTTCACTGGCAAACTTCAGACGGGCCGTCACATGTGCCTTCCGGAGCAGGGGGACCTTGCGGGCACTGCAGGATTGCAATCCGTTATGTCGTAATGTGTTACCAATGGTTTTCGTGGTGACAGTGGTCCCAGCTGCCTTGAGATCATTGACAAGTTCCCCCCTTGTAGTTGTAGGCTGATTTCTAACCTTCCTCATGATCAAGGATACCCCACGAGGTGAGATTTTGCGTGGAGCCCCAGATCTTTGTCGATTGACAGTCATTTTGTACTTCTTCCATTTTCTTACTATGGCACCAACAGTTGTCTCCTTCTCGCCCAGCGTCTTACTGATGGTTTTGTAGCCCATTCCAGCCTTGTGCAGGTGTATGATCTTGTCCCTGACATCCTTAGACAGCTCCTTGCTCTTGGCCATTTTGTAGAGGTTAGAGTCTGACTGATTCACTGAGTCTGTGGACAGGTGTCTTTCATACAGGTGACCATTGCCGACAGCTGTCTGTCATGCAGGTAACGAGTTGATTTGGAGCATCTACCTGGTCTGTAGGGGCCAGATCTCTTACTGGTTGGTGGGGGATCAAATACTTATTTCCCTCTGCAGAATGCAAATAAATTCATATACTTTCCACAATGTGATTTTCCGGATTTAATTTGTGATGTGCTATCTCTCACTGTTACCAATAACCTACCCTTCAATTATGGGCTGCTCATGTCTTTGTCAGTGGGCAAACTTACAAAATCAGCAAGGGATCAAATACTTATTTCCCCCACTGTATTTTTTTCATATTTTTAAAGTTTCTGTATCACTAACATTGATTTACGTTTTTGGTATTCAGTTGCCTTTGTGTTTTGTTTTTAAGTTGTTTTTAAATTTATGTTACTTTTGAGGAGTGCAGCTACTTTACAATGATAATTGCTGTTGAGCGTTTTATTCTTTGCTATACATTTACAATCACATATGTTTTACATATATGCAAATTTACCCCCCCTTTTTTTTACAAAGCTGCACTTGCGGCTGCCAGTGTGGTAGTACCGACACAGCGCATTCAAGGCAGGGGCGTAGCTACGTGGGGCCACGGGGGCCTGGGCCCCCAAAGGTTTGGTCCTGGACCCCCCTGCCGATGACCCTCTCGACCCCCCCCTCCTGCCGCCAACCCTCCCCCGCCATGGGCTACCTTTGCTGGTGGGGGACCCCAACCCCTGCCAGCCGAGGTCCTCTTGCTTCCCGCGCAAGGCTTCATTTGGTTTCTGATGTCAGACTCACAGAAACAGAACGAAGCCTTGGACGTCAGAAACAGAATGAAGCCTCCAGCAATGCTGGCTGATCTGCAAGGCTTTGTTCTGTTTCTGTGAGTCTGACGTCCTACACGTACAACGTGCAGGACGTCAGAAACCGAATGAAGTCTTGCGCGGGAAGCAAGAGGGCCTCGGCTGGTGGGGATTGGGGTCCTTCGCCAGCAAAGGTAGGCGGCGGTGGCGGGGGAGGGTTGGCGGCGGGAGGAGGGTCGAGAGGGTCGTCGTCGGGGGGGGGGCAAAGTTGCTGTTGGTGGTGGCGGCAGTGGCGGGTCGGCAATGGCGGAGGGGGGGTCAGGGGGGGCTAAAATGTGCCCCCTCACCTGGGCTCTGGACCCCCCTCTCGCCGAAGTCTGGCTACGCCCCTGATTCAAGGTGTGTGTATGTGTGTGGGGGTAGTTTTTATTCAAAATTTATGTAATCATTTTTGGAGTTTTATTTATTAATTCATTTTCATGCAAATGTAGTGGTTATTTGAAATTAATATCACTATCCTTTTATGATTTTTATATATATTTGCTCGTTTATTCATGTATAAATGAGTGTTCATAGAAGTTTATGACTCCTGACACAAGCATTGTTCTCTGAAACACGTCGAGTCCTTTGATCTGTGCCACGAATGCTTGTTGATAAATTGAGTATTAAAAACTTCTTGGTTTTCCAATTGGCTTGCCTCTATTTGTTCATTCGCCTCACTGTTCCACCCTACTGTCCAAAGTTAACAACACATATTACATTGTATCAAATACTCTGCTAGCATTAATCTCGTGCGGGCTACTAGATGGACTCACTTCAATCAGACGTAATCATTGGGAATACTGTAATATATGCCACGAGCCACAAATCGCCCTCATTTTAAAACCTGCTCAGATAGCTACTAGGTTTTGCTGTTTTCCCCCTAAATATAAGATCACCTGATTCAGGGTAAGAAAACTTCGGCCTACTTTCAATCTACTTCTCTTTCAGATATTAGTACAGGAGAGGGTCAGTGGTTTATTAACCAAGCAGGAATATACTGCAAAAGGCCTAGATGCCACAATTTGAGTGTCTGCATGGAATCTTGTCACTCTTTAGGATTCTAGAATCTTGCTATTCTTTGGGGTTCTACATGGTGGGAGGAGGATAGTGACCACTGGGGGAGTAAGGGGAGGTGATCCCCGATTCCCTCCGGTGGCCATCTGGTCAGTTCAGGCACCTTTTTGATGCTTGGTCTTGAAAAAAAAAATGGACCAAGTAAAGTCGCCCAAGTGTTCGTCAGGGATGCCCTTCTTTTTTCCATTATCGGTCGAGGATGCTCATCTCCTAAGCATCCCCCAGTCCCGCCTTCACTACACTGCCGACACGCCCCTGTGAACTTTGATCGTCCCCGCGATGGAATGCAGTTGAGGGCGCCCAAAATTGGCTTTCGATTATGCCGATTTGGGCAACCTTGCGAGAAGGACACCCATCTCCCGATTTGTGTCAGAAGATGGGCGCCCTTCTCTTTAGAAAATTCACCTGAAAGTCAACATGGATTTAGTGAAGGGAAATCTTGCCTCACCAATCTACTGCATTTCTTTGAAGGGGTGAACAAACATGTGGATAAAGGTGAGCCGGTTGATATTGTGTATCTGGATTTTCAGAAGGCGTTTGACAAAGTACCTCATGAAAGACTCCAGAGGAAATTGGAGAGTCATGGGATAGGAGGTAGTGTTCTATTGTGGATTAAAAACTGGTTAAAAGATAGAAAACAGAGAGTAGGGTTAAATGGTCAGTATTCTCAATGGAGAAGGGTAGTTAGTAGGGTTCCCCGGGGTCTGTGCTGGGACCGCTGCTTTTTAACATATTTATAAATGACCTAGAGATGGGAGTAACTAGTGAGGTACTTAAATTTGCTGATGACACAAAGTTATTCAATCACGGGAGGGTTGTGAAAAATTACAAGAGGACCTTACGAGACTGGGAGACTGGGCATCTAAATGGCAGATGACGTTTAATGTGAGCAAGTGCAAAGTGATGCATGTGGGAAAGAGGAACCCGAATTATAGCTACGGCATGCAAGGTTCCACGTTAGGAGTCACGGATCAAGAAAGGGATCTAGGTGCTGTCGTTGCTGATACGTTGAAACCTCCTGCTCAGTGTGCTGCTGTGGCTAAGAAAGCAAATAGAATGATAGGTATTATTAGGAAAGGAATGGAAAACAAAAATGAGGATGTTATAATGCCTTTGTATTGCTCCATGGTGCGACCGCACCTTGAATATTGCGTTCAATTCTGGTCGCCGCATCTCAAAAAAGATATAGTGGAATTAGAAAGGTGCAGAGAAGGGCGATGAAAATGATAAAGGGGATGGGACGACTTCCCTATGAGGAAAGGCTAAAGCGGCTAGGGCTCTTCAGCTTGGAGAAAAGGCGGCTGAGGGGAGATATAATACAGGTCTATAAAATAATGAGTGGAGTTGAATGGGTAGATGTGAAGCGTCTGTTCACGCTTTCCAAAAATACTAGGACTAGGGGGCATGCGATGAAGCTACAATTTAGTAAATTTAAAACGAATCGGAGAAACTTTTTCTTCACTCAACGTGTAATTAAACTCTGGAATTCGTTGCCAGAGAATGTGGTAAAGGCGGTTAGCTTAGTGGAGTTTAAAAAAGGTTTGGATGGCTTCCTAAAGGAAAAGTCCATAGACCGTTATTAAATGGACTAGGGGAAAATCCACTATTTCTGGGATAAGCAGTATAAAATGTTTTGTACTTTTTTGGGATCTTGCCAGGTATTTGTGACCTGGATTGGCCAGTGTTGGAAACAGGATGCTGGGCTTGATGGACCTTTGGTCTTTCCCAGTATGATAATACTTATTCACAGTTGTTATAATATAGAAAATGCATGTGTTGGAGTGGGGGAGGTTTGGATAAAAATCTTCCTGCAGCAGCACAGACACTTTGCATGTACTCAGAAGCTGTACCGAGCACCTGCAAGATGACAGAGGGTTTCCAGGCACTCATTTTTAGCTTTTCCGTCAGAGAAAACCACTGCACCTGGGAAATGAGGTGTTGCAGTCGGCGTGTGCTCTTTCTATCATGGACCTTGGCTTGGGTCCCGTTTGCACAGTGCATTTTTTTGCATGGCATTGCACGCACGCACACACACACATCACACACAGTCTGTCGTAAGAAGGTTTTGAAATGAGCTGCATTGTACAATCGTCACCAGAGGTAAATGACAGGTTGCAGGGCCTCTGTTTCAGTATAAGAAAAGACGTCAAATGCTCACAATAGATTAAGGCAGATGTAACTAAACGCAGCAGAATGCAGAGATGCCAAGTTACCCAGTTCCAGGCTGGAGATTTTGGAACAGTCCTGGATTTCTGACCATCCCATCCTGGTGCATTATGGGACCTAGAGCACTGATTTTAATGGCAGAATCAGGCAGTACGTCCCACACTGCTTTTGGGGTGTAAGTTCCGAAGCAGGACTGGCCAAACAGAAACATCTAAAAAAATGTTTCAAAAATAGCGATTTGGATGTTTTTGACGTTCAGGAGAGTAGCCAGCTGGCAAATTTAGGGTGGGCCTGAGCCCAAAGAAGGTGGGCCCGAAAACTCATCTCTTCCCTGCCCTCCTCAGCCCCTCTCCAGTGCTCTCCCTGCCCTCCTTCTCCCCCCTCTGGTGCTCTCCTGCTCTCCTTAGCCCCCCCTCTGGTTCTCTCCTCCCCCCCCCCCAATAAAACCAAAAGCCCCGTCAGCAGAAGATCTCCTCCCAGCAGAAAGAACACTTACACCGGGGCCAGCCTCTGCTTTAAATCTTTTTTACCTCCGTCGAAGCGGCCGCGTCATTGAAAGCCCTGCCCATGAGTTCGTTCTCTCACAGTCCCGCCCTCGCGGAAAGAGGAAATGACGACAGAAGGCGGGACTCTGAGGGAACGAACTCACGAAGGGAAAGCTCGATGGGCAGGGCTTTCAATGACGCGGCCGCTTCGACCGAGGTAAAGATTTAAACCCCGGGCGAGGGGATGTTGGGTGGGTGGGTGGGCCTGGAGGGAAAGTGGCTGGGCCTGGGCTCGTCCAGGCCCGCCCGTGGCTACATCCCTGGTGCCGTTTGTTTCGACATGTTTCTCTTTTGAGAATGAGCCCTTTAGGAACCTATAATGCAAGACAGCAAGTACCAGCCCAGGCTTCTTCTACACAGAGTCTGAGGGATGGGGGGGGGGGGGGGGCATCTCTTTTTATGTTACCCCACTGCCCCCACAGAACTAGTGAAAATTAATATCTGGTGCATTATTTTGCAAATACTAAGCATAAGAACACAATGCTGGCAGGGGGCAGGGCACTAGGGATATACATGAAGCAAAAGGTTTTGGTTCATTTTGGGCTTTTCAGACTTTTTCCCCCCATTTGTTTCACACATTTGTCTTAACAACAATTTTAATACACATTAGAACTTTGTAATTGGCTTAAGAGTTAATCTGCAGGTTACACACACTAAATTTATTTATCTTTTATTTATTACATTTGTATCCCACATTATCCCACCTATTTGCAGGCTCAATGTGGCTTACATAGTTTTATTATGACAGTAACATTACAGGATAACAGATACAATTAGTGATGTGTGGAACTTGTGAAGGGGAAGAGGGAAGTGATAAGGGTAGATATAAATGTTAGACTTTCATAGCTGAGTGGGATGATGATCTTAGACAGCAATAAATAAATCAATTTATTGTGTACTAAGGGGGTCCATATTCAGTGGGATTTCTCCAGTCCATACTCAAACTTTCAGTGGGATTTTCCAGGTAATCCCTCAGAATATCTCGTCGGGTCACGTCAGGGCCGCCGAGAGATTGGGCCGGGCCCGGGACAAGGCTGCCCCTGACCCCCCCCCCCCCGAGGTCGCCATCGCTCCCCCCTCCACCCGCTCCCCTCCGTCATTCCTCGCCATTCCTACCAGGCCCCCTGCCATTCCTTCCTACCCGCCCGCTTAACCGTTTTACGTTTCTTCCTCCATCGCCGACAGTGCTGCCATTTATTCTCACAGGCAGCTCCGCTCCCCTCTGCCGCGTCCATCTGGCCCTACGTTGCGTAAACAGGAAGTGCATCAGAGGGCCGGACAGATGCGGCAGAGGAGAGCAGAGCTGCCTGTGAGAATGAATGGCAGCGCTGCCGGCGACGAAGGAAGAAACGTAAAACGGTTAAGCGGGGCGGGGGGGGGGGGGGTAGGAAGGAATGGCGAGCGAGGAGGGCTGCCGGGGAGCTGAGGGAGGGCAGGGAGAATCGCTGGACAATGGATAGGAGGGCAGGGGGTGAGGAAATCGCTGGATTCAAGGGACGTGCGGCGCCGGGCCCCCCTGGAGGCCCGGGCCCGGGGAATTTTGTCCCCCCTGTCCCTCCCTCTCGGCGGCCCTGGGTCACTAGCACTAGCACTGTTCTTCTGGGAAACTGCACTGATGCTTCTCTAAGGGGTCCTTTTACTAAGGTGCGCTGAAAAGTGGCCTGCACTAGTGTAGGTGTGTGTTTTAGATGCACGCAGATCCGTTTTTCAGCGCACCTGCAAAAAAAAATGCCTTTTTTGGCGGTGCCAAAAGTGGACGTGTGGCAAAATGAGAATTGGCGCGCGCCCATTTTGGGTCTGAGACCTTACTGCCACCCATTCGCTTAGCGGTAAGGTCTCACGCATTAACCGGGCAGTAGCAGTCAACATGCGTTCAAGTGCCAATTACTGTCTGTGCGCCGGAAAATAAAAACTTTGTTTTCCGGCACGCATAGTGGACGTGCGTAAAACATGAAATTACCGCCAGGGCCACATGGTGGCAGTAAGGTGTCACGCGTTAACCGGCCAGTAATGGTCCACACACGTTCAAATGCCAATTACCGCCCACGTGCCAAAAAAAATAAAAATTATTTTTCCGGCGCGCGTAAAAAAAATAAAATTACCGCCCGGATCACATGGAAGCCGGGTGATAATTCCAAAATTGATGGGCGTGCCTACCCAGCTTAGTAAAAGGACCCCTAAGGTGCCAAATTAATGGGACATTTGGGAGGAACATCAGACACTCTGGGAATCTTCTAGAAAAGTCACAGCCAAATCTTCCACTCCGACCATTCATTATGTCCTCACTGTTCCCTGCTCTCCCTTTCCCACTGTTCAGCACTAGATTTAGGTACAGTGGCTCAGGGGTCTCCCCACAGCACCAGAGAAGTCACTGACAAGTAGGACCACCTCCCTTGCTAGTCCCTGATCTCCATGGCACCCCTCCCCCCCTCGCATTTTCCAGGAGAATCTTTCACTGCTGCTTGTCTTCTACCAATGGGAGCCATGATCTTAAATCCCCCACCATTCCCTACTCTGCTTCTCCCACAATTCCTTGCTCTTGAAACAGATATCATTGGCTCTTTCCCACTGTCTAGTATCACCTACCCTAACTAACCCCAGCTGCTGGATCAAGGATTTTTCACTTTATGCTACCCAAACCCTTCAACTTTCATCTTCCAGGGGCCTGTGAGGCTGCTTTATTTCAAAGAGAAAAATAAATGAGGGAATTATCCTTGTTCTGCTACATCGCTGATGAGGGTGGAATGGGGTTTTCAATAGCTGCAGAGCGGAAACCTCAGTGTGTGTTAAAAAGATTTGGTCCTGGAAGGGAATAAAGTGGGAGGGAAGGTGTTTGTTATCTGGTAACTGAGAGGCTGTCAGAATGAAAGCAGATGTGGGCATTAGCGATAAAGGTGCATAGATGCACAGCACATTGGTAAAGGTGGTTAGCTTAGCGGGGTTTAAAAAAGGTTTGGACGGCTTCCTAAAGGAAAAGTCCATAGACCATTATTAAAATGGACTTGGGGAAAATCCGGGGATAAGCAGCATAAAATGTATTGAGCCTTTTTGAGATCTCGCCAAGTATTTGTGACCTGGTTTGGCCACTGTTGGAAACAGGATGCTGGGCTTGATGGACCTTTGGTCTGTCCCAGTGTGGCAATACTTACGTAATCAGTTATGGAGGCACTCTCAAAACGTGGATGCAACACAGCATGCATTTAATGCTACACTATTGGCACATTAATCACTGACATTGAGCATGAGCTAAGTTCTAAATCACTCTCTCTAGAGTTTACGGACTTTTAGGACACATTTTTCTTATATACTGGCATGCACATGGTGCATTAAAGCAAGGCATCATGTACCGAACCATACAGAGAAGCAAAAACTATCTGTCCGGAGCCTACCATCTACATGAGTTCCCAAGAAAGCAGGAGAAAGTGAGACTTACCCGCAGTCACTGCGAGGGTCAGCAACGGACTGAGGCTGGCTGACTATCCGTCTACCCCCTTCCAGTATGGCTCTTTCTGATATGCCAGAATTTCTATTCATAGTTCTAATGTTTTTCACCAGTGAAGCATTCATCCATGCATGGGGATTTTTTTTTATTTTTGTGTGTGTGTGTGTGACATGTGCCCTGTGCGCACATACAGCAGACATGAACAAACATTTGCACTGGTTCTGTAATGCAGGAAGTAACAGAGTCAAGCTGACGGGAGCTTATTCAAACTACGCAAATGCTGAGGACTGTCTGAAACAGCAGCTGGGCCACTGCAGAGAGGCGACACTGAAGGAGGGACCACTGTGGTCTCGAGCTCACGTACACCAGACCTCCATATGAAATCCTCCTGCACATTTTCCAATGTTATATTTAGATAGACAGAGGAGCTAATTAGCACAAGGGTTAAAACTTGAGTGCAGTTTTGCCCATGTGGAGGGCAATTCTATAAAAGTTGCATCTAGTAGGGACATATTCTATAAGGGAACATAAACATCTACTTTTCCTTTCTAGAATACCAGCTGCTTTTAACTCCTAACCCTTATTCACTTATTCAGTACCCATGTCCGTTTTATCATTTCCACCTTAGTAATTCCCTTATCCCTTATTTGTCCTGTTTGTCTGTCCTAATTAGACTGTAAGCTCTGTCGAGCAAGGACTGTCTCTTCATGTTCAAGAGTACAGCGCTGTGTACGTCTAGTAGCGCTATAGAAATAAGCAGTAGTAGTCTTTGGGATTACGGAATCCTGCTGCTCTTTGGGATTCTGCATAGAATCTTGCTACTCTTTGGGATTCCGGAATCTTGCTAATCTTTGTCCTTATCCCTTATTTGTCCTGCTTGTCTGTCCTGATTAAATTGTACGCTCTGTGAAGAAGGGACTGTCTCTTTATGTCTAGTGTACAGCGCTGTGTACATCTAGTAGCGCTACAGAAATGAAATGGCAGATACAAATCAAAGTCAGGTATACACATAAAAGTAGCACATATGAGTTTATCTTGTTGGGCAGACTGGATGGACCGTACAAGTCTTTCTCTGCCGTTATCTACTATGTTACTATGTATAAGTAGTAGTAGTAGCGTAACGGAGTTAAATCAGACAAGCACTTATGAGAGCCACAGAGCTTACGTTTTGGTGATATGTGCGTAATTTAACAGTAATCTGTGAGCAAACTGAAAAACTGTGCTCCCGCCCACTCTCTGCCCAGATGCCACCCTCTGCATGCCCACCTGCAAATTACACACTATTCAAGTTACACATGTAGTTACAGAATAGCCCCTCAATCTGTTCAAAATTCTAGTGCAAGACTTATATTCCGCCAGTGTCGCTATGCTCATATTAGCCCTCTCCTCAAGTCACTTCATTGGCTCCCTATCCGTTTCCGCATACAGTTCAAACTCCTCTTATTGACTTACAAGTGCATTCACTCTGCAGCTCCTTAGTACCTTTCCACTCTTATCTCTCCCTACATTCCTCCCCGGGAACTCCATTAATTGGGTAAATCTCTCTTATCTGCACCCTTCTCCTCCACCGCTAACTCCAGACTCTGTTCCTTTTATCTTGCTGCACCAAATGCCTGGAATAGACTTCCTGAGCCGGTACGTCAAGCTCCATCTTTGGCCGTCTTCAAATCTAAGCTAAAGGCCCACCTTTTTGATGCTGCTTTTAACTCCTAACCCTTATTCACTTGTTCAGAACCCTTATTTTATCGTCCTCACTTTAATATTCCCTTATCTCTTGTTTGTCCTGTTTGTCTGTCCTAATTAGATTGTAAGCTCTGTTGAGCAGGGACTGTCTCTTCATGTCCAGTGTACAGCGCTGCGTACATCTAGTAGAGCTAAAGAAATGATAAGTAGTAGTAGTAATATTGACAGGTACACTAGTGGCATAGCCATGGGAGGGGACCTTAGGGACCTGCCCCCCCCCCCCCCACGTTTGACTCAGGCCTCCTCCAAAACTGTGGCACCTGTTGAATGGCTGGCACGGATGCCAAAGCCCTGCCAGACAAAGAGATCCACTGCCCAGGTCCCCCCTCATTCTGCCTCAGGAGCAAAGAAGTAGGCTGCATGCCTCCAGCCGCCAACGTGGCCCCTCCCATGTATGCTCAGTTTGCGCATGAACTAGCATGCTGGGGAGTGTCGTTACTGGCCACAGACTTCCTCACTTCTGAGGCAGCATGAAGGGGAGGGAGCTTAGGCAGCAGATCCCTTTGTCTGGCAGGGCGGGGAGGGGGGTGAGTGGCCCCCCAGTCCACTTCTGCGCTCCCCCCCTTAAAACGGGACTGCTGGCTACACCCTAATGTAGGCATATGTGTGTTCATGCTAGTATTGTAATCATAGAGGGGTGTAACTTTCACATATATTAGCGTCTAGTTTTACAGAATTACTCCCATCAAATCCGGCTACTGTCCGTCCAATCAAAACGCGATCGTCTTCAAAAACTAGATTCACCCAGCCCATGCTTAAAACAGAATTGTGGGCTTGTAAGAAAGGTCCGCGCTCTGGTTCTTGGGAAGGTTAAAAATATACAGAAGTTACACCATTACTAAGCGAATTGCACTGGTTAAAGACTGGGAGCTGAATATTTTTTAAACTTGTTTGTTTAGCTTTTAAAAGATTATATGGGCTTAACTCGGATACTGTTAGTCGTTCTTTGATTGTTCCGAGTGCTACATTTCATTCAAGAAGTAGACAATGATTATTGTTAGATTTTCCATCTTTGAAAAAAGTTAAGTTGTAAATTTATTAAAGAACCATTTACAGACTTTCAAAGTATTAGATTTTGGAATAGTAGTCCTGTCAATCTTTGACAATTTATCTCATCTCTCTTATGCAGTTTTTAAAGCAGTATTATGCATGTTACAGTGCTGCATTGTATAAACTTTATAATTTATGTTTAACTTGTTTTTATTAGTATAAATACAAACGTACAATATAGGTCTTAATGTCAATTACACAACAGGAAATTCCGTCAAAATAATCATAGAGACCCATACATTACCAATTTAGGTCTGTCCTTTTCTTTATCTACCCCCCATATATCCAAACCCCCACTTCTCACCCTCTCCCCCCCGGCACCCCCCCCCCCCCAATAACCTTTATAATTTATATATGTAACCTGTTTCTAAATACAGGAGTTTTGTTCTTGTAATCTGAATTATAGTTTGGGTTAAAGGCGGAATAGAAATACACAAATACAACAGAAACTTGCAAAAAATAAATCCCAGTAAATAAAATGGCTCCTAGCGGTAGATGCACATTGGTACCTTCTAAACTTGCATTGAAGAACCTGATTGTCTTTTCTTTTTTTAAAAATTCATTTCCAAATCTGTCATCAAAGAGAGCGATCATTGAGGAATAGTGACAATCAAAAGATACAAACCAGAAGAAATGAAAATAATTGAAAGTAGCCCACGTTGGAGAGACCCAAGTATCAAGTTTAGAAATAGTAACATAGTAGATGACGGCAGAAAAAGACCTGCATTGTCCATCCAGTCTGCCCAGCAAGACAAACTCATATGTGTATACCTTACCTTGATTTGTACCTGCCTTTTTCAGGGCACAGACCGTACAAGTCTGCCCAGCACTATCCCCGCCTCCCAACCACCAGTCCCGCCTCCCATCACCGGCTCTGGCACAGACCGTATAAGTCTGCCCAGCACTATCCCCGCCTCCCAACCACCAGTCCTGCCTCCCACCACCGGCTCTGGCACAGACCGTATAAGTCTGCCCAGCACTATCCTCGCCTCCCAACCACCAACCCCTCTTCCCCCCACCTGCTCCGCCACCCAATTTCGGCTAAGCTTCTGCACAGGATTTCTTTATGCATATCCCACGCATGTTTGAATTCCGTTACCGTTTTCATCTACCACCAACTCCCGCGGGAGGGCATTCCAAGCATCCACCACCCTCTCTGTGAAAAAATACTTCCTGACATCTTTCTTGAGTCTGCCCCCCTTCAATCTCATTTCATGTCCTCTCGTTCTACCGCCTTCCCATCTCCGGAAAAGATTTGTTTGCGGATTAATACCTTTCAAATATTTGAACGTCTGTATCATATCACCCCTGTTCCTCCTTTCCTCCAGGGTATACATGTTCAGGTCAGCTAGTCTCTCTTCATACGTCTTGGAACGCAAATCCCGTACCATTCTCGTAGATTTTCTTTGCACCGCTTCCATTTTTTTAACATCCTTCGCAAGGTACGGCCTCCAAAACTGAACACAATACTCCAGGTGGGGCCTCACCAATGACTTGTAGAGGGGCATCAACACTTCCCTTCTTCTGCTGATCACACCTCTCTCTATACAGCCTAGCAACCTTCTCACTACAGCCACCGCCTTGTCACACTGTTTCGTCGCCTTCAGATCCTCGGATACTATCATCCCAAAATCCCTCTCCCCCTCAGTACCTATCAGACTCTCCCCGCCTAACACATAAGGCTCTCGTGGGTTTCTACTCCCTAAATGCATCACTTTGCATTTCTTCGCATTGAATTTTAATTGCCAAACCTTAGACCATTCTTCTAGCTTCCTCAGATCCCTTTTCATGCTTTCCACTCCCTCCCAGGTGTCCACTCTGTTGCAAATCTTAGTATCATCCGCAAATAGGCAAACTTTATCTTCTAACCCTTCAGCAATGTCACTCACAAATATATTGAACAGAATCGGCCCCAGCACCGATCCCTGAGGCACTCCACTACTCACCTTTCCCTCCTCCGAGCGAACTCCATTTACCACCACCCTCTGTCGTCTGTCCGTCAACCAGTTTCTAATCTCAATAATCTCAAAGAAAGAATAAGCATCCGAAAACGTTTCCTAAGTAACACTGGGGGGGGGGGGGGGGGGGGGGGGGCTTGAGCTAAACCTCCACTACCTTCACAAACAACTGTGACTGAGATGGTTCACGGAACACTTAAGTATAATTATTTAAGGAATTAACACGCTTACACAGATATCTCCGGTGACCCCCTAGCACCATGTCCAAAATGTGTGATCTATATACAAGGAATTTCTTTCTCCTACTTTGGATCTATCTAGAAACATCAGGAAATACAGGGGTCAATATTTGAAGTGGTTTAATCTCTTGCCCGGTAAAATCACTTGTGGGTTGCTATCTGCTGATGCTTAGCACTAACCGTCAAACACAAAGCCAGCTATTTTGTGGGCGGTCCGGGGGACGGAGTCAGCACTTATGTAGTTAAATATCAAGATTCGGCATTTAACCACCAAAGGGGTCTTTTTAGAAAGCAGCGGTAGTGCTATTGCACGTGTAGTTTTCACCAAATCAACACTATTGCCTGGTTAGTGTGCCCACCCGGCAGTGAACCTTAGGGGCTGCGAACGTAGCCTCTGCCACATTTCTGTCCCCAGCCAATCCAGGGAACAGAGGACCTGATTCGGAAGCCGAGCACAAGTCCCTCCATATGGCACTATGGGAAGGCGGTAGAACTAGAGGACATGAAATGAGGTTGAAAGGGGGCAGACTCAAGAAAGATGTCAGGAAGTATTTTTTCACGGAGAGAGTGGTGGATACTTGGAATACCCTCCCGTGGGAGGCGGTGGAGATGAAAACGGTAACGGAATTCAAAAATACTTGGGATAAACAAAGGAATCCTGTTCAGAAG
This sequence comes from Microcaecilia unicolor, assembly GCF_901765095.1. Classification (NCBI taxonomy): domain Eukaryota; kingdom Metazoa; phylum Chordata; class Amphibia; order Gymnophiona; family Siphonopidae; genus Microcaecilia; species Microcaecilia unicolor. The sequence goes on from NC_044034.1 coordinate 22,465,809, forward strand.
GAAGGGATCCTCAGAAGCTTAGCGAAGATTGGGTGGCAGAGCTGGTGGTGGGAGGCGGGGCTAGTGCTGGGCAGACTTCTATGGTCTGTGCCCTGAAAATGGCAGATACAATTCAAGGTCAGGTATACACATAAAGTAGCACCTAATTTCGAAGTTGGCATGCATTGTTTCCCATGATAGAAAATATTTGTCTATTTTCTACAGTCAGGGGGGTGGGGGTGGGGTGGGATGTTGCCAGCGGTAATCGGCAGCATGGCCACATTGGTGTGCGCTGCATGTGTACCGTGCATACAGCATATGAGCCCATACCACTAGGTCGGTGGGTGGTAATAAGGGTTCAGGCAGTAACCTTACCCTCCACAGTCAAGTAAACTCTGTAACAAAGAAAATGTTCTATTCAATGTGGAAGCTCAAACGATTAAAACCTTTCTTCCCAAGAGCAACTTTTCGATACCTAATACAATCAATGGTCCTAAGCCATGCAGATTATTGCAACGGAGTCTACACGGGTTGCAAAGAACAACTCATAAAAAAACCTCCAGACCGCCCAAAATACAGCAGCCCCCCTCCGAGAAAAGTTGCATTGGCTCCCAATCAAAGAATGGATCATCTTCAAAATCTGCACCTTAGTCCACAAAATCATATACGGCGTAGTCCCAGAATACATGACAGACCTCATAGACTTACCAATAAGAAACAAAGTCAGATCGTCAAGATCCTACCTAAACCTACACTACCCAAATTGCAAAGGACTGAAATACAAAACAACTTACGCAGCCGGCTTCTCCTACATAAGCGCACAACTATGGAATGGGCTCCCAAAAGCTGTGAAAACAATCCACGACCACTTGAACTTCAGGAAATCACTAAAACCAACCTCTTCAAAAAGGCCTACCCCAACGACCCCACGTAACCCTCTTCATCTACCAACACAGCATGACTATGATCGAACAGGACAACACGCAATCTTCATCCATTTCAACCCTCCACTTATACCTCATACGATCACTATACAACTTTGTATTTGTTATCCACCGACTGGGCAAATGCCTTTGACCGTACTATGTAAGCCACATAGGTGGGAAAATGTGGGGTACAAATAAGTAAATAAATAGCTGCATGCTACCTTTAATTTTAGCACACGGCCATTTACTGCCCCCATTAAAAAAGCTTTTTTTCCCCAACCGCGGTACAAATGTGATCCAGCGCATGCACTACCGCAGGCCATTGTTTACTGCAGCTTAGTAAAAGTACCTCTAAGTTATCAGACAAATCGGACTGTATAAAAAAAACCTCAGAGCTAGATGCACTAAACCTTAACGACCCCCTAACAACCCTTTAACGAAGGAAATTCCTAACCGTTGCATGCATTAAAGGCCTTTTTCCTACGAAGCAAGCAGCTAACGAAAACGGAATGCAAAGGAGAAACTACCATTGAAATGTGGACAATTCGGAATGCACTAACCATACCGATGATTGCAACGAATCATTTACCGTCAGAAATTTTACCTGTCCTCAGACCTGTCGTTAAGGCCCCCTGCACCATAAAAATCCAAGCCAGCATGTTTAAAAAGAAAAGTGAGATACAAACACAAACACATGGCTCTCCGCTTTCCCCTGCATCATTACAAAACAAAACATACTGCTTCTCCCTGCAGCTTAAAAATCCTGTCTCTCCCCTTCTCCAACAGCTTTGAAAATTAACACTCTATCCCCTAAAGCCAATTTTCCCAGTAGTGTAAACAAACTGCAAAGAGGTCTTTTGTTACAAAAGGGGATTTACGGAGGGTCGGTTGTTCTTTTTAGAGTTATCTTCAACTGCACTCTTCTGCTAGATCAGACAGCTAAAAGGCTTGCAGGTCGGGATCCCCCCCCTCGCACGCCCCAGTCTGACGTAGGTTTAATACGTTTGCGGCTGCTCTGCGCATGCTTAAGGAGCAAATTAACGACGGGGATAACGTACGCTTGATACATTGTACTTTTCAATACCGCACCGAACACTTCTGAGCTGGTTTTTTTTTTGTGCATTCTTCGTTGTTTCAAATTCGTTAAGCACTTTTACGATTTAGATTTTTTAACGTTTGGTTGATGCATCTAGCCCTCAGTCCTATCTTTATCTAGATTTACGTAGGCAGTTAAGTGCTGAACATCGCACTTAACCAGATAAGAGAACAGATGACTGCAGAAACCTGGATATTCCATGCCAGTGTCTGGACATGGCCCTAACAGTGAAAATTCAGGCATTACACTGCCAGTGGCCAAAAAACCCCACTGCTGCCACCAGGCTGAATATTTACCCCCATAAAAATTACAATCAGATATATCTTTATGTGGTTTATCTTAGATGGTTAAGGGCAGGGTCGGCCCAAGGCAAGATGCCGTCTGAGGCGGAGCTAGGATGCCACCCCCCCAGGCCAAGATGCTTCCCCCTCCATGCCAAGATGCCACTCTCCACCTCATGCCGAGATGCTGCCCCCCTTCCTACCTCCAGCCCATTCACAGCGTTTACCTCATCATGTTCCAAACCCGGCAGTGATTCCCATATGCTTGCCCTGCCGCCAGCACCCGCCTCTTCCTTTTACTGCAGCTGCCTTTGTAGCATACGGGAATCGCTGCCAGGTTTGGAATGTGACAAGGTAAACGCCACAAAGGGGGAGATGCCGCTCTCCAAAGAGCGGGGAGATTCCGCTGCTGAAGAGTCCCTGCCTCAGGTGGCCTAATGGTCGGACCACCCCTAGTTAAGGGGGTCTTGTACAAAGCATCAGTAAGCCCAACGCAAGCTTATCAAATGCTAAATTGTGACTATTGCCGGACCAACATGGCCGCCAGCAGTAGTTCCGCCCTGAGCGTTCGCCATTTCCGGGGAAAAAGAAAATCCTAAGAAATGGCTTGCACAGCAGTAACCTGGCAGTAATCAATGCCCAGTTACCGCTGGGTTATTTATTACATTTGTACCCCGCGCTTTCCCACTCGAGGCAGGTTCAGTGTGGCTTACATAGTAATAGGGGTTACACGGTATTGCGAAGAGAGTACAGGCTGTGGAATAACAGAATAATGATGGAGATATGCAGATAGGTGGGATGGGCAAGGAAGAAGGGGGTAGAAGAGGCAGGAGGGGGAAGGTTGAAACGAGCAAGGGATAAGGGGGTGGGAGTGGCCGGAAGAGGGAATAGTTTGAGGGTTAGCATAGGGGGAGTTGATGGAAGATGTGGTCAAGTCACAGTCGTTGTCGAGTGATTAAGTGTTGGGTAAAGGGTACATAAGATTAGGTTAGATCATTTGGGTATGCTTGCTTGAATAGATGAGTTTTCAGCGATTTCCAGAAGAGTAGATAATTGTTGAATGAGCGAATGGATCTGGGTAGGGCATTCCATAGTTGGCTGCCTATGAAGGAGAAGTTGGATGCATAGGAGGTTTTGTACTTGAGACCTTTGCAGTTAGGATAGTGTAGGTTGAGGTATGTTCGAGAAGATTCTGACCTGTTTCTGGTTACCGCGGGAGCCCTTATTTCCACCTCAATGGATGGCGGTAAGGTCTCCCCACCGCATGGGTACACAGCAAGAGTTCTCTTACCGTATGGCCAGGTCTATCTGGGGACTTTTTACCCTCTGCAGTAAAAAGGGCACTGCCGCACAGGAAAAACGGTCCCTGATGTCAGACTCACAGAAACAGAAGACTGCGCGGCCGCATTGCTGATCTGCAAGGGCAGGCTTCTAGATGGACTGTTGCTAGTGGAGGAGTAGCCTAGTGGTTAGTGCAGCGGACTCTGATTCTGGGGAACTGGGTTCGATTCCCACTGCAGCTCCTTGTGACTCTGGGCAAGTCACTTAACCCTCCATTGCCCCTGGTACAAAATAAGTACCTGAATATATGTAAACTGCTTTGAATGTAGTTGCAAAAACCTCAGAAAGGCAGTATATCAAGTCCCAGTCCCATTTCCCCCTTTCCCTTATGACATCACAATATCAGAAGTGAGCCAAGTATTGGGCAATCAAGCCATTGTGACATCACTGATGAGGTTGGCTCAGGCATTGTTGGAATGAGGCATTATGACATCACAGTATCAGCTCCAGTGGAGGAGTAGCCTAGTGGTTAGTGCAGTGGACTTTGATCCTTGGGAACTGAGTTCAATTCCCACAGCAGCTCCTTGTGACTCTTGGCAAGTCACTTAACCCTCCATTGCCCCTGGTACAAAATAAGTACCTGAATATATGTAAACCGCTTTGAATGTAGTTGCAAAAACCTCAGAAAGGCAGTATATCAAGTCCCATTTCCTTTCCCTGCCCCTTTAGGGCAGGAACTCAAACAGTTGAAAATACCATTTTATATATATGTAGATGATACAATTTTGCTGTTACCGATTTTTGGAGATTGGTCCACTACATTGAATAGGTTGGAGGAATGTGTTAGATTTAATGATTGTTGGATCACCAACAATCGTTTGAAACTAAACCGGGAAAGAACTAAATTTGTATGGCTGGGACCTGGGTGTTTTTTTTTCTCAAAATTTTCAGATAGGAGTCTTGTTTTTGACAATCTTCTCGTATTCTACTATACTTAATTTATATTTCTTCATCAAAACTCTGTAATCCCTGTTACTATGTACAAAGGCACGCTCACGTTTTTAGAATGCACTAAAATTGGGCGCACGCTAAACGTTAGAGACGCCCAGAGGAATGCATTGGTGTCTCTTTACCTTTAGTGCACGCCCAATTTGAGAGCGCGCTAAAAACGTGAGCGCGCCTTTGTGAAAGGGGGCCTAAGCCACTAGTTCCTTCTTCCTTCTGGAAGAGGGTATAACGTCTATGTACTAGGGAGAGCTCTACCTGGCAACTACTGAGGTCAGACGTGAGTAAAAAATCATATTGCTTAAAGTAGAAGCTCTGGAAATCTCCGCAGACACCCGTACTGCCCTATGCTAGATTATACACTAATAAAAAAGGCCCGTTTCTGGAAGAAATGAAACAGGCGCTAGGATAATGATGATGTAATTGCAATCATGTTGTTAACAGAACCATTACCAAAAATCAGGGCATATAATGGGTGGGTGTGTGAGACAGTGTGTGGGCACTCACTTCCACATCAATTCCCCCCTTTTCCCATCAGTTGCAGGGACGGCCAAATTTCAAGGGGGTGTCGGAGGTATAGCGACGGGGCAGTTGAGGACGTCCAAAATTTGGACGTTTCTGTGATGGGGCAGTAGAGGACGTCCAAATTTTGGACGTTTCGGCAATGGGCAGTTAAGGACATCCAAAATTGGATGTTTCTATGAGAAAGATGTCTTTCTCATGGAAACGTCCAATTTTGGATGTCCTCAACTGCCCCGTCACAGAAACGTCCAAATTTTGGACGTCCTGAACGCCTCCCTTCGGGCCTCCTTCCCTCCCTGTGTCCCGCCCTCATCTGACGCAACTTCCGCGAGGGTGGGACACAAGAAGGGAAGGAGGGCCGAAGGGAGGCGTTCTGTTGCTGAAGCGCTGCTTTCACGGAGGTGAGACTGCGATTTCAATGCAGGGGGCCCGGCCCGGTGGCGGACGGAGGGGGTGAAGCGGTGGTGACCTCGAGGGGGGGGGGTGGCGGAAGCGGTGACCTCGGGGAGCGTGGTGGCGAGGTCGGCAGGGGCGGGGCCCCGGGGGCAGCCTTGCCCCGGGCCCGGCCCCGTCTCTCGGCAGCCCTGGGTGGAGATGGTGGTGCGAGCTGGTAGCGCGGGTGCAGTGGCGATGGAGAGCTAAAGTGGCTCCCGCGTTGTGGGTGGAGGAAGTTCGGCTGAAGCTGCTCCTGCAACGTTCCAATGTCTCTCACTGCGTTCGTAACCATCTCAGGTAGACACGTTGGAACGCTGCAGGAGCAAATTATTATATTAGATTATTTTTTTTGTATGTAGTCATGCGATTACATTTATATTTCAAAGGAGGAACAGGCATAGGCATGGCAATAAATTCAATTCTCTTGAAATGAGATGAGCACCAGTTGGAGGGTCATCAGTGAGAGCCTCTGGGGACGTCTGCAATATTTCAGCACACTTGTACTGCTTGTCCCAGGAAAAATCCACTATTCCTGGGACAAGCAGTACAAAATGCTTTGCTCCGTGGATCTTGTCGGGTGATTGTGACCTGGATTGGCCACTGTCGGAGACAGGGTGCTGGGCTAGATGGACCTTTGGTCTGACCCAGTGTGGCGATGCTTATGTCTTGTGTCTTATTTAAACAGAGATGACAGTTGCCACACAACCTAATACCGCTGCACCCTCCCACCCAAATGGCTGCAAGGCCAAGATCTAAGAGATAAGATCTGTTGTCTTAAACTAGGAAAGGCAAACAGTGCTTCTGGAAGGCTTATTCATTCAACAGGGAAAGGGAACAGCACACAATGCAATCAAGTTATTTGTTGAATTGGCAAACCCAGAGTTTAAACATGCGGTAAAATATATGTACTTTTTGAGCATAGAGTTACCAAACTAGAAACACATGAAAACAGTGGCCTTAACAGCAGACTTCCGAAGCTGGATCTTCACCAAGGTCTCGGATTCAATTCCATTTGCATGATTCACGGGATGCACAAAAGATAATGGTTCTACTAGGGTTCCTCTACACCACCAATGCCAAAATCCTCTGTAGACAGAGCCAGTGGCGTTCCTAGGGGGGCTGGCACCCGGGGTGGATCGCTGATGTGCCCCGCCCCCCCCCCCCGATGCAGCGCGGACCCTCCCCCCCCGGCGAAAGGACACCCCCACGAAGGAACCCCCCCCCGCAGGGTGCACGCCACCGGGGGGGGGTGCGCCGCGCGTGCCTGTCCTCCGTTGTTCCATGCTTCTCTGTCCCGGAACAGGAAGTGACATGTTCCGAGGCAGAGAAGAAGCATGGAATAACGGAGGACAGGCGCACGCGGCACCCCTCCGGCGGCGTGCACCCGGGGCAGACCGCACCCACCCCCTCCCCTAGGAACGCCACTGGACAGAGCACACAACTATTATCAGTTGTAGCTGGTCTTCCCTTTATTCACTTTAGAAGGGTGAATGAGCTGACCACGATGCAACCGAACAGTTCCAAAAACATTACAGGAAGATACCCAGACCTCGACGGGAGGGGGGGCCAGAGCCCGATGTGGGGGGCACTGTTTAGCCGCCTCCCCCCGCGCCGCCGCAAACGCAACACCCCCCGCCACTTTGGACCGCTGCCGCAACCGCAACCCCAACCCCTCTCGCCACCGCCACCGCATCAGGCACCTTGTTTGCTGGCGGGGGTCCACAATCACTGCCAGCCGAAGAGTCTTCTTCAGCGCCGGTCGACTCCGGTGCCTTCGTTGTGGGATCATCTGTTTCTGATGCCTTACGCCCTGCACGGGGCTACGTGCACGGTGCAGGACGTAAGGCGTCAGAAACAGATGATCCCACAATAAAGGCGCCGGAGTCAACCAGCGCTGAAGAAAAGTCTTCGGCTGGCGGGGTTTGGGGACCCCCGCCAGCAAACAAGGTACCTGATGCAGCGGCAGGGCGGGGGGCAGGGGGCGATGGCGGGGGGGGGGGGATCAAATGTAGAGGGGGCCAGGGCGTAATCTGTGGGGGCCCATGCCCCCGTGGTCCCACGTAGCTACGCCCCTGCGGAAGACTAATTTTCCAGCATTGGCGATATCTCCTGACAAACAGAGCTACAAAAACGGTGGTCGACTTGGATTCGAAGACAAGGGATCCCAGTGACACTTCTCGAAACCAAGTCCTGTGTATTCAGTGAGACACCAGAAGCGAAACCCTACATCAAAGGACCATGCTCTGAAGTCAGCGTGGTGGCAGAATTCACAGGGACAGCATCCAATTCTATAAATTTGGGGGGAATTTTGCTATGTACAGAAGGTTGAGAAATCAGATCTGTAGAAAGAAATGACTGCTCTAAGTAATAAGTAGTGTATATTCTCTGTGCACACATGCAAACCTGCTATTAAAGCCCGATATTGCATAGGGTGTGAAAGTTAGAAAACAGACATCCAAGTTGGGCCATTCATGTATTTTACAAAAGGGCTCACTGATTGCAGAGCCCTTTGTAAAATATGTACAAGGATGCCAGGAAATACACATGCAGCCAGCAGCATATTTCATGGGTGCAGCTCTTTTTAACCCTTTCACGTAACTGTTGAATCGAAATACTATAAGCTTACATGTATAATGGATACGAAAGGGTTAAAAGGAACATGGTCAAGCAAAAAGCAGCATCACTTGGGGTTTTCAACACGTGAGTGCTGATTTTCTAATCTACACGAAGAATTGATGGCACTGAAATGCTTAAGTGCTATATTTTACAAAACCTGATATCCAGGAAGAATCAATTAACAAGCTGAATGAAAAAAACTTAAATTTTTGAGGCGGTATTAACACCAGAAGGGTGTCCGTCCCCTCAATCACTCCTGCAGACCCCTCAAAGGCTCTTTCTCTTACCCCTCTCAAATGAACTATTATTGATTCTTTTAACTTGAAATTATTTAACCCTTTCAGTAAGGTTTCCTGAAGCTGGCATACTCTAATGTAGCAGGCTGCCAAAATATGCTTAGCCAAATTGCTGTCTGCTAAGGACAAGCTTTCAAGTGCTTGATGTTTTTATTGGTGACAACTGCAGAAACTACCTTGCACAGGAAGTAACATAGTGCATGACAGCAAATAAAGGGAAAGGGGAAATTTATTTTTTTTTAAATTTTTGTTACATTTGTACCCTGCGCTTTCCCACTCATGGCAGGCTCAATGCAGCTTACATAGGGCAATGGAGGGTTAAGTGACTTGCCCAGAGTCACAAGGAGCTGCAGTGGGAATTGACCTCAGTTCCCCAGGATCAAAGTCCACCACCCTAACCACTAGGCCACTCCTCCACTGTTGCTACTATTTGAGATTCTACATGGAATGTTGCTATTCCACTAGCAACATTCCATGTAGAAGTCGGCCCTTGCAGATCACCAATGTGGCCACGCAGGCTTCTGCTTCTGTGAGTCTGACGTCCTGCATGTATGTGCATGACGTCAGACTCACAGAAACAGAAGCCTGCGCAGCCTTCTACATGGAATGTTGCTAGTGGAATAGCAACATTCCATGTAGAATCTCCAATAGTAGCAACATTCCATGTAGAATCTCCAATAGTATCTATTTTATATTTGTTACATTTGTACCCTGCGCTTTCCCACTCATGGCAGGCTCAATGCGGCTTACATGGGGCAATGGAGGGTTAAGTGACTTGCCCAGAGTCACAAGGAGCTGGCTGTGTCTGAAGTGGGAATCGAACTGAGTTCCTCAGTTCCCCAGGACCAAAGTCCACCACCCTAACCACTAGGCCACTCCTCCACTCAGGGAATGGGACTTAATATACTGCCTTTCTGTGGTTTTACCAACTACATTCAAGGTGGTTTACATATCATATACAGGTACTTATTTGTACCTGGGACAATGGAGGGTTAAGTGACTTGCTCAGAGTCCCAAGGAGCTGCAGTGGCAATTGAACCCAGTTCCCCAGGATCAAAGCCCACTGCATTAACCACTAGGCTACTCCTCCAATAGGAAAATCCTATGTAGAATCTCAAATAGTAGCAACAGAATCTCAATAGTAGCAACATTCCATGTAGAATCTCCAATAGTAGCAACATTCCATGTAGAATCTCAAATAGGGAAAGGGAAATGGGTCTTGATATACTGCCTTTCTGAGGTTTTTACAACTACATTCAAAGCAGTATTTATTTTTGTACCAGGGGCAATGGAGGATTAAGTGACTTACTACTACTACTATTTAGCATTTCTATAGCGCTACAAGGTATACGCAGCGCTGCAAAACAGTCACAAGGAGCTGCAGTGGGAATCTACTACTACTACTATTTAGCATTTCTATAGCGCTACAAGGCATACGCAGCGCTGCACAAACATAGAAGAAAGACAGTCCCTGCTCAAAGAGCTTACAATCTAATAGCATTTAAGGTGGATTTCTAAATTTTAATTAATTCAGTGCAGGTTTGCACTTGTTATTGCAAATGTTTTAGGGGGTTTACTTTTTTTGTGGATACTGTGTATATGTTTAGGGCTGTACCAAATATTCATATAAATAATTGGGAAATCATTAAATCAGGATTAAACCAAAAGTAAAATATGGTATTTGGTTACAGCTCAAAAAATATATATGTAATTATTTTTAATGAGCACACAAGCCAGAGATACATGCAGACTATAGCACTTGTCCAATTCCCCAGGATCAGAGTCTGCTGCACTAACCACTAGGCTACTCCTCCACTAGCAACATTCCATGTAGAAGCCTGCCCTTTCAGATCAGCAACGCGGCCGCATAGGCTTCTGTTTCTGTGAGTCTGACGTCCTGCACATATGTGCAGGACGTCAGACTCACAGAAACAGAAGCTTGCGCAGCCGCGTTGCTGATCTGTAAGGGCAGGCTTCTACATGGAATGTTGCTATTCGCTTCTACATGGAATGTTGCTAGTGGAATAGCAACATTCCATGTAGAATCTCAAATAGGTGCAGCAGAATCTCAATAGTAGCAACATTCCATGTAGAATCTCAAATAGGGAAAGGGAAATGGGATATACTACCTTAATGAGGTTTTACCAACTACATTCAAAGTGGTTTACATATTATATACAGATACTTATTTGTACCTGGGATAATGGAGGGTTAAATGATTTGCTCAGAGTCACAAGGAGCTGCAGTAGAATGGAACTCAGTTCCCCAGGATTAAAGCCCACTGCACTAACCACTAGGCTACTCTTCCACTAGCAACATTCCATGTAGAAGCCTGCCCTTGCAGATCAGCAATGCGGCCGTGCAGGCTCGCGCAGACTTCTGTTTCTGTGAGTCTGACGTCCTGCACGTATGTGCAGGACGTCAGACTCCCAGAAACAGAAGCCTGCGCAGCCGCGTTGCTGATCTGTAAGGGCAGGCTTCTACATGGAACGTTGCTAGTGGAATAGCAACATTAACATTTCATGTAGAATCTCAAATAGTAGCAACAGAATCTCAATAGTAGCAACATTCCATATAGAATCTCCAATAGTAGCAACATTCCATGTAGAATCTCAAATAGGGAAAGGGAAATGGGACTTGATATACTGCCTTTCTGAGGTTTTTGCAACTATATTCAAAGTGGTTTACATATATTCAGGTACTTATTTTGTACCAGGGGCAATGGAGGGTTAAGTGACTTGCCCAGAGTCACAAGGAGCTGCCTGTGCCTGAAGTGGGAATCGAACTCAGTTCCTCAGGACCAAAGTCCAGCACCCTAACCACTAGGCCACTTCTCCACTCAGGGAATGGGACTTAATATACTGCCTTTCTGTGGTTTTACCAACTACATTCAAGGTGGTTTACGTATCATATACAGGTACTTATTTGTACCTGGGACAATGGAGGGTTAAGTGACTTGCTCAGAGTCCCAAGGAGCTGCAGTGGCAATTGAACCCAGTTCCCCAGGATAACCACTAGGCTACTCCTCCACTAGGAACATTCCATGTAGAATCTCAAACAGTAGCAACAGAATTTCAATAGTAGCAACATTCCATCTAGAATCTCAAATAAGGAAAGGGAAATGGGACTTGATATACTGCCTTTCTGAGGTTTTTGCAACTACATTCAAAGCAGTTTACATATATACAGGTACTTATTTTGTACCTGGGGCAATAGAGGGTTAAGTGACTTGCCCACAGTCACAAGGAGCTGCAGTGGGAATCAAACCCAGTTCCCCAGGATCAGAGTCTGCTGCACTAACCACTAGGCTACTCCTCCACTAGCAACATTCCATGTAGAAGCCTGCCCTTACAGATCAGCAATGCAGCTGCGCAAGCTTCTGTTTCTGTGAGTCTGACATCCTGCACGTACGTGCAGGACATCAGACTCACAGAAACAGAAGCCTGCGCGGCCACGTTGCTGATCTGCAAGGGCAGGCTTCTACATGGAACGTTGCTAGTGGAATAGCAACATTAATAGAATCTCAAATAGTAGCAACAGAATCTCAATAGTAGCAACATTCCATGTAGAATCTCAAATAGGGAAAGGGAAATGGGACTTGATATACTGCCTTTCTGAGGTTTTACCAACTACATTCAAAGTGGTTTACATATTATATACAGGTACTTATTTGTACCTGGGATAATGGAGGGTTAAATGATTTGCTCAGAGTCACAAGGAGCTGCAGTAGAATGGAACTCAGTTCCCCAGGATTAAAGCCCACTGCACTAACCACTAGGCTACTCTTTCACTAGCAACATTCCATGTAGAAGCCTGCCCTTGCAGATCAGCAATGCGGCCGTGCAGGCTCGCGCAGACTTCTGTTTCTGTGAGTCTGACGTCCTGCACGTATGTGCAGGACGTCAGACTCCCAGAAACAGAAGCCTGCGCAGCCGCGTTGCTGATCTGTAAGGGCAGGCTTCTACATGGAACGTTGCTAGTGGAATAGCAACATTAACATTTCATGTAGAATCTCAAATAGTAGCAACAGAATCTCAATAGTAGCAACATTCCATCTAGAATCTCCAATAGGGAAAGGGAAATGGGACTTGATATACTGCCTTTCTGAGGTTTTTGCAACTATATTCAAAGCGGTTTACATATATTCAGGTACTTATTTTGTACCTGGGGCAATAGAGGGTTAAGTGACTTGCCCACAGTCACAAGGAGCTGCAGTGGGAATCAAACCCAGTTCCCCAGGATCAGAGTCTGCTGCACTAACCACTAGGCTACTCCTCCACTAGCAACATTCCATGTAGAAGCCTGCCCTTACAGATCAGCAATGCAGCTGCGCAAGCTTCTGTTTCTGTGAGTCTGACATCCTGCACGTACGTGCAGGACATCAGACTCACAGAAACAGAAGCCTGCGCGGCCACGTTGCTGATCTGCAAGGGCAGGCTTCTACATGGAACGTTGCTAGTGGAATAGCAACATTAATAGAATCTCAAATAGTAGCAACAGAATCTCAATAGTAGCAACATTCCATGTAGAATCTCAAATAGGGAAAGGGAAATGGGACTTGATATACTGCCTTTCTGAGGTTTTACCAACTACATTCAAAGTGGTTTACATATTATATACAGGTACTTATTTGTACCTGGGATAATGGAGGGTTAAATGATTTGCTCAGAGTCACAAGGAGCTGCAGTAGAATGGAACTCAGTTCCCCAGGATTAAAGCCCACTGCACTAACCACTAGGCTACTCTTTCACTAGCAACATTCCATGTAGAAGCCTGCCCTTGCAGATCAGCAATGCGGCCGTGCAGGCTCGCGCAGACTTCTGTTTCTGTGAGTCTGACGTCCTGCACGTATGTGCAGGACGTCAGACTCCCAGAAACAGAAGCCTGCGCAGCCGCGTTGCTGATCTGTAAGGGCAGGCTTCTACATGGAACGTTGCTAGTGGAATAGCAACATTAACATTTCATGTAGAATCTCAAATAGTAGCAACAGAATCTCAATAGTAGCAACATTCCATCTAGAATCTCCAATAGGGAAAGGGAAATGGGACTTGATATACTGCCTTTCTGAGGTTTTTGCAACTATATTCAAAGCGGTTTACATATATTCAGGTACTTATTTTGTACCTGGGGCAATAGAGGGTTAAGTGACTTGCCCACAGTCACAAGGAGCTGCAGTGGGAATCAAACCCAGTTCCCCAGGATCAGAGTCTGCTGCACTAACCACTAGGCTACTCCTCCACTAGCAACATTCCATGTAGAAACCTGCCCTTGCAGATCAGCAATGCGGCTGCACAGGCTTCTGTTTCTGTGAGTCTGACGTCCTGCACATACTAGGCTACTCCTCTACTCCACATGGTCCAGCCAGTCTGCTCAACAAGACAACCACAGCCACACCTGCCATTCTGTGCAAGTTACAGTCCTTTGTGATCAATACAAGCATCATAAATAAAAAATTGGACAGTCGGCAATTTGCCACGATACCAACCAGTTATATCTGACACAGTGGTGGAAGAGTGGATTTATAGTTTTGGTTGCAGCCTAGTCAAGTTCATTATCAATACTTGATTAAACCAGCAATACAGCAACACACAGGAACTTGTGTATCCCTGATGCAGCCATTTAAGACAAAAAGTGGTCACCTTGGGTTATGTGATCAGTTTTTATCGATGAAATTATCTTTTAAAATCATTTTTCTTTATTGGGTTGTTTTTTTTTTGATTTGTGCAATCTTGATTTTCTTTGGTTTTCTTGTGTGATGCACCTGCCTCTTTTTTGTGTGTGTGTTATGCCTTTACAGCGGCAGGAAGAAAATTCTGAACCTCTGCTCCAGAAAGGTGCCAATCAAATTTGAATAGAAGGAGGTCTATTCTGGGAAAGTTGCCCAATAGGATTTGATCTTAAGCTTTTGGAGGGAACCACAAATTTCTAAGTTAGCGGAGAAGCCCTGTCTTACGCCCTCAGAGGGGGTTTTAGCTAGAAGGAATCCCTTCCTCCCTGGAAGTCCAGAACAGCATACAGAACCACCGTAGATGGGTTATCCCATTCTAGGGCCCATCTGAACCTTAGCTCCCTGTTGTAGGGGCTGAGGAGGAGAAACAAGAAAAACTGTTAGTTACTGTCAGTGTTACAGTATCGACAGGGTTTTAGCAGAGTTTATAAATAGACTAGCCGTTAAGCCCGTAAAAACGGGCGAGTATTGCAGCCCTTCTCTCTCCCCTGGCCTCACCCCCTCCACCGATCCTCCCCCCCATGTCCAGCGACCCTCCTCTTTCCCTTGGCCTCACCCCCTCCCCCCATGTCCAGCAACCCTCCTCTGTGCCCTGCTCTCACCCCAAGTCCAGCAACCATGGCCTCTCCCCTCTGCCCTCCCCCCCCCCATGTCCAGCTACCCTTATTGCCGCCGCTCCCTCCCCCCTCGGTGCCGGGCTCCCTGCACTGACCTGACAGCGCCTCTCTCATCTCTGTGTGAAAGCGCTACAGGCAGCAGCAGATCGCTCTGCTGCTGCCTGCAGCGCTTCCACACAGAGGTGAGAGGCGCTGTCAGGTCAGTGCAGGGGGCCCGATACAGAGGGGGGCGGGGATGGGGGGGAGGGTGGAGGTTGTTTTGCGCAATGTTCCTTTCCAGGCGGCAGCGGCGGTGTCCAACAATTCGACTCCGTTTCCCTCTCTGTTCTGCCCTCTGACGTCATGACGTCTTGACGCGAGGGTGGGACAGAGAGGGAAGTCTGTACTGCGCATTTGCAAGTGAGTACGGTCACTTGCCGTTTATATGTTTGATTTTTCACATTCCTCGAATGCAAAGCCTGCCTTGATAATGAGAAAAGCCCCCTCCCCAACTTTTCTGCTCCTGAGCCTGGGCCCAGTAGGCTTGGGCAGGGATCCATCCCTGCCTGAGGCACAAAGTGGCCTGAAGGAAGAAGGATTTGGAGCAAAAGGGTGAAGCTGCTGCCACAGTAAAGTCCTTATCAGGGAAAGGACCTGAAAACTGGAAGCAGTGGAGCTGATGAGTGCAGACACCTTAAGTAATGGAGACAACCTCCAAGTGTCTCATCCATTAACCTGTTCTCTAAGAAAAAACTAAAGCACTCTCAAAGGGAGTGATAGAGTGAACAGGAAGGAAAACAGAGCACAGAAGAACTGTTGCCACCAGGGGAGAAAGAAAACAGAAACTTCAGACCAACAAAGGTGGTTAGAGATGCCATAAGAAGGAATAATGAATTTCTTTTTAAATCAAGAGTCAGCCTTTGAGAATGGGAGAGATGCTTGTCGGAGGTGGAGAACACAATTCAGGGGAGACTCAGACTTATGACTCTAATGAAACGGTTTGATTTGTTCTACAACTATCTCACTTTGTTTTCATGCTTCTCTTGTATATTGCTGGAGAGGGACTTTTTATTCTAAACCATAAGCAGTCTCCTAGTGGCCTTTTGATTACTCTGACAAACTGTTATTCCATTTACCAGTGTAAAGCTCATTAAGCTCCAGAGTGGAGGAGTGGCCTAGTGGTTAGGGTGGTGGACTTTGGTTCTGAGGAACTGAGTTTGATTCCCAGCACAGGCAGCTCCTTGTGACTCTGGGCAAGTCACTTAACCCTCCATTGCCCCATGTAAGCCGCATTGAACCTGCCATGAGTGGGAAAGTGCAGGGTACAAATGTAACAAAAATAAAATAGATACTATTGGAGATTCTAGATGGAATGTTGCTATTCCACTACCAACATTCCATGTAGAGGGCTGCGCAGGCTTCTGTTTCTGTGAGTCTGACGTCCTGCACGTATGTGCAGGACGTCAGACTCACAGAAGCAGAAGCCTGCGTGGCCACATTGGTGATCTGCAAGGGCCGACTTCTACATGGAATGTTGCTAGTGGAATAGCAATATTCCATGTAGAATCTCAAATAGTAGCAACAGTGGAGGAGTGGCCTAGTGGTTAGGGTGGTGAACTTTGGTCCTTGAGGAACTGAGTTCAATTCCCACTTCAGGCATAGGCAGCTCCTTGTGACTCTGGGCAAGTTACTTAACCCTCCATTGCCCCATGAAAGCCGCATTGAGCCTGCCATGAGTGGGAAAGCACTGGGCACAAATGTAACATAAATAAATAATTATCAGGGAACCCTTAATGGTCTGTACCGTGAGATGAGAGTTGGAGAACACTTTTGGTCATAGACCCTACTATATTTGTTATGAACCTGCCTCTGGGGTTTCTCTCAGACCTGCCAAATTGAGAGGTCTGCTACACTAAACTGTATCTAAGCTCAGATGGGATCGTCTTCCAAAGCTGAGAAGCCTCTACAGAAAAGACCTTACCAGGTGCATCTGTAGAGCAGTCGGTGCAATTAACATCAAAGCCTTTTCTTAAGCTTTTCCCAGCCCTAACTGGATTGTAATTAATGCAGCCCGATACCTTGCAGAGTTTTACAGAAATCCGACACTACATGTAATTGGCAACCAGTGGAGCTGACAACCAGCAGCCAGGCCCCTTTCCACCTGGGGAGTCCTGAAATAACCCCAGCAATACTGCATGTTGACCTATCTATTATTTTCTACAGGATAGCATCACAGCGGTTAATTTGACTGATAAAAGCAGAATGAACTATCCATCACACAGCTTAAAATGAGTAACATAGTAAATGACGGCAGATAAAGACCTTACTGTCCATCCAGTCTGCCCAACAAGATCATTTTACTTGGTATGTGATACTTTATACCCGTTTGATTTGTCCTTGCCTTTCTCAGGGCACAGACCATAGAAGTCTGCCCAGCACTGTTCTTGTACTAAGTTCTGAAGCTAACGTTGAAGCCCCTTAAAATTTCCACTCCAGCCCATCCCTTATCTATTCAGTCACGATCAGGACATAGACTGTAGAAGTCTGCCCAGCTCCCGTTTTGTTTCCAATTACCGGCATCACCACCCAATCTCTGCTAAGATTCCACAGAACCATTCCTTCTGAGTAAAGGAAAGAAAAAGAATCCTAGTGGTTAACTAGCTACAACCTCTATAAAGCTCTCTAGGCAGCTGCTCCCTCTTCACAGGATGTGTGACGACACCCTAGCTGCTGAAGCCAATGTTACCATATTTGCCCTAAGAAAAAAAAAAGAAGACAATTGCCCCGCC
Organism: Microcaecilia unicolor; assembly: GCF_901765095.1. Taxonomy (NCBI): domain Eukaryota; kingdom Metazoa; phylum Chordata; class Amphibia; order Gymnophiona; family Siphonopidae; genus Microcaecilia; species Microcaecilia unicolor. The sequence goes on from NC_044034.1 coordinate 22,483,359, forward strand.
CCCTGTCATACCATGCTCCACCCTCTGTTGCTCCCTGCCCACCCGTCACATCCCCGTCCCGTCCCACCCGTCACTTTGACCCCCTCCAAAGAAACCCAGATTCTCTCTCTCTCCCCCCTTGTAGATCCTCTCTCCAATTTTCCTGCCTCCCTCCATCCACATGACTCCATTCACTACCCCTCCCCTCCTTGACCTTAGTGTGGTGCCCTGGTAGTCTAGTGACTTTGGGACAGGAAAAAGCCCCCTCTTTTCTGCTCGGTGCGTCTGCAGACTGTCTCTTTCTCCCGGCGCTGATTCAAAATGGCTGCCAAGTTCAACCAGTGACTTTGCAAGACTTTTGCAGGTCTCGGGAGGCCTGTGCTTGAACTCTTGGCAGCCATTTTGAATCGGCGCCGGGAGAAAGACAGTCTGCAGACATGCTGGGCAGGAAAGAGGAGGCTCTTTCCTGTCCGAAGAGTTCACTGGACCACCAGGGTACCACACTAAGGTTAAGGAGCGGAGGGGAGGATAGGATACCCTGAGGCCCGCCTGCCCGTCTACCCACCAGCCTGCCCATTTGTCCGCAAATCCGGACAAACGGGCAGGCTGGCAAAACCCGCCCGGTTGCCTGACCATGTCCTCAAAAAGAGGACATGTCCGGGTAAAACCGGATTTATGGTAACTCTAAACCAATTTATTCAAATTCCTCAGCTGCAGAGCAAAAGCAGTTCTAGATTAAGCCTTGGCTGGGCTCCAGGCAAGCATGCATTGATGGGATCCCATCTCCCATGGTCTTCCGCTTATTCCTTTCCCCCTGCGCAGCCCTATTCACTCCTTTCTCTCTCTATCCAGATCCATCCACCCCTACCAAGCCATTCAGCCTGCACAGACCCCCTCCCCCAGGAGGACTCCAATCAAGCAATTCTTGTGAAAAATCACAGGTGAGAGGCAATCCTTTGTTTAAATAACATCCGAATAGCCTCCCATTTTCAGGAGGATTTTTCTGGACAGCATACATTTTCTAGAGGGAAGCCCATGCTAAAATAATTGACATTAGACCTCCAAGGTGGTTCAGAACTATAGATCTGTCTCAAACCACCCAATTCCTTGCTAAAATTCTAGAGTAGGTTGCTAGAGTTTCTTGCAGCCATTTTGGATAAATTAGAAACATTTCTATCTGGATTTTGTACTTTTCTGTTCTATTCTTGAGCATTTTTATGAACCACTGAATCCCAAAACTGTGCCAAAGCAGTGTACAATTCACGGTATCACACAAAATGTAAGACCATTAAAATAAACTATAACAGAGATCAATAGAAAATAAAATTCACTTAGAAACCAAGTGCCTCTGAAAGAAAACTGAGCCCTCTAACATCTTCTTAAAATATACACCATGAAAGTGGGAAAAGTCAGTAATAATCTCTCAGCCATTTGAGAATTTTGCCTGCCACACACAATTTAGTCAAATCAAATGGTACTATCCCATAGATATGTTGTGACTCTGAGCAAGTCATTTAACCCTCCATTGCCCCTGGTACAAAATAAGTACCTGAATATATGTAAACCACTTTGAATGTGGTTGCAAAAACCTCAGAAAGGCAGTATATCAAGTCCCATTTCCCTATTTCAGATTCTACATGGAATGTTGCTACTATTGGAGATTCTTCATGGAATGTTGCTATTCCACTAGCAACATTCCATGTAGAAGCCTGCCCTTGCAGATCAGCAACGCAGCCGCGCAGGCTTCTGTTTCTGTGAGTCTGACGTCCTGCACGTACGGACTCACAGAAACAGAAGCCTGCGCGGCCACATTGCTGATCTGCAAGGGCAGGCTTCTACATGGAGTGTTGCTAGTGGAGGAGTAGCCTAGTGGTTAATGCAGTGGACTTTGATCCTGGGGAACTGAGTTTGATTCCCACTGCAGCTCCTTGTGACTCTGGGCAAGTCACTTAACCCTCCATTTCCCCAGGTACAAAATAAGTACCTGAATATATGTAAACCGCTTTGAATGTAGTTGCAAAAACCTCAGAAAGGTGGTATATCAAGTCCCATTTCCCTTTCCCTTTAATCTACAGACATTAACTAAGGGGTCCTTTTACTAAGGTTTTCTGAAAAATGGCCTGCGCTAGTGTAGGCTCGTGTTTTGGACACGTGCAGATCCATTGTTCAGCGTGGCTGTAAAAAAGGCCTTTTTTTGTCGAAAATGGACATGTGGCAAAATAAAAATTGGCACACTTCCATTTTGGGTCTGAGACCTTACCGCCATCCACTGACTTTAGCAGTAAGGTCTCATGCGTTAACCGGACGGTAGTCATCAGCGCACGTACACTGCCGATTACTGCCCGGTTCAGCGCACGTACACTGCCAATTACCACCCGGTTAGCGCCGTGCATTGCAAAATAAAAAATATTTTCTGACACGCGTATCGGCTAGAATTTCCAAATTGGCGCATGTTGGACATGCGTAGGACACCTACGCAGCTTAGTAAAAGCACCCCTTGGTTTCCTTAGCTCATATGGCTATCTGCTATATGGATTGGGGGGAAGATCCTCTGTTCCAGTGGCGTAGCCAAGGGTAGGCCTGGGTGGGCCAACATGAGCAGTGTGTATTAGTTGCTTCTCACTGCCAGTGAAAATGTATTTAAAAGGTATGCGGGGGAGGGGGATATTTGAGAGACCATATGGCATGCAGGAGAGAGAGAGAGAGACCAAATCACTTGTGGGACAGGGCAGAGTTCTTCTGCCCCCCCATCTTGGGCCCAGGCCCACCCAAAATTGGGTGTCTGGCTACGCCCCTGCACTGTTCTGGTTCTTTTGGATCACTTTGCTGCTTTTCGCACTGTTAGCTATACTATTTTGTTGAAGACAGGGGAGGACTGAGGGGGATGTAGAAGGATGGGAGGCTGTGTGTACATGTGGGGCCTCATTTGTGTAAAAAAAAAGCAGAGACAAGTTAAAAAAAAAATTCAGTCACTCCATGTAGGGCCAGCCCTGGGTCACCAGGTCAGATGCACTAGGATTTAAGGGAAAGGCAATTAACGGATTCTTCTCATTTTTGTTTCTGTGTCAAAGTGAAGCTGAGTAATCAGCTTTCAAAATCTACACTGTTGCCCTTGAGATCCCTCAAGATTCTGCCATTATCAACTTTCCTATGGTTCCAGATGTTTGTTTTAAGATTGCTTTTATGAAAACAGTGGATTTCTGCCACCATCCCTCATGTAACCATCTAATAAAGATTTTAATACACCATCACAAAAAGTAAGGAGTAGGCCCCACGCTCTGGAATTTACTCCCAGAGAAACTATGTCTAACTTGACACTATCTCTACTTCAGGACAGGGGCACAGCTACGGGGGCCACGGGGACCTGGGCCCCTGCAAATTTCTTCCGGACCCCTGGTTTGGCTGGCTGGGGTCCCCAACCCCCGCCAGCCGAAGCCTTCTTCAGCGCCAGTCAATGGCACAGCCGCGTTCGCTGCCCTGCTCTTCTTTCTTCTTGCTCCTCCTGTGCACGCTGACGCTCTGGCGCAGCCGCGTTCGCTGCCCTGCTCTTCTTTCTTCTTGCTCCTCCTGTGCACGCTGACGCATTAGCGTGCACAGGAGCAAGAAGAAAGAAGAGCAGGGCAGTGAACGCGGCTGCGTCGGAGACCGGCGCTGAAGAAGGCTTCAGCTGGCGGGGGTTGGGGACCTCCCCCCCCAGCAAAGGTATTTGTTTTTGCGGGGGAAGCAGCGAGGTGGTGGGAGGGGCATGGCAGTGGGGGCGGCGAGGTGGCATTCAAAATGTGCCCCCAGCCTCGGGCTCTGGCCCCCTCCCACCATGAGGTCTGGCTACGCCCCTGCTTCACGAAGTCCATAAACCGCTACTAAACGGACTTGGAAAAATCCAAAATTCCAGGAATAACATGTATAGAATGTTTGTACGTTTGGGAAGCTTGCCAGGTGCCCTTGGCCTGGATTGGCCGCTGTCGTGGACAGGATGCTGGGCTCGATGGACCCTTGGTCTTTTCCCAGTATGGCATTACTTATGTACTTATGTACTTCTCCCAAGCCTTTAATACATAGGGTGACTGACCCTACACTCATTCTGCACCTGGACTAGTTTGCAACACCCACTGTAACTTAGACCAGTTCCTTATCTCTTGTTTAACTGTACAAAGAACTTGAGTTGAATTTAGCCACCTGTCTTATTTATCCCAACTAACTCTGTACTATCCATCTTGTTCCCAACTAGATATCTTGCTCCTCAGCTATAGGGTAAGCTGTATTGTAGGAAAGTATTATTATTTGAATGAAGCAAAGAAAAAAGGAACAAAACTGTTTGCACAAAAGCATAAACAAACAGAAAAGCAGAATAAGGTTAAAAAGGTTTATTGGAACAATACCCGACATGGCCACGTTTTGCCCTCAGGCTGCATCAGGGGTAAAACTATCAAAGGTGTATATAAATATATTATACACACTTATGGTAAAACCAAAAATGGTTCACAAACCAAGTTCCAATCAATACCTTCTTCTTACTCCAACAAAACTGATCTACTCAGCATTTTTTTACCTTATTCTGCTTTTTTGTTTATTTTATTTTTTTTAATTTAAGTTTTATTTATTGTTATAACAAAGGTAAACAACTCAACATACTCATAACATCCTACATACAGTCAATAGAATATCTCAGTTGAACCATGCAACGTGTAAAGTTCCCTTCCCCCCCCCCCCACAACCCCTCCGCCCCCCTAGTACTTAGTCTCGGGAACCTGCTTACTGCTAACTGAGTGGTTACAAGTAAATACATCAGAACCAAAATTACAATACTTCGGGGCACCCCACAAACGAAACAGCAACCAGCCCCTCACCTCCCCCCCCCCCCCCCCCCCCCACAAAAAAAAAAAAATTCCCAGTGATCAGGCATAGAGGGCACGTACACTCCTCCCTCCTCCAGCTTCTCAACTAAAATCTAATACAGCTTCCCCTACCATACCATCCTCAATGAGCATTAATAAGCAAACTTCTACCCCTTGGGCTGAGCACCTGAAGATAAGGCATCCATGTCTGAAGAAATTGTTTCCTACGTTTAGGCGATAATTTTGAATCTCTAGCCTCCCAAGAAGCTAATCGGTGCACCTGATTGCGCCAATGCCAGTAGGCGGGTGCTTCCGGTGAGGTCCAATATTGCATTATACACTTTCGAGCCACCAAACTCAGCTTTATTTATTATTAGTTTATTTTTATTATTTGAATGTTCTACTGTTTGCTTATTAGGTGTTTCATTGGTATTACGCTGTCATCATGTTATATCTCTGTTATTTCAATGTTCTTCCTTGGTATTGTTTGTATTATACTGACATTTATCATATTTCTGTTATATGATTGTTCTACAGTGCTGTTAAAAGTGTATATCAGACACGCTGTGATAAACCACAGTGTCTGCCCTTACTTGAGGAGGCCGCCAGAGGGCGCTCTCCCATGGAAACTGGGAGCTCTGGGGATCTAGCGGAGTATTGGCATGTATGGGCCAGTAGGGGGAGCTCCAGAGAGATAGCTGGGGGAGTGAGACGAGATTTCTAGGCCAGATCTTTCTGGAACCAGAGGAGCGAGGTCTCAAGAGGTGGGGGAGGTTTATTGGACACCTCATAAATAGCTTCCTCTCAGCAGAGGAAGGAGTTTTGCCCAAGGGAGAGAAGATGGGAGCCTGGAACTGTGTGTCGGGGCTGAGGAGGAAGGACTGTGTGTCCGAGGAGATAAAGCAGGCTGTAAAGCCTGGGGTTAGAAGTCCCCAAAATATTGTGGTTGGAACTGTGAAGTGTTTAAAAAGAACAAACAGCCATGGGGTGGAGGATAGGACCGTAAGGTTAAGGTGAATAAAGTGTGTCCTATCCAGGGGAGGTGGCTGTTATACCCTGAGACCCAGATGTACCCAGTAAATGGTCTCAGGGGGGGGTGCTTCGCAGTCTAAGAATAAGAGTTGGAAAGCCAGGTTCCCAAAAGACTATAATCAAGCTCTAATAAACTGAATTTACATGCAACCAGCAAATATGCATATTTTTGCAAGCAGAGGAAGCTGTGCTATCTTCCAGAGAAGGGTGACCCGGGGGCCCCACCAGAAGAACTAGTAAGGTGGGTTGGTTACCAGGAGATACAGCGGGGAGGCCGGGCCAGGACTGCAGGTTAATGAAGAGGTCACCCTGAGGGAAAGGGGAGGACCAAACATACAGGCCCGAGTCAACGGAGTCAACTCTGGTCTCAAGGTGGTTCTCTGAAGCAAAGGGCTGGTGAGGCTGGGCAACAGCCACTAGAGGGCCACTGCACATCAGAGAGCACCCCTGGGGGCTTACAATGTGTACAAAATGGAATTATTTACCAGCAAAAAAGATAAGTACTTCATCAGGCACTTTTTTGAACCTCCATTACCCCAACTGCAGAGGTCATAAGTACAAATCTTTACATGCATCTAGCTTCTCTTATACCTGTACGCAACTATGGAATAAACTACCTAACACCATCAAATCAACGCATGATCTGGCAACCTTCCGAAAATTACTAAAAACCTACCTGTTCAAAAAGAATCCTCCATAATGTCTTGACTAATCTACATCAGTACTAGCCAATATTGAACTCTCTAAATCAAGACGCTTTAATCCACATTATCATTACTGAACATTATATCTTGTCTTACCCCCACTCACATGTTCCGAATTACTTCTAATTTACCTGTTTTTCTTTGTACCTTATTTGCAACAATATTTTGTATTCTGTTAATGGTGTCCGCCTTTGCGACATAATGTAAGCCACATTGAGCCTGCAAATAGGTGGGAAAATGTGGGATACAAATGCAGCAAATAAATAAATAAATATTTCTGGACTATTATTAGGTTTCAATTTACTATTTCCAAGTTTACCTCATTTATTGTATTAATGTTTATATGTGGTCGTTTTACTTTTGGACTGGAGAAATGGCCTAATAGTGCAGTGGGTTACAGACCTGAAGAACCATGCTGCAAATTGAGATCCTGGGGAACTGGGTTCAATTCCCTCTGCAGCTGTGTGTGACCTTGGACAAGTCACTTAGCCCTCCATTGCCCCAGGTACAATATATAACTTAGGGTTCATTTTACTAAGGCGCAAAGGTGCCCTACACGTGTCCAATGGACATCAATTTGGAACTACCGCCCAGCTACTGCGTGTCCCGGGCAGTAATTCCACTTTTTTATGTGTGTCCGATATACACGGCAGAAACTATTTTTTATTTTGTACAACCTGGTGCTAATGGGCGGTAATCAGCAGTGTACGTGCGCTGACGATTACTGCCTGGTTAACGTGGGAGACCTTACCGCTAAGTCAGTGGGTGGCGGTAAGGTCTCAGGCGCAAAATGGACATGCGCTGATTTTTATTTTGCCACACGTCCATTTTCAGCAAAAAAAAAAAGGCCCTTTTTCAGGTGCGTTGTTAACCGCTGTCCCTTGGATTCTATATGGTGTGACAAGATGTGTGCACAAATTAATTAGTTAACAAGCCAATCAGCACTGATAATTGCCAATTAACAAGCAATTACTGACACTGGCATTAATTAGAATTTGTACACACAACTAAGCGCATTCTGTAAAGTGATGCGTGTAAATTCTAAGGCATGTGGAGGGGCATAATCGAATGGCGCCAGCCATCTATATGGCTGGCGCCGTAAAGCAGCGCCTGAACCGTATTATCGAAAAAGATAGCCGGCTATCTTTCGTTTCGATAATATGGTTGGAGCCGGCCATCTCTCAGCATTTGGGCCGTCTTTAGAGATGGCTGGCATTGGTTTCCGGCGATAATGGAAACTAATGCTGGCGATCTCAAACCCGGCCAAATGTAAGGTATTTGGTCATGGGAGGAGCCAGCATTCGTAGTGCACTGGTCCCCCTCACATGCCAGGACACCAACTGGGCACCCTAGGGGGCACTGCAGTGGACTTCAAAAATTGCTCCCAGGTGCATAGCTCCCTTACCTTGGGTGCTGAGCCCCCCCCCCCCCAAAACCCACTCTGCACAACTCTACACCACTACCATAGCCCTAAGGGAGGCACCTACATGTGGGTACAGTGGGGTTTGGGGGGGGGGGGGTGGAGGGCTCACATTTACCACCACAAGTGTAACAGGTAGGGGGGGATAGGCCTGGGTCCACCTGCCTGAAGTGCACAGCACCCACAAAAAACTGCTCCAGGTACCTGCATACTGCTGTCAGGGAGCTATGACATTTCAGGCTGGCATAGAGGCTGGCAAAAAAAAGTCTTTTTAATTTTTTTTTTGGGTGGGAGGGGGTTGGTGAGCACTGGGGGAGTAAGGGGAGGTCATCTCCGATTCCCTCCGGTGGTCATCTGGTCAACTGGGGCACTTTTTTGAGGCTTGATCCTAAAAATAAATGGACCAAGTGAAGCCGGCGAAATGCTCGTCAGAGCCGGCCATCTTTTTTCCATTATCGGGCGAAGTTGGCCATCTCGTAACCAAGCCTCCGTCCCGCCTTCTGTACCCCGCCGAAACGCCCCCTCCGCGACAGAAAGCAATTGGCGCCGGCCAAAGTCGGCTTTCGATTATAACGATTTGGCTGGGTTCAGGAGATCGCCGGCCATCTCCCCATTTGTGTCAGAAGATGGCCGGCGATCGCCTTCGAAAATAAGCAGGATAGTTGAAAAAGGGGGTGTGGCCATGGGTGTGTCATAGGTGTTTCTAAAATCTATGTGTGTTGTTACTAGAACAGATCTGGTCTGCGCCTAATTCAGGCGTCGCATTTACGACAAGTTTTACTTGGCGTAACTGCCTGTGCCTAAATTTAGTCGCACAGAGAGGCGCTACATCTCTGCTGTTTCTAAACATATGAAAGATTCTAGAGTTGGAAGTGAATGAAGTTCCAGCAAGGCAGTGGCGTTCCTGGGGGGGCTGGCACCTGGGACGGATCGCCGATGCGCCCCGCCCCACGGGTGCAGCCCCCCCCCCGGCGAAAGGACACCCCCGCGAAGGAACTCCCCCGCCAGGTGCACGCCGCTGGGGGGGGATGCCGCACGTGCCTGCCCTCCGTTGGTCCATGCTTCTTCTCTGCCCCGGAACAGGAAGTAACCTGTTCCAGGGCAGAGAAGAAGCATGGACCAACGGAGGACAAGCGCGCGTGCGGCACCCCCCCCCCTCCCCCAGCGGCGTGCACCCGGGGCAGACCGCCCCCACTGCCCCCCCCCCAGGAATGCCACTGCAGCAAGGGGACCTTTCCATGTTTCTTTACTGGTTACGATCAATGTTGCAACCAATTTACCTTAATCCTTTGCACAACCTGCATTTTCCTTAGTCTTGTTCTGCACCTACTTGTCAAATACTGGAGTGTCCATTAAAGAGACTTTAAAAAAAAAATGTCTTAAAGCCAATACAGTCTCCAGCAGTCCTTTTTTGCTAGTTATTGCTCTTGTTATCTACTATATGGAGCTCTCCAATTGGATGGGAACCCATTGCAATCTGTGTGCCATAGGTTGAGAGGGGAGAAGAGCAAACTTGGCCATGGACCTCATAAATTGATCATGTTCCAGCCTCGGGGGTGACCCCCAGCTCTGATTAACTAGAGGTGAATTTACAATAGTAATGGAGGTTCAGGTACTGTATTCCGTGAAGAATATTTACTTCACAAATCTTTCACTATAGTCACATCTGTACATGAGGAGTGGCCTAGTGGTTAGAGCACTGGTCTTGCAATCCAGAGGTGGCCGGTTCAAATCCCATTGCTGCTCCTTGTGATCTTGGGCAAGTCACTTAACCCTCCATTGCCTCAGGTACAAACTTAGATTGTGAGCCCTCCTGGGACAGAGAAATATCCAGAGTACCTGAATGTAACTCACCTTGAGCTACTACTGAAAAAGGTGTGAGCAAAATCTAAATAATTAAATATGTGAGAATCTACATGGAATGTTGCTAGTGGAGGAGTAGCCTAGTGGTTAGTGTGGTGGACTTTGGTCCTGGGGAACTAGGTTCAATTCCCACTTCAGGCACAGGCAGCTCCTTGTGACTGTGGGGAAGTCACTTAACCCTCCATTGCCCCTGGTACAAAAATAAGTACCTAAAAATATGTAAACTGCTTTGAATGTAGTTGCAAAAACCTCAGAAATGCGGCATGTCAAGTCTCAGTTCCCTTCCCTTTCCCTATTTGAGATTCTACATGGAATTTTGCTAGTGGAGGAGTAGCCTGGTGGTTAGTGCAGTGGAACATGGAATGTTGCTACTATTTGAGATTCTACATGGAATTATTCCACTAGCAACATTCCATGTAGAAGCCTGCCCTTGCAAATCAGCAATGCAGGATGCCAGACTCACAGAAATAGAAGCCTGCGAGGCTGCAGGCTGCGTTGCTGATCTACAAGGGCAGGCTTCTACATGGAATGTTGCCAGTGGAGGAGTGGCCTAGTGGTTAGAGCACCAGGCTTGCAATCCAGAGGTGGCTGGTTCAAATCCCACTGCTGCTCCTTGTGATCTTGGGCAAGTCACTTAAACCTCCAGGTACAAACTTAGATTGTGAGCCCTCCTGGGACAGAGAAATATCCAGAGTACCTGAATGTAACTCACCTTGAGCTACTACTGAAAAAGGTGTGAGCAAAATGCAAATAAACCTTTCAAGGGTTAAACACAGCTACTTGTTTCCCCAGTGCAATTAGTTTTGCAAGAAGGATATTACTTCAGAGTAAAGGGATGTATTCCTTTTGCTTGTGGACATCATAACCTGCAACTGGAAGTATTTCAACACAGGTAGTTAGTGTCTGTCATCGTTTCCCAAGCCCAGCTGAGAATCTGCCAATTTCATATTTGACAGGATGCTGCATTACCGAGTTTATTAAAGGCTTTCTATCCCACTCATCGGACAAGCCACCTGAGAGGTGAACAGTTTCAAATAATTGGGGAACGAGAACAGAAGAAAGTAAAATGGGAGGGAAGAAGTACATAATTCATGATAGGATGGGGGAGGGGCTAGATTCTATATATGATGCCTGAAAATTTCACGTGGAAAAAAAAATACACCTAGGCATAATATTTATTTTATCTATTTGTTGCATTTGTATCCCACGTTTTCCCACCCATTTGCAGGCTCAATGTGGCTTACATTGTTCCGTCATGGCTATCGCCATTCCAGAGTAAAAGATACAATTGATAATTACATAACGAACATGGGAAGACATAGTGGAAATTAAGCAATCAGGTATAAAGAGATTACATTCGGAATAACAGATAAAGCGGTAATGCGTTGAAGTTCATACGATGGATCGTTGTGGTATGCTCTGCTGAAGAGGTAGGTCTTCAGTCATTTCTGAAAGTTGATCAGGTCGCGCATTTTCTTCACGTCAAGTGGTAATGCATTCCAAAACTGCGTGCTTATGTAGGAAAAGCTGGATGCATGAGTTAATTTGTATTTTAGTGCTTTGCAGCTGGGGAAGTGCAGATTCAGGAATGTGCGTGCTGATCTTTTAGTGTTCCTAGGTGGTAGGTCTTATGAGGTATAACATGTAGACCGGGGCATCTCCGTAAATGATCTTATGAACCAGGGTGCAAATCTTGAACGTAATACGTTCTTTGAGTGGGAGCCAGTGTAGTTTTTCGCTTAGGGGTTTTGTCGAATTTTGTCTTACCAAATACGAATCTGGCTGCAGTGTTTTGGGCTGTTTGAAGTTTCTTGATGATTTGTTCTTTACAACCAGCGTAGAGTGCATTGCAGTAGTCTAGGTGACTTAGCACCATCGGTTGTACCAGGCTGCGAAATATATCCCTTGGGAAGAAAGGTCTAAAGTACACCTATATTTTATAGAATAGGCTTAAATTTCCATGCAGTATATAGAATACACCAGGTGCCTCCCAACACATTACCAAATTTAGGGGCCCTTTTACTAAGCTGCGTAAGGGGCTACGCGTACCTAACGTGCACCAATTATGAGTTACTGCCCGGCTACCATGTGTGCTGGGCGGTAATTTCATTTTTAGTGCGCATCCACTACGCACACCAGAAAATAAAATTTTTATTTTCTGGCATGCGGTGCAACCAGGCGGTAAAAGGCATTTGACGTGCGTAGACCCTTACCGCCCGGTTAACGCACGAGATCTTACCGCTAAGTCAACAGCTGGCAGTAAGGTCTCAGACCCAAAATGGACATGCATCAATTTTCATTTTGCTGCACATCCATTTTCAGTCAAAATTTTAAAAAAGGCATTTTTTTTACAGGTGCATTAAAAAATGGATCTGCGTGCATCCAAAACACACTCTTACACTGCCCGTTAGTCGTGGCCATTTACGACACATTTTACTTGCCATGATTCCCGATGTCTAAATTGGGCACAGAGTGGGTGTAATCTATAACAACGTACATAGATTTTAGAAACGCCCACGCCCCGCCCCCTTTTTATCTATGCGACTTCAAATTTAAGCGCGCCACAGTACAGATTACGCTTAGCGAGTTGTGCATGTAAATCTTGATTAACGCCAATTAGTTCTGATATAATTGTGTATTAACATTCTATTGACAGTGCTGATTGGCTAGTTACCCAATTAAGTTACGCGCTCTCTTATAGAATACTAGTAAAAAAGGCCCATTTCTGACACAAATGAAACGGGCGCTAGCAAGGTTTTCTTCATTTAGCAGTTGCCTGTGAGGTGCGATGCCCCCCCTCCCGGCACCATCCCACCCACGGCGATGCATCCGGCCGCAGCCATCCGACCCACCGTGCCCATCGCACCCACCTTCGCGTTGGTTTGGCACCTGGAACCCCGCCACCACAAGTCCTGTGTGCTGACTACAGCGTCATCGTCGGCGTTGGTAGCTGTGCAGGGTGGAGTTCTGTGCGTCTGACGTCATGCACGTGCAGGATGTCAGACGCACAGAAGCCCTGCCTCCACAGGCTAGGAACGCTGAAGATGACGCCGTAGTGAGCAGACAGGGCTTGTGCTGGCGGGATTTCGGGTCCCCCGCCGGCAAACCAACGCGAAGGTGGGTGTCTCAGGAGGGGGTTGTTGCGGGGGGGTGCTGGAGGTCCTTGTGTTCCACTGCAGCTTTGGGGGGGGGGTCAACCGTTTGTTTAGTTGATTTTTTTTTCCTGCCCTCGACGTCATGACGTTTGACGCGAGGGCGGGGCACGGGTCTGTGGGGTGGCTTCACCACCATGAATCCACGAACCGTTCTGGGAGACTGACTGACTTCAGTGACGTCAGTGTCCTCAGAACGTTGAGGTTGCTTTTTATTATAGTAGATGCTTCGATTTCCGCATGGAAATTAATGCGCGAAATATAGAATCCCGTGTTGCCATACAGAGACAGACCGAAGGTCCATCTCGCTCAGTATCCTGTTGCCTACAGTGGCAATCCAGGTCACAAGTACCTGGCCAGATCCCAGAACAATAAAACAGATTTTATGCTGCTGGCTTATCCTAGAAACAAGCTGTGGATTTCCCCAAGTCCATCTTAATAATGGCTTATGGATTTTTCTTTTAGGAAATTATCCAGACCTTTTTTAAACCCTGCTAAGTAACTTGTTTTACCACATTCTCTGGCAATGAATTCCAGAGTTTAATTACACTTTGAGTGAAGAAATATTTTGTCCAGTTTGTTTTAAATTTACTACTGTAGGTTTATTGCGGGCCAACTAGTCCTAGAAGTTTTGGAAAGCGTAAACAAGCGATTCACATCTACCAATTCCTCTCCGCTAATATTTTATAGACCGTCTCCTCTCTAAGCTGAAAAGCCCTAGCAACTTTAGCCTTTCGTCATAGGAAGTCGTCCCATCCCCTTTATAATTTTCGTCACCCTTCTCTGTATCTTTTTTAAATTCCGCTATATCTTTTTTGAGATCGGTGATCAAAATTGCACACAGTATTCAAGGTGCAGTTGCACCAAAGGCACATGCAGCTCGCAAAACAATCGGCGCTAGCACGTGCAACTAGTGGTAATTCCGAGTTTGGCATGAACTGAAAACCTGCGGTACAAAATTATTTTCTATTTTTTACCGCAGGGGCGTTCTTGGCAGTAATCGGCAGTTGGCGCAAGCTGGACGGTAATCACATGGGTAACGCGTGAGCCCTTACCGCTACGTCAGTGAGTGGTGTTAAGGGCTCAGGCCGTAAATAGACATGTGGTGGTTTTAATTTTGCCATGCGTCCATTTCCTGGCCCCAAACCCCCCCTTTTTTCCTCAGACACGGTGGAGAAATGGTCCAACGCGTGTGCGATACATGCGCCCACACTACTGCAGGCCACTGTTTGGCGCACCTTTGTATAAGGGCTCCTTTTACCAAGCTGCAGCAAAAGGGGGCTGATGCTGGCATCAGTGCATGTTTTACATGAGCGCCGAGGCCCCCTTTTACCGCAGCTGGTAAAAGGGAAGTCTCAACTTCCTGCAGGAAATGGCCGTGTGGCAAGTCAAGCAGGGGCCCTAGCCCCCCCCCCCCCCCGCTGCCAACCCCCTCGACCCCCCTTCCCGCTGCCAACCCTTCCCTGCTGCCGCTGCGTTCCTTTGCTGGGGGGGGGGGGGTCCCCAACCCCCGCCAGCCGAGGTCCTCTACTCCGGTGCTGCCGCGTTGCTGATCTGCAAAGGCAGGCTTCCCAGAAGCCTGCCCTTGCAGATCAGCAATGCGGCCGCACAGGCTTTTGTTTCTCTGAGTCTGATGTCAGACTCACAGAAACAGAAGCATGCCCTTGCAGATCAGCAACGCGGCCGCACCGGAGAAGAGGACTTTGGCTGGCGGGGGTTGGGGACCCCTGCCAGCAAAGGTACCCGACAGTGGGGGAGGGTTGGCAGCAGGAGGGGGCGAGGGGGTTGGTGGCGGGGGGGGGGGGGTCAAAGATGGTGGTGGTGGGGGGTTAAAAGTGGCGGTGGGGGATGGGAGCTAAAATGTGCCCCTCACGCTGAAGTCTGGCTACGCCCCTGAAGTCAAGGAATGCTGCACAGCCATTTTGGGGGCAGCCCTTGGTAAGGGTTCCCGCGTTAACCCGGCGGTAACCGGGCAGCGCACGACACTGTCCGATTACCACCAGGTACACTCCGGTGCTACAAAAATAAATACAGTTCTTGTAGTGCCGGAAATGACGTTGCGCTAGGGGTGGGAAGTACCGCCGGGCTGCTGCGGGATTACCGCCTGTGTTGGGCTTACCGTCACTTAGTAAAAGGAGCCACAAGTAAGCAAGTTACACCAGTTTTCAAAGCAAACGTAGGTGTGTAAATTCACTTAGCAAATTATTTATTTATTTATTCAGAGCACTTATACCCCGCTTAATACCACTTAAAGCGGCCTCAAAGTGGCTTACAATGAACTGAGGAAACAAATACATTACAGTGGTCAATATTGAGAGTAGAAGGATCAAAGGGAGAAGGGAAGGGACGGGGAAAATGCACTTTGGCTTTTGCCAGATCAGAGGGAGAAACAAGAACAATGAAATCAGGAAAGGTGGAAAAAGACCAAAATGGTCCAAGTATGCTGGTAGGAAGGATGTCAGGTGATACCTAGAGGCCAAGGTGTAGGCTCAACCCCCTTTTGCTGCCTGAGCCAGACTCGAATGGTAGAGAAGGGAACAGAACGACCGGACAGGCTGCAGAAGAAGTTGGGAGAGTCTGGTGGCTCTTTTCCACAGAGCCTGGTTATGTGGATCAGTTGGTCCCCTGGGCTTTGCGCTGCTGCCATTTTATGGGCCGGTTCTGGGATCACACAGCCCTCCTTCTATACCGCCACTCCGTGCTCCACTCCCGCTGACAAGATCGCGGCCGCCGAAAAAATCCTGGCAAAATGCTTCCACACAGGTACACCTGCTAGCTGACACAAGTAGATCTGCCCTGAACATTTTTGCGCACGCTTTTTAAAATCTACACGTACGAATGTAAATTAAAACTGAGCCCAGAACCTACCCCTTTCCCTTGGAATATCATTCCTAAATGCATGAGAATGCTTCCATGTGCCAGGCTTATGCATGTTCATTTACTCACATACAAGGAGAGCGGTGTTATAAAGGGAGGTTTTCATGGGGAAAATACTGTTTTATGCATGGAAACACCTTATATGTTATGTTACACTGAACTTATTGTCCGCAAATACTGATGTGTGGTTCATTGCAGATCACAAAGCAATAAAGAATGAGACACAACCTCAGGAATTACACGCTTATCATGAAAAAACATCATAGTCGTAGTGATAAAAATATACCAGAGATACTCCTAAATCAATCCAAAATTGTTTTGAGAGCTTTACGAAATGCCTGACAGTTCCTAAGCATGTGCAAAAACTGATTTAAGAAAGACTCTATTTACGTTTGGAGGAAAGGGCCGCACCGAACAGAGATTTCAAGGGGGTGCGATTTGGGCAGGCGAAAATCTACATATATATTCCCAGTTTTACAAAGGGAATACACGTTTGAGGAACAATTTCCATGCCAGGTTTTATACCCAGCTCAAAGGCACACATAAGGTTTTTAAAAGTGCTCCTTTCAGCCACGGCTTTGTATGAGGGATTAAGGGAGTAATTCTCTTTTAATCCTCTGTTGTCTATTTCCACCTCCGACATGAAACCAAATTAAAATTGTGGCCTCACTACTTAACTGGAGGCACTTACATCTGTAGGCTTGTAAAATGGGCCAGCTGTATGTGGACGTGATGCCACTTCCTGGTTTTTAACGCCAACACCTCCATGTGGAAGTCGCAAGGGTCCGTGCCGTTCATTTCTTTCAACATGTATATCTGTAAAATACTGCTCGTGCTGTTTGTGATGCCAAGTTCACCTGTACCCTCGCCAGGGCCGCCGAGAGGCTGAGCCAGGCCCGGGGCAGAATTCTCATCGCTGCCACTGCCCTCCCCCTAAAAATCATCAACATCACCACCCCACCCCACCCCCTCCAGGGCTGCCGAGAGACTAGGCCGGTCCGGGGGCAAGGCTGACCTGCCTCCGCCCCCCCCCCCCCGCCGCTGCCGCCCCCCCGTCGCTGCAGTCTGTGGTCTCACCGGCCTGCATCCACGGCTCCAGGCCCCCTTCATTCAGTCACAGATTGCGTGTCCCACCCTCGTCTGATGTAACTTCTGGTTTCCGTGAGGGCGGGACACTGGGAGGGAAGGCCAGAAGAGACGCGATCTGCGACTGCCGCTTTGAATGAAGGGGGCCCGGAACCGAGGAGGCAGGCAGGTGAGACCGGGGCCTGCAGCGCTGGCGGCCTGACCCCGGCGCCGGGCCCCCCTTGGAGGCCCGGGCCTGGGGAATTTTACCCCCCCTTCCCCCCTCTTGGCGGCCCTGCCCCCTCCCTCCCTCCAGCCAACCTGCCCGAAGTACCTTGGATGGCCCCGCCAGCTGCAGGCAGCACGGCTCCTTCCTCTGTCCAGCACTGCCTACCCCTGTGGCTGCTTTCCTCAGGTCGCACATGCTCAGACTCAAAACTGAGCATGCGCGGCCTGAGGGCCCAGCAGCTGCTAGGCATGAATTGCAAGGGGGGGCCCAGCGCCAGAGTTTTCTCTCTCCTACTCCTATCAGGACACGATCAAATGGGTCTCGTCAGGAGCAGGAGAGAGAGAGAGCCCTGCTCCAGGCCCCCCTGGAGGCCTGGGCCCAGGGAATTTTGCCCCCCCGCCCCCTCTCTCGGCGGCTATGCCCCTCGCAGGTACTTTTGAAAATGAGCTGCGTCGGTAAAATATCACTGCAACTAAACACATCCTAACCTTGACATCTCAGTTCTGATCTTTATGTTCTATATAAAACGGGGATCTACATAAATTGATTTAAAAAGCTTTAGATATTTTAAATCTGATGTTCTTAAATGTATTTATGGCATTTTAATTTATAAATCACTATCAGCTGACAATAGTGACAGTAGTGATTAATAAATCAATGTAGAAAAGACAAAAGGAAAATGACGCGACACTATAGAAAACTAGTATGTTATTAGTTTTCTATACTGTAATTTCTTTATATGTTTTATCTTTGTGATTTTAGAATATTAGATTCCTGAAGCCAGGGCATAGCCAGACCTTGAAGCGAGTGTGTGTGAGTGTGAGAGTGTGAGTGAGGTCCAGAGCCCAAAGTGAGGGGGAAGATTTTGACCTGCCTTCCTATTGCTCTGCCCCCCCCCCACCGCAACACCACATACCTTGGCTAGTGAGGGTCCCCAAACCCCGCCAGCTGAAGCGTTTCTCCAGCGATGCTCTCCTTACATTGCCTGTCCTGCTTCCCCCTCACGTTGTGCATGCTCGATTTTCTGTTTGTTTTACAAAGTATCCGTGGGTCTTCTTTGAGTTCTCCACGCTTTGTGGATTCTCTATTGAATGAAATTGATCATATAAGTACATAAGTACATAAGTAGTGCCATACTGGGAAAGACCAAAGGTCCATCTAGCCCAGCATCCTGTCACCGACAGTGGCCAATCCAGGTCAAGGGCACCTGGCACGCTCCCCAAACGTAAAAACATTCCAGACAAGTTATACCTAAAAATGCGGAATTTTTCCAAGTCCATTTAATAGCGGTCTATGGACTTGTCCTTTAGGAATCTATCTAACCCCTTTTTAAACTCCGTCAAGCTAACCGCCCGTACCATGTTCTCCGGCAACGAATTCCAGAGTCTAATTACACGTTGGGTGAAGAAAAATTTTCTCCGATTCGTTTTAAATTTACCACACTGTAGCTTCAACTCATGCCCTCTAGTCCTAGTATTTTTGGATAGCGTGAACAGTCGCTTCACATCCACCCGATCCATTCCACTCATTATTTTATACACTTCTATCATATCTCCCCTCAGCCGTCTCTTCTCCAAGCTGAAAAGCCCTAGCCTTCTCAGCCTCTCTTCATAGGAAAGTCGTCCCATCCCCACTATCATTTTCGTTGCCCTTCTCTGTACCTTTTCCAATTCTACTATATCTTTTTTGAGATACGGAGACCAGTACTGAACACAATACTCCAGGTGCGGTCGCACCATGGAGCGATACAACGGCATTATAACATCCGCACACCTGGACTCCATACCCTTCCTAATAACACCCAACATTCTATTCGCTTTCCTAGCCGCAGCAGCACACTGAGCAGAAGGTTTCAGCGTATCATCGACGACGACACCCAGATCACTAAAACCAAACATGACCGCGACAAGAAGGTAAAAACAGTAACAAACACTGGTGTGGTGGAGGACGCGGTGGGAGTGAGGCAGGGGAGGGGCTGGAGGGCCACGGGGATGGGGCAGTATTTTATGCAGGTCCCAGCTGAATATTGGCCAAAATCCACATAAGAGTTGGTGGCTAGCACATGCCGATCAGCCCCAGATATTCAAATCCAGGGGCCTGGATATGGCCAGTGCGATCCTAGGTCGGCTGCCACCCGGAGCGGATCGCCACTGCGCACCCCCCGTCCCCCGGGTGCAGTGGCGTCTGTCCCCCCAGGGTGCAGCACGACACCCCCCCCCAGAGCAATGACACCCCCCCCCCCTCCGGGTGCATTCTTTAGCTGCTGGAGGGTGCAGAGAGCAGCCACGTGCCTGTCGGCTCCACTGGCTCCACTGGCTCCCTGCTCCCTCTGCCCCAGAACAAGAAGTAACCTGTTCTGGGGCAGAGAGAGCAGGGAACCAGCGGAGCCGACAGGCGTGCGGCTGCTCTCTGCACCCTCCAGCAGCGTGCACCTGGGGCGGATCGCCCCCCACCACCCCGCCCTTGCTACGCCATTGGATATGACTGCAGCATCAAAGATCCACAGCTAATTTAGACTATGTTGTTCAGTGTTTTAAAAAAATGCTCCACAGGTTGAATACTGACTGGACCCATTTTATTAGCAACTTGCAAAAGGTCACAAGCTAACATGAGCAGTCAGTGGCCGAGCTAAGAACCTAAGAATAGCCAAAGTGGATCAGACCAACGGCCAACCAGCTCAGTATCCTCCTTCCAGCAGTGGCCACTCAAGGTCACAAATACCTGGCAGAAACCCAAATAGTAGCAAGATTCTGGAATCCCAAACAACAACAAGATTCCGGAACCTCAAAGAGTAGCAAGATTACAGAACCCCAAACAAATAACAAGATTCCAGAACCCCAAAGAGTAGCAAGATTCCAAGCTACCAGTCCCAGGGCAATCAGTGGCTTCCCCATGCCTATCTCAAAAGCAGACTACGGACTTTTCCTCCAGGAACCTGTCCAAACCTTTTTTAAACCCCGATACGCTAACCGCTGTTACCACATCCTCTGGCAATGAGTTCCAGAGCTTCACTATTCATTGAGTGGAAAAATATTTCCTCCTGGGAATATACTGACGGACCACCGCCGATCCGAGTCATGTTTCCTTGTGCTCACCACCCACCCCACGTAGTAAATCGAAAGCTTAAGCAAGGCGGACCATGACAGAGATTGTAGCTAGCATGATGAGAGGGCTGCTCTCTGCACATATCCTTTTGGGCAAGCATCCACAAAGCGGGGCAAGTACAAACAGTTTGGATCCACGAAGGTCAGGTTGAGGTCACTTTGTGTTCAATGCTGCATTGTGTGTGTGTGGTTTTTTGTACTCTGGTAAACACAGCACTTTGGCTCCAGAAGGACAAACGCACTGCCAAAAAACTATTAAAAAGAAAAACCAGCTCCTGTTTTAGGTTCTGAAAAGAAATGGAATCAGATAAACCAGTCTCTTACCACGCAAAGCAAAACAGTCACAAATGGTATTTGGTATTTCTTAAAAGCCTAACCCCCGTTTCCAAAGCCGTACTAGCGGCTGCCTCCCGGCACTGCCGACACAGCTCATTCAAAGTGAACGGGCTGCGTCGGCAGTACTGCGCTGCGAGCCACTAGCAGCGGCCACTAGCAGGGGCCTAAATCTGAGTGTTATTTGGTGAATCTGTCCGCTAGTGTCCATATAAAATACCAGTATTAATGCAGTCAAAATTGCCGCTAAAAAGCAGCCAATGAACATTTACACCAGCTCGGTGAAGCAAATTACCATGAGACTGTTTGCGGCAGCCATTTTCAGGTTGGAACTGTGATGGGTAAGAGCGAGTGGGCATCGCTCCTGCCCTCAGGACCCTACGGATTATAATGTTGGGCCCGGGGGGGGGGGGGGGTTCTGGTTGGGGATTCAGTGCTGTTCAAGGTGGGAGGTAATCAGGAGGGAGAGAGGTCAATGCTGTTCAGGGTTTGGAAGGAAAAGTTTCAATGCTTAGGGGGGAGGGGTTTCAATGCTGTTTGGAGGTGGGGTCAGGAAGGAGGGGGATCGGAATGGCGGAACCTCGCTGATACCCTCATGCGGGTGCCCAGCTGAATATAGGCCGGGACCCACATACATCCTGGCCGGCTAGATCCGGATTTTCTCCAAAATATAGCCTGACACTGAATACTGGGGTCGAACTCTGCTCTTGGCAATCAGGATTTAAGAAAACACTGACCATTACTGGCTGAATATTGACTGGTAAATTTACACGTCTATACTAGGGATGCACATTTGTTTGAAACAACAGAAGAAATATGAACGACATTACTCATATCATTGGCAAACAAAAAGAAGCAGAAAAAACATGAGTGTGTGTGAAAAACATCAATAGTGTGCAGTCTAATGATATTGCACTTGTGACAACAAAACAAAACCAACCCTTTCCCCCTACAAAACGACACAGGAAACGCCAGGAAACAAAAATGTTATGGCTCCACACGCCTAGCTATATAGACGTATATATATATATATATATATATATATATATACACAGACATATCCTATGTAATAAAACGCACCTCCCACATTCTGAAGCCGACTGCATGGCTGAGGCATTCCTGCTCTCTGTATCCATCTCCTGAATTGACATCACGTACTTCCGGGTTCGTCACAAGCAGAAATGACCAACCACACGAGGTTTCTCGGCTTCAGAATGTTGGAGGTGCATTCTATTAAATAGGATTGGTCAGTTCCTTGAAGCACAGCCAGAGCTCAGCGTCCTGCACAGTAACGCTTAAACACCAGAGAGAGGGGGGGGGGGGGGGGTCTAACACCAGAGAGGGGAGGAGGTACCTCTGTCACACACACACTCTCTCACACACTCTCTCTCTCTCTCACAGTCTATGTCTTTCTCACTCTCACACACTGTCTCTCACACACTCTATGTCTCACACTGTATCACATTCACTCTCTATGTGTCACACAGTCACTCAAACACTCTCTTGGTCTCATACACTCAGTCTCACAGAGAGTCTGTGTCTCACACACACTCTCTCTCTCGCACACACTGTATCTGTGTGAAACACACTCTCTCTCACACTGTGTCTCACATACGCACTTGCACACACTCTCAATTCTCTCACACACACTCTCTCTCTCTCACAGACACACTCGCACCCAGACTCACTCACTCTCTCTCTCTCACACACACACACACTCTCACATTCACTCTCTCTCTCTCTCACACACAGTCACTCTCACGCACACTCTCTCAAACATACACACTCCGAGAAAAACCTTGCTAGCGCCCGTTTCATTTGTGTCAGAAACGGGCCTTTTTTACTAGTCTAATATAATAATTTGCTCCTCCAACGTTCCAATGAGGCTACCTGCGTTCGTAACCATCTCCTGATGTCACTCTCCCACAGTAGAAGAATGCGTGCCTGACGTCAGGAGATGTTACTGTGGTCGCCTCTGTCTCGCTGTCTTCGGACTCTGCATCGCTGCCGCTCTCCTCCGCAACCCCACGTCCCTCTCGCTTCCCGCTCAGGTATCGGTGCCTGCCGCTCTCCTCCACAACCCCATGTCCCTCTCGCTTTCCGCTCAGGTATCGATGCCGGTCGTTCCATCTTCACTTACCAAGTCAGGGTTACGGTGGCCGCCAGCAGCGGTAAAAGGCGTGCAGCCTAGGCCCTTTTCTCTCTCTCAGCTGTGGTCCCGCCCTTGTGGAAACAGGAAATGAGGGCGGGACCACAGCTGAGAGAGAGAAAAGGGCCGAGCCTGCACGCCTTTTACCGCTGCTGGTGGCCGCCGTAACCCCAACTAGGTAAGTCAAGATGACTTTCAAACTGCGTAGGGAGGGGGGCCTGGAACTGGGAGGGAGGGTGGGAGGGACGACAACCCTGGAACTGGGAGGGAGAAAGGAGGAGGGAGGGAGGGAAGGGGGACCCTGGAACTCGGAGGAAAGGAGGGAGGGGACGACCCTGGAACTCGGAGGGAGGGAGGGAGGGGACGACCCTGGAACTCGGAGGGAGGGAGAGGACGACCTTGGAACTCGAAGGGAGGGAGGGAGGGGGTGGCACACACTCTCAATCTCACACACACACTCTCTCTCTCACAGACACACTCACACCCAGTCTCGCTCTCTCTCTGACACACACACACACACTCGCACATTCACTCTCTCGCTCTCTCACACAGTCACTCTCACACACACTCTCTCAAACATACACACTCCGAGGAAAACCTTGCTAGTGCCCGTTTCATTTCTTTCAGAAACGGGCCTTTTTTTACTAGTGTGTATATATATCTATATATATCTATATATATTTATTGATTTATTACATTTATAACCCGCCTATCCAAATAACTAGGCGAGGTACAATAAACAATACACAATCTTACAAATCACAGACTCTAAAAACTCAGAAACTCAGAACCCCCATCAGCCAAATGCCCTAGAAAATAAGACAGGTTTTTAGCAATTTCTTGAACTGGGGAACAGATGCCGACTGACGTTTAACCAATGGTAACGAATTCCACAAACAAGGACCAACAATTAAAAAAAACGCAGCTACGAATTTCCTCCATATATGCATGAAAACTTTAAAAATTTACCCCATAATGGGCCAGATTCTACATATGGCACCAAAAGGTCAGCGCAAAAAAAAAAAAGCACTTAGCACCTCGCCTAAAATGAGGTGTGGTTTATAGAATATGCGTAGCAACCGTCCTGCAACTAAAATGTACGTGCAGCCATATACACCAACTAAAGCCTGGTGTAAATTCCCACGTCTTATTTAGGCATGGGTCAGGCATACTCTGTAATAATACACGTAATTTGTAGTAGTGTACATGACCCACCCATGACACTCCCGTGGCCACACCCCCTTTTATGATCCACACATTAGATTTACGTGGACCACTTTAAGAGTACGCTTAGAAAGTTGTGCGCATAAATTCTAATTAGTGCCGATAACTGCTTATTATTGGCCAATTATCAGCGTTGATTAGCTTAATAGTTTGCACACATTGGCTACACGTGCAGATTTGAACATGCAACTTTCATCGCCATTTACAGAATCTGAGGGAAGATGTGTCAGTGGGGATCTTCCAGCAAAAGCAGTCTCCGTCAATTTCCTCGCCCTAGCCAAATTCCCCCCGTGTTCATTTTCATCGATCTCTTCATTATTTACAACAGTTTCCCAGAGCCAGCCAGGCAACCAGAGTTCTTGAACTTTTGTACCTGCTAACCATGTAGTGAATTGTCAAAGGAGATCTAGCTGGACACAGTGGCCTACCAAGGCGGGGTGGTCCGCCCTGGATGCAAGCTGAAAGGGGGGTGGGTGCAGGGAACAGCTGTGTGGCTGTTGGCTCTGCCAGTTCCCTGCTCCCTCTGACGTTGCTTCCTGTTCCGGGGCAGGGATCTGGCAGATCCGACAGGTGATAAGAGCGATGCGCTTGGGGGGGTGGAAGTGATGTGCCGGGGGGGGGGGGGGGTGTGCAGTGGCGATCCACTTCTGGTGGCGACCAACCTAGGAACACCACTGGCTGGACACTGTCTCCATGAAAATTCAATGAGGTCTATGTGTACAAAGTTCCTGCACACTCTACACCTGTTACATCTACAGGTGAAGGAGGAGGGATGAAACAGTTTCCGTGCGCTTGAAAGTCTGCACTGACATTTACCCCTCCAGACCTAAACAAGCCTGGAAGTACCTCTTTTTAAGCTGGCAACATTTATGCATGTTGTGAAACACTGTGTGTACTTTCAACTGTTGTGAAAGGGACAATTTAGTACCAGGACGATCTAGCCGGATAAGCTCTTAATTACCCAGCAAAATTCCTTTGAAAACAGTCCTCAAAATGTAAACTCAAATACACTGGTGCACTTCTTCAGCTGGAGACTAAGATGCACGAAAACTGAGTTCCTAAATTAAGAAGCTAAGGAGAGAAGTTATCAACGTGGTCTGCTATTAAGATGTGTTATTTTACTGCTAATGTGCTATTTTAGCACAGGTTTCATTTTATGCAATAAGACCTAGTTGCTAATAACTGTGGATAGCAGTAAAATAACATGTCTTAACAGTAGCGACATTGATAAACTTCCTCCTTAATTAAAGAAAAATAGAAATGTCTCTAGAAATTGAAATCACTGCTACATGTAATAAAAGTGAGCATAGGACAATCAAGCCATTGTGACATCACTGATGAGGTTGGCTCTTAGGCATTGGTGGAATGAGGCATTATGACATCACAATATCAGCTCTGGTTACCAGAGGGAGGCAGTTCAATGTGGGTTACTGTGAAGACATGTTTATTTATCACTCACAAGTACTATTTTAGCACAGGTCCCATTTTATGCAATGAGACCTAGTTACTAATAACTGAGGTTAACAGTAAAATAAGACGTCTTAACAGTAGCCCATAATTAAAGAAAAAAAGATGCTGTATTACCTGTAAGTGCTTTAATTGCAGCATTAACAGCTACCGTCAGTTAGTAAATAGGCCCATGTGATAGGTAACTAGTGCTGAAAATCAATGTTTAGCATCTAGGGCCTGATATTTCAAAGCATTAATGGCCTTTATGAAGAGATTCATCCAAGGCAGTGTACAGAAGATACTGTTTAACATCAAACTTACAATTTTGTTAATAGCCTAACAATAGTAAATATGGCCAAATACAAACATGAATACAATAAATGAGGTAAACTTGAAAACTGCAAATTAAAACCTAACAATACGACTACCATGAAACGGTATAAAAATATACACATTTAGTAGAACTGAAATTCAAATAACAGAGCTATACCTGTATATATACATTTATCTGAACTGTAGCATTTGCTATCCAGTAAGTACCACTGACCTGGGCCATCCATTGATTCTTCAGTAGCACTGTCTGAAACTATACTGTTTCTTGCAATGCTGTGAATACTTTGGCAATATTTCGATTGCTCTTTCTGGCAGATGAAGTTCAATGTTGACAAGTGCAAAGTGATGCATGTGGGTAAGAGGAACCCGAATTATAGCTACGTCTTGCAAGGTTCCGCGTTAGGAGTTACGGATCAAGAAAGGGATCTGGGTGTCGTCGTCGATTATACGCTGAAACCTTCTGCTCAGTGTGCTGCTGCGGCTAGGAAAGCGAATAGAATGTTGGGTGTTATTAGGAAGGGTATGGAGTCCAGGTGTGCGGATGTTATAATGCCGTTGTATCGCTCCATGGTGCGACCGCACCTGGAGTATTGTGTTCAGTACTGGTCTCCGTATCTCAAAAAAGATATAGTAGAATTGGAAAAGGTACAGCGAAGGGCGACGAAAATGATAGTGGGGATGGGACGACTTTCCTATGAAGAGAGGCTGAGAAGGCTAGGGCTTTTCAGCTTGGAGAAGAGACGGCTGAGGGGAGATATGATAGAAGTGTATAAAATAATGAGTGGAATGGATCGGGTGGATGTGAAGCGACTGTTCACGCTATCCAAAAATACTAGGACTAGAGGGCATGAGTTGAAGCTACAGTGTGGTAAATTTAAAACGAATCGGAGAAAATTTTTCTTCACCCAACGTGTAATTAGACTCTGGAATTCGTTGCCGGAGAACGTGGTACGGGCGGTTAACTTGACGGAGTTTAAAAAGGGGTTAGATAGATTCCTAAAGGACAAGTCCATAGACCGCTATTAAATGGACTTGGAAAAATTCCGCATTTTTAGGTATAACTTGTCTGGAATGTTTTTACGTTTGGGGAGCGTGCCAGGTGCCCTTGACCTGGATTGGCCACTGTCGGTGACAGGATGCTGGGCTAGATGGACCTTTGGTCTTTCCCAGTATGGCACTACTTATGTACTTATGTACTTATGTACTTTATTGGATTTTTTTTTTTAGGTTTGTTTAAAGATTTTAGGAGACAATGATGTGTATATGTGTGCATTTCAATCTATTATGCTATTTTAGTTGTTAACAACTAAACCATGTAAGCCACACTGAACCTACCAATAGGTGGGAAAATGTGGGATACAAATGCAATAAATAAATAAATAAAATAAATACATAAACAATTTTTACGCTCATTCTTTTTTTGATTTTACAGCCTAAGTTTGGTTGCTCTTCAAAAAAATCCCACAATCATAAATCAATATACAAAAACAAAACTATATATTGGTAATACTAACCCACCCTGTTTTCAAAGCCATTTATTTATTTATTTGTTGCATTTGTATCCCACATTATCCCACCTCTTTGCAGGCTCAATGTGGCTTACAGTTCAACATGGATACTAGAAATAGAAGAGAATATACATTTGGTTTTACATTCAAAGTGAATGGGCTGTGCTGGCATTATTAGTGCACTCAAACTAAAACATGAAAAGAAGTAATCTCCCGAGTTCAGTAGTGAATAAACATTATCAAAAACATAGTGGGGAGATAATCATATGTGGCGTCGTTTAGCACTATTTGTTAATCTTAATATTTATAGAGAGAAAGTGCTTATTTAGAGGAAAAAGCCTCTAGAAGCCTCCAGTAAATACTGTCAGTTTAGTATTTTACTATGGAAAGCTGGGCTTCATCATCATTGGCTTCAAAAAAACCTCTATTCGTTCATTTTATTATGTTAGAATATCGTTATTTCTCATAATAGCAAGAACTGGCACTAGTATTTATCAAATCAGCTACTTAGCTTAAAGCAGAGTCAGTCGTTCTTAATTGCTGTTGGGCTTATCGAACCCCGACCTACGATGGCCGTCGTTTCGAAAGACCTGCTCAGGGTACGGTGGTTCGTTATATCTAATGCCAGTCAATTTGAGAAGAGTAGTGCACTGCCAGCCGCTAAAGCGTTTTTGTAAAGGGGGGGGGGGGGGGGGGTAAATGTGCTCACAGCTAAAACTGGACCATCACAGACCGAACAGGTCAATTGCGTATCCATAAACTATCACATAATCATTGCACATATGGTTTTCAATGTGACACACCCAAGTGCCTTATTCCAACAATAATTGTGTCTAACGTACATATAAAACAAAAAAATGTATCTTTTTTGTCTTTTTCAATAATCAGCTTATTAGCCAGGGCTTCCTTTATGGGTCCCAAAAAGGTACGTTTCATATATAAATGTTTTGGTTTATATGTTCGTTAAACACAATTATTGTTGGAATAAGGCACTAGGGTGTGTCACATTGAAAACCAAATGCGCAATGATTATGTGATAGTTTATGGATACGCAATTGACCTGCTCGGCCTGTGATGGTCCAGTTTTAACCTATAGGGGTTTTTTTTTGTATATTGATTTATGATTGTTCTCTGTGGGATTTTTTAAAGAGCATGTTTGGATTTTTCCCTTCAGTGTTACGTTAGTGTTTGGTTCCTCTCTTGAATTTAATTTTGTTTGCTTACAGGAAGTTGGTTCCTTTCACTAAAACTTCCAGCATTTGTTCTGAAGGAATCTGATGGTAATGTTTTTTCAGGGTTTTTTTTTCCAGATTTGTTGTTGAATTTGTTTCATGTGGCCATTTATTTCTTTGTATTTGTTAATTATTTTTTGGTCCATTGTGCTTTCACTTTTAATTGTTTATATTAAAACATGTTTGTAGACCCCCGATGAAGGCAAAGCCAAAACTTGGCCAAGTTGGGTCTCTTCTCAATAAAATCCTTTTTGGTGAACTCTCGTTTAATCTATGTTCCCTCAATCACATTTGCTGTCTGTGTTGCCTGTGTGTTTCTGTAAAGCTTCTTCTCCTGTTTCTCCCCCCCCCCCCCCCCCACCCCTCCCGGGTCCTAATGAGTACATTAGATCATGGCCATTAATTGGCCATTTTCTGGCTGAGGAAACAAGTGTGGGACAGTTGTTGGGAGTTTTCAGCTTGGGAATCTCTGCCAGCCACATCATAGGTGTGCTGCTACTGGTGGGCCTGAGCTCAAAGTGGCCCACCCAAGCCCACCCTTGGCTACGCCACTGTTGTGGTTATAGTCGGGGAAATGGATGATTTGTGGGTGTTCTTAAATTTACGCACGTAGTTATAGAATACGGCCCAGGGCGCCTAAATCTACGTGCCGGGACTTACGCCATGTTTTCATTGATGTAAATGGATACGTATAGTTTTAGGGCGTATTCTATATACTGCACCTAAATCTAGGCGCCGCTTATAGAATACGCTTGGGCAGAAATGTTTTCCGCGTGGATTTGTTTTAGGCACCACCTACAGAATCTCCCTCTCTGCGCCTAATTTAGGCGTCAGGATTTACGCCCAGTAAAACATGGTGTAAATGGCCGCGTCTACATTGGGTCATGTGGAGAGGCGCTCGGTGTTACTCTATATACTGCGCGGAAATTTAAGCCTATTCTATAAAATTTAGGAGTACTTTACAGAAGACAGCTAGGTGTATTTTTTCCGCATGGAATTTTCAGACACTATATACAGAATCTAGCCCTCTGGGGCTAATTTTATAATCAGATGCCTATGCGAATAGCTAAAAAATATACTTATTTTATATTTTTCACAGTGGCGTAGCAAGCGCGGGGCGGTGGGGACGGTTACTTCCTGTTCCGGGAAAGAGGGAGCTGAGAACCAGCGGAACCGACACTCCCCCCCCCCCACCAGCAGCAGGCACACGGAAGCAAAAATGCACTCTAGGGGGGGGGGGTTTGATGTGCCGAGGGGGGGGGGGGTTGATGTGCCGAGGGGGGCTTGGGTGATGCGCCGAGGGGGGGTGTCATGCTGCACCTGGGGGGGGGCTGTGCAGCGGCGAACCGCCCCGGGTGGCAGCCGCCCTCGCTACGTCACTGACGTTTCATATACGCTGAGTGTTTATGTGCCTTTGTAAAATAGGTCTGTACAATTATGACTGAGTAACAGACAAAGCAGTGGCGTAGGGCTTGGGTGGGCCAAGGCCCACCCAATTATGGCTCAGGCCCACCCAACAGTAGCACGTGTTTAGTGGTAACTGGTGGGAATCCCAAGCTCGGCCAGCTGAAGATTTCCTCCTGATGGTAACGAAAATGCTACTCTCCACAACACCGGCACCTGCGCATGCTCAGTTTTCAGTGCATTCCTGCTGCCAAGGTGGAAAGAAGCGTTTTCCCACCAGCTGAGTTTTTTTTTTTTTGGGGGGGGGGTGGGAGAACACTTGGTGCCCACCCATTTCTTGCCTAGGCCCACCCAAAATCTGTTGTCTGTCTACGCCCCTGAGACAAAGGGCACTGTTTACAACAGCACGCTAGCGTTCTTAGCATGCGCTAACCGTGTCGATGCCCATAATATTCCTATGGGTGCCTACATGGTTAGTGCGTGCTAATTTTTAGCACGTGCTAAATACGCTAGCATGCCTTTGCAAACAGGGCCCAAATTCTCTTGCACAAATTTAAACCTGTTCTGAAAAATGCATGCATGTTCTGTAGGCATGTACTTTGCATACACTGCAACCCTGCCCCACCCAGAAGCGTAGCCAGGTTGAGGGCGCAGGGGGAGCGAGAGCAGACCACTGCTGGTGCCGGCGCTTAATTTAAACGCGACAGATCGCGTCAAAAATAGGTGCCGGTGCCGTCAGAAATCCATTTGGGGGAGTGGCTGTTTCCCTGGCGAACCACCTAGCTGCGCCTCTGGCCCCACCTCCATCCAAAATAAGCCCTCCCCCAATAAATTCCTATATGCAGATTGCTTATTTAAGAAAAAAATCTTTCACCCTACCTACTTTTTCCAAGTGTATACCACGTGAAAAACACAACAAAAAAGATGTTCTACACCATGTGGAAACTTAAAAGAGTAAAACCTTTCTTCCTGAGACACATCTTCCATACCCTGGTACAGCCAATGGTAATAAGCCATCTGGACTACTGCAATGCACTGTACGCCGGGTGCAAAGAACAGACAATCAAAAAACTCCAAACTGCCCAGAACACGGCCGCCAGACTCATATTTGGAAAAACTAAATATGAAAGCGCAAAACCCCTAAGGGAGAAACTTCACTGGCTCCCACTTAAAGAACGCATTGCATTCAAGATCTGCACGATTGTACACAAAATCATTCATGCAGACGCCCCAATCTACATTGCTAAACCTCGTGGACCTACCGCCCAGAAACGCCACAAGATCATCCCGCAAATTTCTCAATTTGCACTACCCCAGCTGCAAAGGACTTAAAAACAAGCTGATGCATGCCACTACCTTCTCTTACATGAGCACGCAGTTATGGAATGCATTACCTACAGCCTTGAAAGCAATCAACGAAGCAACTATCTTTCGAAAATCTCTGAAAACATTCTTCTTCAACAAGGCCTACAATGAGAGCCTACCACTTTAATAAGCCACCTCACCAACCCACTCAATTAGGAACGCCCACTTTCTATAACTACCCAATCACTCTCTTCCCTTCCTTGATCATTACACATTACTAACTGTATCTGATATCCTGAAATGAAAATGTTAAAAATCTATGTAAGCCACATTGCGCCTGCAAATAGGTGGGGAATGTGGGATACAAATGCAATAAATAAATAAATAAATAAATATCTCCGCATAATTTTATAAGACTCAGTTGCTATGTGTAAACTTGCTCTACATACAGGAAAAGCTAGTGCTGCCTGAAGTCAGGCTTAAAAAATGAGATTTCACAAGAGTAAAGCTTCTATTTCTAGGAGTTTATAACTTGTAAATTTAGTTGTTTATTTACCAGCTAATTGTGGGGGGGGGGGGGGGGGGGGGGGTTGCGAGTACAGGAAAGCAGTACTTATCAGTGTTTTCATACTTTGGCTGTCAGTGGAAACAAACATGTAGGTTCCTGTCACTTAGGAATCAGCTCAAAAAAAAGTTACAAAAACTGAGCAGAGGATACAAGACAAGCCAGGGGAGAGTGAGGGAGAACCTGAGATGTTTTTTTCTGGTGTTTATCCAAAGAATATGTATTTTAACTTTCTTGCACCAGGGTTGCTTTATCAGTGTTTATTGATCAGAACCTAAAATCAGAAGCCCTACACACACACACACAGCTAAAAAAATAAAATGCATTTAGTCCGACGAAAAGGTATCATCTTATATATTTTTGTTGATTGGCCTTGATTTCGTTAGACCAGAAATGTCAGGAAATGAACAATTACTCACATGTTTCCCTTTCCATTACAAAAGCTTATCCAGAGGGGGGACGTGCTCTTCCCCCCTTTGTGTTACAGAAATAGAGTAAGTACTCCAAATGGATAGAAAAACGGCTCTTAACATCGAATTAATATTGAGAAAAAAAAAGACGGTTCACAATTAGGGTAAAGACTTCTGTTTTATCCCCAGGAAAGCTGTCCAAGCTAAGATAGTAGAAAAGGCATTTCATAATTATCCCCAAAAATATACACCGGTGTCTTATTGGAAAACTGCAGGAGAAATATGTGTCCACTTTATCAATTTGCTTTTCTTTATTTATTTTTTTTTAATGTTTTATAGTTTATGCTTCATTTATGCTACTTTCCAAAAATGGAGGAAAAAAAATCTCATAAGGACCGCTGTCAATGTTACTGTGGCACAGATATGTGAAACGTCACACAGCTGAATTCACGTTTGGTAGTCGATATTTGAGTTAATTTAAGTTTTGCAGTGTTTTAACTACCAGGCAATTTTGGAGTTTTTTTGACCCATGATCAGTGCCGTAGCGAGGGTGCCTGACACCCGGGGTGGGTCGCCACTGCGCACCCCCCCCCCCGGGTGCAGGGCACGGCGCCCCCCCCTCCGGAGCGCACCCCCCCCTGAAACGCACCCTACCTTTCAGTGGGGGGCAGGCGGGAGGGTCGATCCGCCCCCAGTGCACGTCATTGAGAGCTGCATCAGCTCTGCTGCTTCCCTGATTTCTCTGCCCCGGAACAGGAAGTAACCTGTTCCGGGGCAGAAAGAGCAGGGAACCAGCGAGCCAACACCCCCCCAGCACGTGCACCCGGGGCGTACCGCCTCACCGCCCCCCTTCCTACGCCACTGCCCATGATCATTGTCTGACCATGTATTAAGTTGTGTGACTTTTCACATATCTGTGCCACAGTAACACTGACAGCGGTCCCTGTGAGGTCTTTTTCCTCCATTTTTGAAAAGTAGCATAAATTAAGTATCTATATAAATAATTCTCACCTCCAACGTTCTGAAGCTCACTCTGTGGCAGGGAAATACTGAAGCCCTGCACTGTTGGTAGGCTAGGCTGTCAGCACCACTCACTGTCACTCATAGACCCGCCCTCAGCCACGCCCCATCCGCACATAATTCACAACCCCAACATTCTAATGAAGCCGGAAGCTGCAAAGTCTGCAACTTCCGTGGTGGTGTAGATCGGAATTTTTCCCCATGAGTGTCTGCCCCGCCCTCGCGTCTAAACGTCATGACGTCGAGGGCGGGTAATGATTAAAGAAAATACAAAAGGAGTTAGTTGCCTCCGCAATGCCGCCGCAAGCCCCCCTACAAACACTGAAAGCGCAAGGTACGGACCACACGTCACCGTGTTCTACTGTCTGAAAGGATCTGGGCCGCATGCTGCGAACTTCACTTTCCCGGTTCTACCACTTAAACTGTGTCGTGGGTTGCACAGCAACGATGCGAAACAACTGTTTGCTAAATGGTAGGGAAGCCGTGTGGGGAAAGGGGTTTTCTCTTGCTCTCTTTCTTCTTCCTGCCTTTCACTCCGTCTCCCGCACTACGAGCGCGACTACACTGCGAGTGGTGGTCATACTTTCCTAAGCTACCACATCAGTTGACTTTCTGTGTTTAGTAATGGGGAAAATCTAACGTGTATTACAATATATTTTTCATGCTGACGGCAGGTCTTACTACATCTCTCTGAAGCTGCTTCAGGGGTTCCCCCCCCCCCCCACACACACACAGACACCTGGCGATGGTGCTGCAGGAACAGGCAGTAACTAGGAGGGAGGGAGGGCGGGGGAGGGAAAACACTGCAACTGGGACGCAAAACAGTACAACTGGGAGGCGGAAATGGGAGGGAGGGAGGGGGGTTGAGGACCCTAGAACTGGGAGGGAAGGAGGGAGGGGGGTGCGAAAACCCTAGAACTGGGAGGGAGAGCGTTGAACAACACTGCAACTGGTAGGAGACGGAGGGAGGGAGGGAGGGGGTGGAAAAACACTGGAACTGGGAGGAGAGGGGGTTGAGGACCCTAGAACTGTGAAGGAGAGAGGGAGGGAAGGGTGCGAAAACCCTAGAACTGGGAGGGAGGGAGGGGGTTGAACAACACTGCAACTGGTAGGAGACTGAGGGAGGGAGGGGGTGGAAAAACTACAACTTATCATTTCTATAACACTACTAGACGTACACAGCGCTGTACACTTGAACATGAAGAGACAGACCCTGCTTGACAGAGCTCACAATCTAATTAGGGCAGACAAACAGGACAAACAAGAGATAAGGGAATATTAAAGGGTTCTGAACAAGTGAATAAGGGTTAGGAGTTAAAAGCAGCGTCAAAAAGGTGGGCTTTTAGCTTAGATTTGAAGATGGCCAGAGATGGAGCTTGACCTACCGGCTCAGGAAGTCTATTCCAGGCATATGGTGCAGCAAGATAAAAGGAACGGAGTCTGGAGTTAGTGATGGACGAGAAGGGTGCAGATAAGAGAGAATTACCAAGTGAACGGAGTTCTAGGGAGGAATGTAGGGAGAGATGAGAGTGGAGAGGTACTGAGGAGCTGCAGAGTGAATGTACTTATAAGCCAATAGGAGGAGTTTGAACTCCTGCCCTATGTGTCATCAGAGCCTTTTCTAAAATGCTACCGAACTGCGCACAATCTGACCCAGGCATCTCAGTTCCGATCTCGACATTCTGTGTGAAATGGGGCTCATAATCTCTCAGACGCGGATCCGTGTTGACTATGGGGTGGAGTCAGAAAATAGCGCTCAAAATCTGGCGTAAAAAAAATTGGCACTGAATAGTATTCTAAAAGGCTGTCCTTTATAGGCTAGCATGGCGGGCAGGGATCCACGCTTATTTTGGGGTACGGTGATTTAGACTGACTGAAACCAGGGTAAAACTTGGTGCACGTGTTTGGCGCAGATCCACACTATTCTGTAACACTGGCCGCAACTTACGGGAACATCTGTGAACACCCATGTCCCTCCCGTTGTTACTCCCCCTTTGCAGATCTGCGCAGAAACAGGCACTATTCTATAAATGGGAGCAGAAGTGTGTTTTCACGCAGATCTGCCGTTTCTGCCCTGTTTCAGGGCCTTGCATCCGTTAGAACGCTTTTCTGCACTGAAAATTCAGCGCCATAGATAGAATTCCTCTGCAACCCCCCCAGGATCGCCTCCACCGCTGCCACCCTCCTAGGACTGCAGCCGCTGCCCGCCAGAACTGCAAATATCTTGGCTGGCGGGGATCCCGAGACCTCTTCTGCTGGCGGGGCCTGGGGGGGACCCCCACCAGCCAAACCAGAGGTCCTGCTGTGTCTGCTCCTCCAGGTCCTCTGTAGCCTCCAAGAGGGGTCTGGTGCTTGGGTTTTCTCTCTCCTGCTCCTATTGGAACGCAATCACCCGGGTCCCGTCAGAAGCAGGAGAGAGAGAGAGAGAGAGAGAGAGAGAGAGAGAGAGAGAGAATTTTGCCCTCCCTGCCCCCCCCCCTTTCAGTGGCCCTGATGGAGAGAGGACAGCCAGGCTCAGTAAAAGACCCCTTTCATTTGGGCTCATTTATTGTATCTTGTGTATGAATTTGGACTGGGGAGGGCTTGTGGAATGCCTGCGACAGTCTAAAACACACAGCTGAAAGCTCAGATCTTTTCCCTGCCTGCACCAAAGCTTGGATCAATAAGAGACCTGTCTTCAGCTGTAGCAGCACTGAAGAGGCGAAGAGAATTCCTGGAATGTCCTCTCCCCCTTCGCAGTTATGTTTTGTGAAAAGCTATTCAAATCACATCTGGTTGAACAGAGGTTATTTGGACGAACACTAGCTCAAGACGTTTTCTCCGCACATGCGCTGCCCAGTGCCATGAATTCAGAGAGGGATGACTGTAGTCCTGCAAGGTTCCTGATCATCTTCCGGAAAGAACACTCCCTGAGCCCATCCCAGTGCATGGAAAGGGGATTTCAAAAAGGTTAGGGTAGTTCACCTAAAATGAGACAGACCTTGTGTGGCACGTGTGCACATACTCAGGGCCGCCGAGAGACTGGGCCGGACCCGGGTCAAGGCCGCCCCCAGGGCCATGCCCCCGCTGTCCCCCAAGGCTGCCGCCGCCGCTCCCCCCTCCACCCCCCGAGGTCGCCGCAGCTACCCCCCCTCCACCGGGCCCCCTGCATTGAAATCACAGCGCCTCTCACGTCCTCGTGTGAAAGCGCTGCAGGCAGCAGATCGCCTCCCTTCGGCCCTCCTTCCCTCCTTGTGTCCCGCCCTCGCGGAAGTTATGTCAGATGAGGGCGGGACACAAGGAGGGAAAGAGGCCCGAAGGGAGGCGATCTGCTGCCTGCAGCGCTTTCACACGAGGACGTGAGAGGCGCTGTGATTTCAATGCAGGGGGCCTGGCCCAGTGGCAGACGGTCGACGACGGAGGGCAGGTGGGACTGTGGCGCCGGGTCCCCCTTGGAGGCCCGGGGAATTTTGGCCCCCCTGACCCCCCCCCCCCCTCAGTGGCTATGCACATACTGTACTCCCTGGAGATTTCTTTTCACTTTTTATTTTTATTTATTTTTGTTACATTTGTACCCCACGCTTTCCCACTCATGGCAGGCTCAATGCAGCTTACATGGGGCAATGGAGGGTTCAGTGACTTGCCCAGAGTCACAAGGAGCTGCCTGTGCCTAAAGTGGGAATCGAACTCAGTTCCTCAGTTCCCCAGGACCAAAGTCCACCACCCTAACCACTAGGCCACTCCTCCACTCCACTGTTATAACTCTTGCTACTATTTGAGATTCTACATGGAATGTTGCGATTCCAACATTCCATGTAGAAGTCGGCCCTTGCAGATCACCAATGTGGCTGCGCAGGCTTCTGCTTCTGTGAGTCTGACGTCCTGCACATTCGTGCAGGATTTCAGACTCACAGAAACAGAAGCCTGCGCAGCCTTCTACATGGAATGTTGCTAGTGGAATAGCAACATTCCATGTAGAATCTCCAATAGTAGCAACATTCCATGTAGAACCTCCAATAGTAGCAACATTCCATGTAGAATCTCCAATAGTATCTATTTTATTTTTCTTACATTTGTACCCTGCACTTTCCTACTCATGGCAGGCTCAATGCGGCTTACATGGGGCAATGGAGGGTTAAGTGACTTGCCCAGAGTCACAAGGAGCTGCCTGTGCCTGAAGTGGGAATCGAACTCATAAACTGCCTATTGACCTATACCTAAAACTTGTACTGAGGTCTGTTGCCCCCCTCCCCCCCACCATGGTCTCTTACCCTGTAACACCAGATATGGAAGATATGGTGTGTTTGATATATGTGATATCTCTTCATGCCCTGTGGATGCAGTAGGTGCTGAACACCCTCAATCAGTGGCACCTGGAGTGGAGCAACCTTCCCTCCCCCGTGCACATTCACCCCAAGGCAGTGCACACCCCATCCTCCAAGCAAGGGTGTGTGTGAGCAGAGGCGCGGCTGTCGGCTCTGCCTGTCCCCTGATGTCAACTTCCTGTTGTGGGGCAGGGGAAAGGCAGAGCCGACAGTCGTGCGACTGGTCAGGCACACCCTTGCTGCCGGAAGCCAGGGCGGACCGCTCCCACCGCCCCACCCTAGGTACCTTAGAGCCCTCAATATTGAGCAAGTTCCTTTACTGGTGCCCAGGGAGGGGCAGGCATAAATGCAATGCATGAAATATATAGTACTCTATAATTATACGCATTAGTTGGAGGGTTGTCCATGCCTCTCCCACGCTCTGTGCATGTAACATAGAGGGGCATAATCGAACGGGGCCGACCATCTATAAGGGCGGCCATCTCTAATGACGGCCCCGTAAAGTGGCGTACCCGACCGTATTATCGAAACAAGATGGCCGGCCATCTTTCATTTCGATAATACGGTTGGGGCCGACTAAATCTCAACATTTGGACTGGCCTTAGAAATGGCCGCCACTGGTTTTCGCCAATAATGGAAACCAATGGCGGCCATCTCAAAACCGGCCAAATCCAAGCAATTTGGTCGTGGGAGGAGCCTGCATTTGTAGTGCACTGGTCCCCCTCACATGCCAGGATACCAACCGGGCACCCTAGGGGGCACTGCAGTGGACTTCATAAATTGCTCCCAAGTGCATAGCTCCCTTACCTTGTGTGCTGAGCCCCCCAACCCCACTCCCCACAACTGTACACCACTACCATAGCCCTTAGGGATGAAGGGAGGCACCTACATGTGGGTACAGTGGGTTTCAGGTGAGTTTTGGAGGGCTCCCATTTACCACCACAAGTGTAACAGGTGGGGAGGGGATGGGCCTGGGTCTGCCTGCCTGAAGTGCACTGCAGTACCCACTAAAAACTGCTCCAGGGACCTGCATAGTGCTGGGATGGAGCTGGGTATGACATTTGAGGCTGGCATAGAGGCTGGTAAAAAAATGTTTTTTTATTTTTTTTTGGGGGGGGGGGGGGGGGGTTGGTGACCACTGGGGGAGTAAGGGGAGGTCATCCCCGATTCTCTCCGGTGGTCATCTGGTCAGTTCAGGCACCTCTTCAAGGCTTGGTTGTGAACAAAAAGGGACCAAGTAAAGCCGGCCAAATGCTTGTCAGGGCCGGCCTTCTTTTTTCCATTATCGGCTGAGGCTGGCCATCTCTTAACCACACCCCCGTCCCGCCTTCGGTACACTGCCGACACGCCCCCTTGAACTTTGGCCGGCCCTGCGACGGAAAGCAGTTGAAGCCAGCCAAAATCGGCTTTCGATTATATCGATTTGGCCGGCTTTAGGAGAAGGAAAATAAGCAGCACAGTAACATAGCAGGTGATGGCAGAAAAAGACCTGTAGGTTCCATCCAGTGTGCCCAACAAGATAAACTCATATGCGCTACTTTATATGTATACGCCTCCTTGTGGCTACATAGAGTAGCGTGAAGTGAACTTCGGCATGTGACCGCAGGCGTCCAGTTATAGAATTGGCTTTCTCGCCTTCATGCGCTCTGTTTTAATTCAACTCTCGGCGGCCATTTTGAATCGGCGCCCAGATCAGCAACAGTAAGGATGCATGCAGGGCAGCGCTCCGGGCAGGAAAGAGGGGGCTCTTTCCTGCCCCAAAGAGGTCACTAGACCACCAGGGCAGTAAGGGAAGGGGGGGTGACAGGGTGTGAGACA
Source organism: Microcaecilia unicolor (assembly GCF_901765095.1). NCBI lineage: Eukaryota > Metazoa > Chordata > Amphibia > Gymnophiona > Siphonopidae > Microcaecilia > Microcaecilia unicolor. The sequence goes on from NC_044034.1 coordinate 22,522,673, forward strand.
GGGGGAGGGGAAAATGTGACAGGGGGGCAGGGTGGGGTGTGAAAGGGGGCGGGGCAGGGTGTGTGGTGGGGGCAAGGCATGTGTCCTCCTTTTTGGGGGACAAAATATGGTAACCCTACGTGTCTGGCAGATGCACACAAGGGTTTTACAGTAAGCAGGGCTCTTGTGCACATGTCCAGACGAAACTGGAAGTGAGGCACACATCAGCGCTGTTTTTCTGTGCTTATAAATATGAGCCTTTTAAAAATGATTTGCACTTCAGTTTTTTTTTTTTGAAAGGCTCATATTGAAGTGCAGATAAACAGGAACCGACATGTGCTTTCACTTTCAGTTCCACATGGACTTGCAAAGGTTTATCTATCAGCACTTAGAAGTTGCATGGTTTGCAACTATCTTAAAAAAAAGATATAAAGGAATTGGAGAAGGTGCAGAGAAGGGCGACGAAAATGATAAAAGGGATGGAACGACTTCCCTATGAGGAAAGGCTGAGGTTAAGGCTCTTCAGCTTGGAGAAAAGGCGGCTGAGGGGTGATATGATAGAAGTCTACAAGATAATGAGCGGAGTAGAGCAGACAGATGTGAAGCGTTTGTTTACACTTTCAAACAACAATAGAACCAGGGGACACAAGATGAAGCTAGAATACGGTAGATTTAAAACAAACAGGAGAAAGCTTTTCTTTACTCAGCATGTAGTTAAGACTCTGGAACTCGTTGCCGGAGAATGTGGTGACAGCAGCTGGCCTTACGGAATTTAAAGGGGGTTTGGACAGATTCCTGAAGAAAAAGTCCATTGAACATTAGTAAATACATATATATATATATATTTTTTTTTTTTTGGGGGGGGGGGGGGGAGGTTACCGTGTTCTTGAAGCCTGGATTGGCCGCTGTCGGAGACAGGATGCTGGGCTTGATGGACCCTTGGTCTTCTCCCAGTATGGCGGTGCTTATGTGCCATCTGATTGCATAAGAAGGCAAAGCTGGCAGTTTAATGTGAGAAACTCACAAGAAATCTTCTCCTCAAAACCCTCTATGCTGTCCCTGAGCTGGCGGTAAGTGTCAGCATTAAAGGCCATCATTTGTTTCTGGGCATTGGGAAGGAATACCGACTGACCTCATTAACATCCACCCATTTGAATACATTTAAATACAATTTGCGGCCATGTTTAGCGAGCACATTAACACCCGCACTCCAGCCATTTGAACATTGTGCACTCATTACTGTGAGTGCTAATCCCAGCACTAACTCCCTTACCTCTGGTGTTAACTTTTAAGCATCAGCCCCACAGTGTACAGCTTATCCATGATTGCATGTGCCCAGGAGCAGGGATTAAAACGGATTGAAATACTCGAGCTAGTACGTTGCTGAACACAGTAACATAGTAAATGATGGTCCATCCAGTCTGCCCAACAAGATAAACTCATTTTGCATGGTAAGCGATACTTTATATGTATACCCGAGTTTGATTTGTCCCTGCCATTCTCAGGGCGTAGACCGTAGAAGTCTGCCCAGCACTGGTTTTCCTTCCCAATTACCCGCATTGCCACCCAATCTCTGCTACGATTCCGTGGGTCCATTCCTTCTAAACAGGATTCCTTTTTGTTTATCCTACGCATATTTGAATTCCTTTACTGTTTTCATCTCCACCACCTCCCGCGGGAGGGCATTCCGTGTATTCACCACCCTCTCTGTGAAAAAATACTTCCTGACATTACTCTTGAGTCTGCCCCCCCCCCTTCAACCTCAATTCATGTCCTCTAGTTCTACCTCCTTCCCGTCTGCGGAAAAGGTTTGTTTGCGGATGAATACCTTTCAAATATTTCAACGTCTGTATCATGTCACCCGTTTTTCCTTTCCTCCAAGGTATACATGTTCAGGTATACCTTGAACATGTATTCCTGAAGCTTAAAGTATTTAAAAGACTCTCCCCCTCCTCCGCCCCCCAAACGAAGAACTTGACTTCAAAAAATGTACAGACAGAGTGGATGTGCACTTCTCTAATCTCTGCTTCCTGTGTCACCTGATGGGGATGTAGAACTCATCACAGCACGGTGGTTTTTGAGTTGTTGAAAGGCTGCCTTTTAATGTAACTCTCTGAAGGAGAAACAGCAATTCTCTGGAAAAGTTATATAGAGACTGAATAACAAAAACAACAGTTGTTGCATGCCAAACCCAGTTTGGATGAAAAGAGACACAAACACAGACTCGGCATTTACTTTTCTCTGAGCATGTATTATAAATGTGTATCGAACATTGTGTGCTTAGCATATTGTGTGTTGGTATCAGATATTCGATTATCTGTCATCTCCACAGCTCTGGATAACTGCAGCCTCATCAGGAACTTATCTCTAAACCAGTGGTGTGCTGGAGCCGGCTCGCTCCGGCTCGCAAGATCCGGTTGTTACATTTTGGCCGGACTTGCGAGCCGGTTGTTGGAAAGGGCGAGCCGGCTCTCCCTCCCTCCGCCCTCCGGATCCGGACCCTCACCGATCCTACCTTGACTATCGAATTCTTCGGGGCAGGCAGTGTTGCCTGCCCGCTGCTATCGCTGACTTTCCTCCGCCGCCTGTTTGCGCTTTAAAAATGGCCACCGAGACTTCCAGAGGCGGCCTCGCGAGACTTCTGTAAGTCTCAGCGGCCATTTTGAAGCACGATCGGGCGGCGGAGGAAAGTCAGCGATGGCAGCGGGCAGGCAACACTGCCTGCCCGAAGAATTTGATGGCCAAGGTAGGGTCGGTGAGGGACCGGATCGGGACGGAGGGAGGAAGCAGGAGAATTTGTGGAACAAGTCGGGAGGGGATGGCAGGGGAGAGAAGGGAGCTGCTGGCCATGGGTGGATGGAGGGCAGGGGAGAGAAGGGTCGCTGGCCATGGGTGGATGGAGGGCAGGGGGAGAGGAGGGGAGAGAGAATAAATGCTGGACATGGATGGAGGGGAGGGAAGAGTGAGGAAGGAGATAAGATAAGGGAAAAGGAAGAGAGGAGAAAAACTGCACATGGATGAAGAAAATAGGCAGAAGCTGAGGACCAGAAATGAAGAAGAAAGGAGGAAAAGAAAGAAATAAATGGAAAGGAAGCCCTGGAAACGGAGTTAAGAGGACAGATAGCAGCAGAATCGGATACTGGGCCAGCATGATCAGAAAAACAGTCACCAGACAACAAAGGTAGAAAAAAATCATTTTATTTTCATTATAGTGTTTGGAATATGTTCCCTTTGAGAATCAGGTGCTCAACATTAAAAGTTTATATTTATTTACTTATTTATGGCATTTTATCCCACATTAAACATGAATTAGATTGGAACCTGGGATCATTTAATTTTTTTTTCCTGGAGAGAGTAATGCATTGCCCCCCCCTCCCCCACTGGCTATAGCCAGCTCTGCAATTTTGGGGGGCGCAGAGGTGGATGGGGGGGGCGCAGAGGTGGACGGGGGGGGGCCCAGTGGTGGACGGGGGGGGGGGGGGGGCGCCGAGGTGGACTGGGGAGAGAGCCTGTTGTTAAAAATTTACCAGCACACCACTGCTCTAAACCCAGGGGTAGACTGGCAGTGCATCTTGGCTTACAACACGCCCAGTAGGAGAGAGAGAGGGAGAGAGAAAGGGATGGGAGTGGGGTGGGGAGAGAGAGAGGAGAGAAGAGTCCCAGGAGTGAAGCGAAAAATGCTGTGCAGGATGCAGTACTTGGAACCGAAAATCAGCAGCCTTTGGGTTCTAACAAACATGTTCCTTTTTAAGCTGAATGGTGGCAGTGACAGATAAATCAGTTTAGGTTAATGCTTCCCCAATTTTTATCCATTTTAATACTCAAAAGTTCACATAAGTCCAAATGATGATGAAAACAAAAAAGCAGATCCTCCCTTCACTTCCCCTCACCTCCCTCTTCCACTCTCTCATCCCTCTGCTCATCCAACAGAAGCAATGGTAATCAGCACAGGGGCTCTGTCCTGCTCATGCTATAACCAGGGCTGCCGAGAGGTGGGTGGGGGGGGGGGGGGGAGCAGGATTCCCCCAGGCATGGCCCGATGCTGGCGGTTTGGGAGACTGCTCTGCTGGCCATGGGTCCTTCTTCCTGCCGTACCCCGCCTATGCGGAAACAGGAAGTTACTTCACAGGAGGTGGGACACGGCAGGAAAAAGGACCTGCGGCTGGCAAATCAGTCTCTCTAGCAGGGGCGTAGCCAGACCTCAGCGAGAGGGGGGTCCAGAGCCCGTGGTGGGGGGGGGACATTTTAGCCCGCCTCCCCTAGCTGCCGACCCTCCTCCACCACTTTTGACCCCCACCTCACCGCCACCCCTCCCCTGTCACTTTCGACCTCCCCTCCCCCCGTCGCTGACCCTCCTCTGATGCTGACGCCGCCACCGCCAGGTACCTTTGCTGGCGGGAGTTGGGGAGTTGGCTTTTCCAAATATGAGTCTGGCGGCAGTATTCTGGGCTGTCTGGAGTTTCCTGATAGTTTGTTCCTTGCAGCCAGCGTACAGTGCGTTGCAGTAGTCCAGATGACTTATTACCATTGATTGTACCAGAGTGTGGAAGATGTATCTCGGGAAGAAAGGTTTAACTCTTTTGAGTTTCCACATGGAGTGGAACATATTTTTCGTCGTATTCTTCACGTGGGCATCGAGTGTGAGGTTGCGATCAATGGTAACTCCGAGAATTTTCAGATTTTGTGAGACGGGAAGAGAGCAGTAAGGTGTGATTATGGTGGAGTAATTGTTTGTGTTATGCTGTGAGGTGAGTACAAGACATTGTGTTTTATCTGCATTGAGTTTTAGCTGGAATGCATCCGCCCAGGAGTGCATGATTTGGAGGCTTTGGTTGTTCTCGTTGGTGATTTCGTTTAGATCATGTTTGAACGGGATGTAAATTGTGACATTGTCTGCATATATGTAGGGATTTAGGTTTTGATTGGCTAGAAGTTTGGCTAAAGGTATCATCATTAGGTTGCAGAGAGTTGGTGAAAGGGGGGATCCTTGGGGAACTCCACATTCAGGTATCCATGGGGGTGATATGTCCGCGTTCGTTGTTACTTAGTATGATCTTGTGGTCAGGAATCCTTTGAGCCATTTGAGAACTGTACCTCCTACTCCGAAGTATTCTAGTATGTGTATTAGTATTTTATGATTAACCATGTTGAAGGCGCTGGACATGTCGAATTGTAGGAGGAGTATGTTGTTACCAGTTGCAATTGCTTTGCGACTCCGGAACCTTGTTACTCTTTGGGATTCCAGAACCTTGCTATTCTTTGCGACTCCGGAACCTTGTTACTCTTTGGGATTCCAGAACCTTGCTATTCTTTGCGACTCCGGAATCTTGTTACTCTTTGGGATTCCAGAACCTTGCTATTCTTTGGGATTCCAGAATCTTGCTATTCTTTGGGATTCCAGAATCTTGCTATTCTTTGCGACTCCAGAACCTTGTTACTCTTTGGGATTCCAGAATCTTGCTATTCTTTGCGACTCCGGAATCTTGTTACTCTTTGGTATTCCAGAATCTTGCTATTCTTTGGGATTCCGGAATCTTTTTACTCTTTGGGGTTCCAGAATCTTGCTATTCTTTGGGACTCCGGAATTTTGTTACTCTTTGGAATTCCAGAATCTTGCTATTCTTTGCGATTCCGGAATCTTGTTACTCTTTGGGATTCCAGAACCTTGCTATTCTTTGCGACTCCGGAATCTTGTTACTCTTTGGGATTCCAGAATCTTGCTATTCTTTGTGATTCTGGAATCTTCTTACTCTTTGGGATTCCAGAACCTTGCTATTCTTTGGGATTCCAGAATCTTGCTATTCTTTGCGACTCCGGAACCTTGTTACTCTTTGGGATTCCAGAATCTTGCTATTCTTTGCGACTCCGGAGTCTTGTTACTCTTTGGGATTGCAGAATCTTGCTATTCTTTGGGATTCCGGAATCTTTTTAATCTTTGGGGTTCCAGAATCTTGCTATTCTTTGGGACTCTGGAATTTTGTTACTCTTTGGGATTCCAGAATCTTGCTATTCTTTGCGATTCCGGAATCTTGTTACTCTTTGTGATTCCAGAATCTTGCTACTCTTTGGGATTCTGCCAGGTACTTGTGAACTAGATTGGCCACTGTTGGAAGCAGGATAGGAACATAAAGCCATACTGGGTCAGACCAGTGGTCCATCCAGCCCAGTCTCCTGTTTCCAATAGTGGCTAAACCAGGTCACAAGTTCCTCCTCCTTTTCTATTTTTAGTATGTTAACTGCCTTGTTCTGCATGACAGGTTAAGGTGCCCATTTTCAAGCACATAGATTTACAAAGCTACATAGAAGGGCATTTTTGATAAGATGAACCATTGGTCTGACAAACTATGTCTATTCTTATGTTCATTATACCTACATCTTGGCACCAAGTTAAAGAATTGCCCCCTACATGATGGAATGCGTTTACAGACTTCAGTAATCTCCTTAGGTTTCCAGTGTAACAGGATGCCCACACAGGAAAAAAGGGTGGGAACCTGTGAACTCACAGGCCCCAGCCTATCCTACCATTAGTGGACATAGGTTTCAGTGGAACTCCAGAGGGAGGGGGCAACAGTTCTGCATGTGTGACCCCATTCTCCTGATAATGTGACCCCTATTTGGGGTCCTGAACCACAGTTTGGAAACCACTGGTTTAGGTCATGTCAATATAATTTTGCTTAGGTAATAAGGGTAGACATTTGGTGGGCCTTTTATAAAGGCACACTGGCGTTTTTAGTATGCGCTAAATGCTAGAGACACCCATAGATTGCTATGGGGCGCCACTGGCGTTTTTAGCGTGCGCTAAATGGTAGAGACGCCCATAGATTGCTATGGGGCGCCACTGGCGTTTTTAGAGTGCGCTAAATGCTAGAGACACCCATAGATTGCTATGGGGCGCCACTGGCGTTTTTAGCGTGTGCTAAATGCTAGAGACACCCATAGATTGCTGTGGGGTGCCACTGGCGTTTTTAGCGTGCGCTAAATGCTAGAGACACCCATAGATTGCTATGGGGCGCCACTGGCGTTTTTAGCGTGCGCTAAATGCTAGAGACGCCCATAGATTGCTATGGGGCGCCACTGGCGTTTTTAGCGTGTGCTAAATGCTAGAGACACCCATAGATTGCTGTGGGGTGCCACTGGCGTTTTTAGCGTGCGCTAAATGCTAGAGACGCCCATAGATTGCTATGGGGCGCCACTGGCGTTTTTAGCGTGTGCTAAATGCTAGAGACACCCATAGATTGCTATGGAGCGCCTCTAGCATTTAGCGCCCTAAAAATATTACTGTACCTTTGAAAAAGACCCCCTTGGTGCACTATTAATTTGTTTAATTTTTGTAAAATTCTAAATAGGATTACATTTTTTAAATCCTGATTACAATTTTTTACTCCCCTTTATTGTCCAGCATTGCTTTCTCTCCCCTGCCTATGCTATTTCACTTGGGCATAACGTAGCAGAGGGAAGGCATCGAGTTGCAAGTAGCATGTGGGAATCGCTGCCGGAGACCCTATGAAGGGCCAGATAAGTGTTAAGGTAAATGTGGGGGGGGGGGGGGGGGGGGGAGAAGCTGGACCTGTGTGCTGGAGGAGGGGGGTTAGCAGTAGCAGCAAGAGAGGAGACAAATAGGTGTCTGTGTGTCGGGATAACAGGTTTAGCAGTAGAAGGGGAGACACTTGGGTGTTTGTAGAGGGAAAGAATGTAGCAGGAGAGGAGAAAGGTACCTACATGTATGGAGGGAGAGGAAAGTGATGTGATGTGGGAAGGAAGTTAGAAAAGGTACAGAGAAGGGCGACGAAAATGATAAAGGGAATGGGACGACTTCCCTATGAGGAAAGGCTAAAGCGGCTAGGGCTCTTCAGCTTGGAGAAAAGGCGGCTGAGGGAAGATATGATAGAGGTCTATAAAATAATGAGTGGAGTGGAACAGGTAGATGTGAATCATTTGTTTACTCTTTCCAAAAATACTAGGACTAGGGGGCATGCGATGAAGCTACAAAGTAGTAAATTTAATACTAATCAGAGAAAAGTTTCTTCATTCAACATGTAATATTACATGAATCACAACCAGGATTTCGCCCCCGCCACAGCACTGAAACAGTACTAATTACTCTCCTAGCCAAATACAAACAGGAAATAGCAACAGGCAAAAGCATACTTCTCCTCCAATTCGACATGTCCAGTGCATTCAACATGGTAAACCATAATATATTACTAAGATTACTAGGATTGGAGGAAATATACTTAGTTGGATCAAGGGTTTCTAACCACTAGAACATATCAAGTGAAATCAAATTCAAACATATCATCACTGTGGAAAGCAGACAGTGGAGTACCTCAAGGATCACCACTATCACCGATCCTCTTCAACCTAATGATGACCCCACTAGCCAAGTCCTTATCCAACCAAGGCCTTAACCCTTTCATCTATGCAGACGATGTCACAATATACAGTCCTTACAAACATGAACTGACAGAAATCACCAATGAAATCAAGCTCAGCTTGAACATCATGGACTCATGGGCAAATGCATTTCAACTAAAACTCAATACAGAGAAAACACACTGTCTCATCCTCTCATCCCAATACAGTGCGGACAACCTCACAAGTATCAACACCCCAGATTACACCCTCCCTATCTCAGACAGCCTGAAAATCCTCGGCGTTACAATGGACCGTAACCTCACACTAGAGAGCGAAGTGAAATCCACAACAAAGAAAATGTTCCACTCAATGTGGAAACTCAAACGCTTGAAACCATTCTTTCCGAGGGAAACATTTCGCAACTTGATAAAATCAATGGTACTAAGCCACGTAGACTACTGCAATGGAATTTATGCAGGATGCAAGGAACAAACCTTAAAGAAACTTCAGACTGCTCAAAACACGGCAGCTAGGCTTATATTTGGAAAAACGCGATTTGAAAGCGCAAAACCCCTCCGTGAAAAACTGCACTGGCTCCCAATTAAAGAACGTATTGCTTTCAAAATCTGCACCCTGGTTCATAAAATTATCTTCGGCGAAGCCCCGGGATACATGACAAACCTCATAGACCTACCAACCAGAAACACATCCGGATCAACACGAACATATCTAAATCTCCACTACCCAAGCTGCAAAGGATTCAAATACAAATCAAGTTATGAATCCAGCTTTCCCTATTTAAGCGCACAACTATGGAACGCACTGCCAAAAGTCGTAAAAACAAGGTATGACCACCTAAATTTCCGGAAATCACTAAAAACAAACCTGTTCAAAAAGGCATACCCCACCGACCCAACATAAAAGCCTGAATACCTGCAACACAACGAAACCGAAGCTCGTAATGGACATACCTAACTCTTCCTCTCTAAGATTCCCTAATGTGTCTGTCACACATGAACCTTATTCTACCACAATATCGCCTTGTATTTGTTCATACCGGAATTGGCGAACGCCGATACGGTACAATGTAAGCCACATTAAGCCTGCAAACAGGTGGGAAAATGTGGGATACAAATGTAACAGATATTACTGCTTAGCTGGCTTAAGGCTATTTAACCGGCCAGGAACAGCTCCTGGCCGGTTAAATAAACCGGATACTGGCCTTCAAAAAGGCGGTAAGTAAATCCTAACAAATAAATAAATATATGCAACAGACCCCGCTTGAAACAATTCTTCCCGAGGGCCACATTTCGCAACCTGATACAATCAATGGTCCTAAGCCACGTAGACTACTGCAATGGAATTTATGCGGGATGTAAAGAACAAACCTGAAAGAAACTTCAGACCGCTCAAAACACGGCAGCTAGGCTCATATTTGGAAAAACGCAAGTTGAAAGCACGAAACCGCTCCATGAAAAGCTACACTGGCTCCCAATCAAAGAACGCATCGCCTTCATAATCTGTACCCTGGTTCACAAAATCATTTACGGTGAAGCCCCGCGATACATTGCAGACCTAATCGACTTACCAACTAGAAACACGTCCGAATCAACACGAACGTATCTAAACCTGCACTACCCAAACTGCAAAGGCCTTAAATACAAATCAAGCTAAGCATCCAGCTTCTCCTACATAAGCACACAACCGTGGAACGCACTACCAAAAGCCTTGAAAACGAGGTACGACAACCTGAACTTCCGGAAAACATTAAAAACTAACCTGTTTAAAAAGGCATACCCGCGGAGCCAGGTTGACGGTGCAGGGGGAGCGAGAGCGGCACGAGAGCAGACTTCCGCCGGAGCCAGAGCACATTTTCAATGCAACACATTGAAAAAAAAATAGGCGCCGGCAGAACTCCGTTTGGGGGAGCGGCCGCTCCCCTGGCACCGCCACTGCCTGCTGATCCAACTTAAATGCGTGATATCCGCAACACAATAAAACTAAAGCACGTAATGGACATAACACAACTCTTCCGTTGTACGATTCCCTAGTGTGGCTGTGCCACACGAACTTGATCTTACCACAACATCACTTTGTGTTTGTTCACACTGGCGTCTGCAAACGTCTCTCCGGTACTATGTAAGCCACAATGAGCCTGCAAATAGGTGGGGAAATGTGGGATAGAACAGTTAAAAGCAAGCTGAATCTCCATCCTGCTGCAGAGGAAGCTGGTATCTGCAGTCACCATCCATAAAGGTGATTTTTATATGCAATAAGTTGTGACATGGTATTTTTAGTTCATCCCAAACCCCCACTGCCATGGAATGAGTTAGCGGTTCAGCAGAGCTAAATCTTCTCATAGGCCGGCTAGCAAATTCTTTCCTCAGGCTGTAAAAAAGCTGTTTGGGTTGAGTTGAGAGATACCTAGTTTGGTGCAGCACAGACAGGCCTGTGCATCATTTAAGACTAGGGATGCCAGGCATTCTGTCTTTAGAACTGCTCACTTAAGGTGGATGGTACAGACACGCCCGTTTCGCACTGCAGTGGAAGTGCCTTGCAGGATTATAATGGGTTCCTAGCCCATTATAAACCATAAAGCTGTATGTCTCTGTTGATCACCCCACCCCTCACCTATCCACACCCATCCTGTTAGAATATCAATGATATGATTTGATGTCCCCATGCATACCTCCTACCCACCCCCATCCTCCCACCCTGTCAGACTGTCATAGTAATGCTTGAATGTTTTCACTTATATACACTGTCAGCTAGCACATTTGCTTATTTCCAATCTGACGAAGAAGGGCAACCTTCGAAAGCTAATCAAGAAATGTATTAAGTTATGTCCAATAAAAAAGGTATCATCTTATTTTCTTTTCCATGTTTTATTTTGTTTGATTTCTATTGATAACCTTAAGAGTGGACTAACACGGCTACCACACTCCTCTACATCCCTGCCAAGAAAGCAGGCGAGGGCTAGGTGCGTTCCTTGTTTACCCCTTCCTAATGCCAAAATTTGAAATGGATAGTTTTGTCCTTGGCAGATGCCTGTGTGGCAGATGCTTTGCTTAAATGGTTTTCCGTACTAAATGATTCCCTTAAAATGCATTAAGCTGTAGCTAGCGTCATTCTGGCTTTTTGATCCGGGAGGGAAGGAGTCTGGGTATAGATCCGTGATTTTATTCAGCTATTATAGTAGGATCACGGCCATAAATAGGAGAAAGTTTTTCTTTACTCAGCGTGTAGTTAGACTTTGGAACTCGTTGCCGGAGAATGTAGTGACAGCAGCTGGCCTTACGGAATTTAAGGGGGGTTTGGACAGATTCCTGAGGGAAAAGTCCATGGAACATAGTAAAAAAAAAATTTTTTTTTTTTGGGGGGGGGGGGGGGGGGGGGTTTGCCGGGTTCTTGAAGCCTGGATTGGCCACTGTCGGAGACAGGATGCTGGGCTTGATGGACCATTGGTCTGGGTAAAGAATACCTTGATGAAGTTGCCATGTGGGACCATATCAAGGAATACTACTGGACCTTTTGCTTTCTCATAATACACATCTATTTAGAGCGTAGCTTTGCTCAACCCCTCATTGAAGGGTACTCAGTTGTACAAGTTCTAGATTGGTGGATCTGGTGAAACAGAATGAGATATCTTGACCTTGAAATGTGTGAAAGGAGCCATATCTGCTAACACAGTAATATTGTAATGATCATGGCATTTGTTTTTGTATTCGATGTCTGTTATTTTTTAGTTTATTTTATTTTTGTTACATTTGTACCCCACGCTTTCCCACTCATGGCAGGCTCAATGCGGCTTACATGGGGCAATGGAGGGTTAAGTGACTTGCCCAGGACCAAAGTTCACCACCCTAACCACTAGGCCAATCCTACACTGTTGCTACTATTTGAGATTCTACATGGAATGTTGCTATTCCACTAGCAACATTCCATGTAGAAGTTGGCCCTTGCAGATCACCAATGTGGCCGCGCAGGCTTCTGCTTCTGTGAGTCTGACGTCCTGCACGTACGTGCAGGACGTCAGACTCACAGAAACAGAAGCCTGCGCAGCCTTCTGCATGGAATGTTGCTAGTGGAATAGCAACATTCCATGTAGAATCTCCAATAGTAGCAACATTCCATGTAGAATCTCCAATAGTATCTATTTTATTTTTGTTACATTTGTACCCTGCGCTTTCCCACTCATGGCAGGCTCAATGCAGCTTACATGGGGCAATGGAGGGTTAAGTGATTTGCCCAGAGTCACAAGGAGCTGCCTGTGCCTGAAGTGGGAATCGAAGTCAGTTCCTCAGTTCCCCAGGACCAAAGTCCACCACCCTAACCACTAGGCCACTCCTCCACTCCACTGTTATAACGCAGTGCTCGGGGTCCAAAGAATCGCATCATGGTATAAGCGGATTGCATTAGAAATTTTAACCCATTTTTCTGGATTCAGCTTACACACTACTTGCTATTCTCCTTTTTTCATCTATTAACTGTTGACTGGTTAACTGCTAGGTCTCTAGCCATTTGGGTTTGCTGGACTCCAGATTTGATTTTCTTTTTTTTTTTTTTTTTTTAGAAAACTTCAACTTTATTTGCAAAACTTTTCAAAACCATTCTATCCAGTACAGCAAGTTTTTCTTCAGAACTATATATTTTTTCTATGTTTGTTTCAGTGGCGTAGGAAGGGGGGTCCGCCGCTGGGGGGGGGGGGGGGTGTTGGCTCTGCTGGTTCCCTGCTCTCTCTGCCCCGGAACAGGTTACTTCCTGTTCCGGGACAGAGAGATCAGGGAACCAGCGGAACCGACGCAGCTCCCAGCGACGTGCAGTCGGGGCGGAGCGGCCCTCCCACCCATCCCCTTTCCTAGGTCAGAGGTAAGAATGCGCTCCGGGGGGGGGGGGGTGCGCATGCCGAGGAGGGGTGCGCCATAATGCACCCGGGGGGGGGGGGTGTGCAGCGGCGACCCGCCCCAGGTGTCAGCTGCCCTCACTACGGCACTGGTTTATTTAATCAATAGCAAGCAACCACATTATAAAAATATAACAAAGTGATTAGAGCACCAATCTTGACATCCAGAGGTGGCTGGTTCAAATCCCACTGCTGCTTCTTGTGATCTTGGGCAAATCATTTAACCCTTCATTGCCTCGGGTACAAAATTAGATTGCGAGTCCTCCAGGGACAGAGAAATATCCAGTGTGCCTGAATGTAACTCACCTTGACCTACTACTGAAAAAAGGTGTGAGCAAAATCCAAATAAATTATTCCAACATGATGGAAGACGATCTTTTAGGCAGTAAAAGTGTCGGGATAAACAGCCACTGCACTTGTCAGAGAGACAAAAAAAAAAACCAGTGTGTAAAACCTGCAGGAGCAGGAAAATGTGAAAAGACCTCAAACTGCAAATAGTGTAATGAAGACGGCTTTAGGAGTTCAAACCCGATATCTTAAGGAACGGCAAGACAGCAGAGTATTAAGACCGTTCAACTGTTCGTCCAAACAGAGGACGCCGTCCAGATGAAGGTCAATCCTTTGTGCAGCTTGAGTTTCTAAGCTGTGACATCTGAGCTTCCTCTCTTTGAGATAAGATTTTTGCTAAATGCATGGGGAGATCTTTTAAAAAGGAGGAGAAAGAGGACCAGGGCTCTCAGGGATTAAAATGTGGGCTGCTCTATCTGTCCCAGAAAAGAGAGGATATTCTGCAGGTGGTGATTATCTCTGGGAATCAATTACACCCAGGTGTTATTGTAGATGAAAAGGAGGAACCCAAATTTAACGTTTCTGCAGCAGCCGGAGAAGCACATTTTTTATAATTCACAATCTTCACGTTATTCGAGACACAGGCCGGCAGCGGAGGTTAATGGCGACTGTAGGGAGGAGAAGAGGAGAGAGATGCACACAGATGAAGTGGGCCTCTCAGAATTCATACAGGGTTCACATGGGAGTAATGGAGGAGTGGCCTAGTGGTTAGGGTGGTGGACTTTGGTCCTGGAGAACTGAGGAACTGAGTTCAATTTCCACTTCAGGCACAGGCAGCTCCTTGTGATTCTGGGCAAGTCACTTAACCCTCCATTGCCCCATATTAGCCGCATTGAGCCTGCCATGAGTGGGAAAGCGCAGGGTACAAATGTAACAAAAATAAAATAGATACTATTGGAGATTCTACATGGAATGTTGCTACTTTTGGAGATTCTACATGGAATGTTGCTATTCCACAAGCAACATTCCATGTAGAAGGCTGCGCAGGCTTCTGTTTCTGTGAGTCTGACGTCCTGCACATATGTGCAGGACGTCAGACTCACAGAAGCAGAAGCCTGCGCGGCCACATTGGTGATCTGCAAGGGCCGACTTCGACATGGAATGTTGCTAGTGGAATCTCAAATAGTAGCAACAGTGGAGGAGTTGGCTAGTGGTTAGGGTGGTGGACTTTGGTCCTGGAGAACTGAGGAACTGAGTTCAATTCCCACTTCAGGCACAGGCAGCTCCTTGTGACTCTGGGCAAGTCACTTAACCCTCCATTGTCTCAGGTACAAATAAGTACCTGTATACAATATGTAAGCCGCATTGAACCTGCCATGAGTGGGAAAGCGCGGGGTACAAATGTAATAATAAATAAAACTTCTTAATTTTCCGGTTTTTTATCACCACCAAAAGATTTATTCTATATTTTTTCTAAGATCAGTATTGAAATATCCAGGAACTAATATGTCACCGTTACAAAATATATGTTATATAAATCCACCTAGTGCTGAAGTTTCTGTGGGTGAAGAAGTTGGGGCAGTAAATGTTTCACAGGAGGACATTTTGGGCAGATCCATTTTGTTAGTCGAGGCTATACTGAGGTTGTATTACAGATGTGGGAATGTTGTTTTTCATGGGGCTAAAGTTTCGGTCTTTCCCGATGTCTCCAAGAGGACACAACTTAGGAGGAAGAAATTTCTGGCATTGCGCCAATCGGTGTTTGAATTGGGGGCTTCTTTTCAACTGCGTTTTCCCTGCAAATATTTGATTTATTATCAGAGTGCTAGGTATATTTTTTTATGACCTTAGGGGCTCCTTTACCAAGGCACGTACAATGCGTGTCAATTTGGAACTACCCAGGCGGCCATTCTATTTTTTTACGCAGAAAATATGTTTTATTTGCTACTGCGTGGCGCTAACCGGGCGGTAATCAAAAGTGTATGAGCACTGACGATTACCACCCGGTTAAAGCACGAGACCTTACTGCTAAGTCAATGGGTGGCGGTAAGGTCTCAGGCCCAAAATGGATGCGTGCCAATTTTTATTTTGCCGCATGCCCATTTTTGGCCCCACCCCCAAAAAAGGCTCTTTTTGAAGGTGTGCTGAAAAATGGACCTGCGCACACCCAATACATGAGTCAACACCAGCGCAGGCCACTTTTCGGCACACCTTAGTACAAGGACTCCTAAACATCTTCAGGCGATAAACGAATTTATTTTAATTTCTGATCGAGAGGTTGAGAGTAAATCTCTACCTGTTTCGGGGATTGCCGCCCCTCCACCACTGGCGGCTATGACGGCCCATGTACCACCACAGTATTGGCATGTGGTACTGCCGTGGGTTATAAAGGAATTATCCCCGGAGACCAAGCGCGAGGACGCTTCTCCACCGACGTCGGAAGACGTCTCTGTCACTGTCACGCTCGACCCTATCAAGCTATCTGACCCCACTAGGGTCCAGATTAAGGGAATAGTGGATCTGTCACCTATAGACCCCAGTCCCCTTTGGGATGCGCCACCTGTACTCACGTCTTGCGATGAGTCACTCCCCGTCACCCATTTTGTTAATTCCATGCCCCCTACGCTCACACCTTTTGATGAGCCATTCCCGGTTACACACCTTGTAAATTCCACGCTGACGCAAGCGGCCTCGTCCCTTGCCGTGGATAAAGTTGAACAAGAAGACAAAGATACCCATGTCGCACTACAGCGGGTGGAATGTGCCGCTGTTAGCGCCTTTCAAAATACTGGCCAGGCACTCTCACGCCTGGAACATAACCTCAGTGACTGCATTAACCAAGCTTAAATGCTTCCCACCACCACCACTGGAGGCCACACCAACACCCAAAGCCCCACCTGAGTACAGAACTTTCTTGAAAGAAAAAGGTGCCCCGAGAACCCCCAGTAATGCCACATGATCCTAGACCCTATTTTGTATATGAGCAGCAGATTTAGGGTCCTGTTTACTAAGGTACGCTAGCATTTTTAACGCTCGCTAATGCTACAGACACCAATAGGAATATATTATTATTATTATTAGCATTTGTATAGCACTACCAGACGCACGCAGCTGAACACCTGACACAGAGAGACAGTCCCTGCTCAATAGAGCTCAGTGGCATACTAAGGGGGGCGGTGGGGGCGGTCCGCCACGGGTGCACGCCGCTGGGGGGGGGGGTGCCGCGTGTCTCTCGGCAACGCTCGTTCTCTGCTCCCTCTGGCCCCGGAATGGGTTATTTCCTGTAACGGGGCAGAGGGAGCAGGGAACGAGCGTTGCTGACAGACGCGCGCCACCCCCCCAGCAGGTAAAGATACATCGGGGGGGGGGGAATGTCGTTTCGCCGGGGGGGGGGGGGGGAGCTGCCTCTTTCACGTCCCCTGCCCCGTCCCTTCCATGCCCTCACCCCGCCCCTGGCGCATATTCCCCTCCTCTCCCAATCACCTTGCCTCCCCCTGTCATCTCCACTCCCCCCCCCCCCCCCGTCACCTCCCCTCCCCTTACTCTACTATCCCTGGTGGTCTAGAGGTACCTCTTCGGGGCAGGAAAGAGCCCCCTCTTTCCTGCCCGGAGCGCTGCTGACAGCTGCCCTGCATCCTGTGGTGAGTCCAGCTCTCGGCGTTTCAAAATGGCCGCCGAGAGTTGAAGTCTCGCGAGGCTGCTTCAACTCTCGGCGGCCATTTTGAAACGCTGAGAGCCAGACTCACAGTATGCAGGGCAGCTAGCAGCAGCGCTCCGGCCAGGAAAGAGGGGGCTCTTTCCTGCCCCGAAGACGAAGATGTACCTCTAGACCACCAGGGATAGCAGAGTAAGAGTAAGGGGAGGGGAGTCCCGCGCCCGCCCCCGCCAGCCAGCCTGTTTGTGTCCGTCGTTTTGCTGGGGGGGGGGGGTCGCGCTGCACCCGGGGGGGGGCGCATCGGCGATCCGCCCCGGGTGTCAGCCCCCCTAGGAATGCCACTGATAGAGCTTACAATCTAAAATAATACAGACAGACAAGACAATTAAGGGCGAGGGAAGTACTGGGTGAGACGGAACAAGGGGAGGCAATTGAGTAGTGGCTAGGAGCCAAAAGCAGCAGTGAAAAGGTGGGTTTTCAGCATAGATTTGAAAACAGGTAGAGATGGAGCTAGACGTTCAGACTCAGGAAGTTTATTCCAGGCATAAGGTGCCGCGAGAGAAAAGGAACGAAGCCTGGAGTTAGCAGTGGAGGAGAAGGGGGACGACAAGAGAGATTTGTCCAGCGAGCGGAGGTCACGGGGAGGACTGTAGGAAGAGATGAGAGTGGAGAGGTAATGGGGGGGCTGCAGAGTGGATGCATTTAAAGGTCAGTAAGAGAAGTTTGAACTGTATACGGAAGCGGACAGGGAGCCAGTGAAGTGACTTGAGGAGTGGGCTAGTGTGGGTATAACGATTTTGGCATATGAATGTCTCTACCATAAGTGTGTGCTAATTTTTAGCTAAAAACGCTAGCGTGCCTACATAAACAGGACCCTTACTCTGATATTTCTTTTGTATATTATTTTTGTTTTACATCCAGCTTCCTATGGATTTTCAGTTTTTGTTCCCCCCCCCCCCCTTCTCTTATAGTGGACTATAATATGTATTAACTACTTGATAACAGTTAATTTTTTTTTTGTTTGTTTTAACTGGTTTTCTTTGACAAAGTTGCTTCTTTAATGTAAACTTCTTATAATGCAAAAAAACCAAACCAAACTAAAAGCCAAATAAATAAAAGAAATAAACAATAAATAAATAAAAAAAACCCAAACAAACAACCCCCCATAAAACCAGCATTTCTATGAAGTGCTCCATTATTTTGTAGCATTAACTAGTGAATTCCCATTCTTTGTCTCAAAAGACATTGAGACTGATTTATCAAGGGCTCGTACTATAGGAAAAAAAAATTAAAATAAAGACCCTTGTCAGATTAGGGGGTTTCTTTTATGAGCTGAAATATTTTTCAACGTCTGGCTGATGAATGGTTCTTTCTTTCTCTTGCAATCCACTTCATCTCCTTCATCAAAGACCTTTTTTTTTTTTTTTTTGCAATATTCTTACCCTGATAATGAAATAATTAGCTCTTGTTCGGGGGGAAGAGAATGTTTTGCCATCTTTCATTATTCCCATCCTGCCATATCTTGCTAAATCCATTTCAGCTAGATTGTACAGGGCTTCAACCACCCTCATTCTCTGATTCAGTGGATTAAAGACAGGGTTTGTGTTACAAATTCTTCCATTTCAATTACATTGCCTCGCTGCATTTAATCTGCTCATTTTTATCCACTCACTGGCAAATCTGCAAAATGTGCAAAGTGAAAGCAGTAATTGTTAAGGGACACACAAAACAGACAAAGGAAGGAAGGGATTAATAGAGCAGGCCTGGTGACCGTATTCATTTTTAAAAAAAACATTTAGGGGTTTGTTTACTAAGCCGCGCTAGCGGATTTCATGCAGCATGTCTCGGTACTAGTGCGAAGCCAGCCGTGCTAGCAGCTTTTTTTTTGTACAGCACTGCGTATTTCTAGTAGCGCTCTAGAAATGTTAAGTAGTAGTAGTAGTAGCTTAGTAAACCCCAGCGTTAGATTCCTGCAATCCACTAAGGATTCTTAATAGACAACAGCCCACCCAAGTGCAAGGGGAAAGTGGCCTCATGGTTAGCGCAGTAGGCTGAGAAACTAGGGTTCGAATCCTGCTTCTCCTCTTGCCATTCCTTGTAATCTTGGGCAAGCCTCAGGTGCTCAGTTAAACTGTAAGCTCTTTGGGGCTAGGACTTAAAATAACTTGATATTGTATATATCTAGTAGTGTTACGACAATAAATATTAAGTTTGGGCACACTTTCCCTTTTGAAAACTGGCCCATACGTTGGGAAATAGCACGCATACATTAGAGAATGCAAACGTGAGTGCACTGTTCCCAAATCCTCCCCTCAAGAGGTCTCCCCTTCAGCTGGCTAGAAGGACCTGTTCTGTGGGGTTTCCCCAAGTATTTCAGCCGGGTTATGGTTGGGCAATATTCAGACAGTCCTCTCACCCAGTAATTCTGTATTTACTTGGGTACATAGCTTGTAATAATTGCCTTTCCCATAAGACTTCAGACTCAGAAGAGCAACTAATATCTGTTGCACTTCAGTGTGTTTCTTCTAGCAAAAAAGGTGCCGGTACTCAAATGTCAGGCCACCCTTCAGGGGTGGGGTGATCACTGAGGGACCCACCCAGTGGTGTGCTGGTAAATTTTTAACAACAGGCTCTCTCCCTCATCCACCTCTGCGCCCCCATCCACCTCTGCGCAGCGCCCCCCCCCCCCCCCCCCACACACACAAATTGCAAAGCTGGCTATTCCCAGGAAGAGAGTTAGCTGGTAAAGTATTAACATGTAATTTTATTATACATTATTGGTACAAAGGATATGCACATGGTTTTGCTTTTTAAACCCAAGGTAAATCCTAAGGGCGGCTGAACAATAAACTGTGTTGTTTCTGACTTTACTTGTTTTGGAGTGCTTTGGGTCCTCCTACTGATCTGTACATGTGCTGTCTGGAATTTTGGAAGAAAGAAATAAGGAAATAAAAATTAAATTTTGGACGTACTCTGTAGAAGTTGTTTTCTTTTGCAATGTGATGTGATGGATGGATGCCTGTTCTGGTATATGAATGTGATAATATTTGAATAACTACCTATACTAAATGGCTATGGATTTCTGAACATATGGTATTATTAAAGGACAAACTTTTAAATGCTCAGTTGGGTATATATCATATATATGCTAATCTCAAATGTTTCAGACATATATCCATCTATTTGTTCCCATGATATAACTGAATTCTGTTATTCTGTCCCAGTGTATTTTGAAATGTAAGCCAACTTTGCTTGGAATGTGTGATAAATGTTTTTTAAAAAATCCTTTATCCTCCATCTTTTAAGACACTGCCTACCTGCTGGATAGTGATGGTGGCACAAGGAAAGCAAGTTTGGTCCAGTGAAGACTAACTCAAAATAACCTGGCTGTTCCTTAGCTGGGCCGTAGTATTACCATATTGAAAATGCGACCATACCAAGCCACAAAACAACCTTTTAGGGTAGATAGTGTTCACAATGAGCTCCTTTTATTACTGACCAGACAGAGATAAGAGTTTTCAGTTTTGTATTAAGTTATCACAAGAACAAAATATAAGAAAACCAATATGGGCTGCATTAGGGGCTTATATAGCCCATTTATGTATAAACAAAAGAAATCGGCATGAAACAAAATATTTATTTTGACTAATTAAACCACTTCCCCCTGAAACATGTTCAAAACAGAATAATCCATTTGTGTATCTAAAAGGTAACTTTCTACAAAACAGATCTGATACCATGTGTGCCCCAATGAAAGGAGAGTTTAATAATAATTCTACTTCCATTTAATTTCAATATATATTCCATCAACTTTATAGATTACAACAACAACAGTTAGACAAACCCAGCAGGAAACAGGATAACCTCACTGAAATTTGGCCATTCATGCCCATTGCCATTATTGTCCTCTTTCTCCCATCCAGAGTAGTGTTCTATCTTGCCCCCACCCCCCCCCGGGCCCCCCGGGCCCCGGCCCCCTTGCTGCAGCTTGCTGCTCGTGTCAAACTAGCACTAGCAGCAGCAGAAAATAAAATGAAAAATGGTTTTAGTCAATTTAAATAAATACCTGGCTGGAATGGAACTGGAAGTGAAGATCCAAGATTCTTCTGTACAATATAGTAGACTGGTGGCCTGGCCGGCAAGGCAGGGGTGTGAAGAGACGGACACGGCATGCACTAGCAGTGCAGAAAGCAAGCGGAAGGCGCCAAACACCTGCAGGACTCAGGATCGTTAAGCAAGAAGGGCACGCAGGGTGCCGCAGGGGGAGGATTCGGACGAAGACGTCGTGACGTGAGTCATGGGCGGGACTCGAGACCAGAGGCGGGGAGACAGAGGGAGGAAGGAGCGGCATCGTGACGTGCCTGACATCAATCATCGACGAGACTCGGAGACTGGAGGAACCGAACCGCTGGGAGGAGACAACAGACAAGTGCAGCAGGTAGGGTGTAAGTAACTTAAGGCGCGCCGGTGCAGCACGGAAGGAAAGGAACGGAAGAAGTTAGAAGGACACTCCCCCCCCCCCCCCCATATTGGGTTGCGGTCCCGCCCTCAGTATGCCACTGGAACCAGGGCAGGGGCAGCCCAATGCAGCATGAGGACTCGAGGAGGCCGGCTGTAGGGAAAAAAAAACTTTGTTCCCATGACCGTCCCTGCTGACAGAGCCAACAACCGGCTCGCAAAATTCGTGAATAATTAACAACCGGTTCTGCAGAGCCGGTGCGAGCCGGCTCCAGCACACCACTGGACCCACCCCACAATAGCCAGGCCCCCTGCAACCAGTCACAGAATCTATGACAAGACAGAACTGGTGTGTAGAGCCTGAGCTCTTTTATTAAAACTTGGGGACCATGGGCCAATTTCAGCACACAATGGAAAAGGTGCCGGTTCTCAGTACCCCCAAGTGCCCCCTCAAAAAAAGCCCTGCACTTATTACTTGCATTCTACCAGCACAGTCAGCTGCAGAAGAAACATCCAGCTCTAATTCAGGCCCAGGAGTGGAGGAGTAGGCCTTGTGGTTAGTGCAGCGGATTTTGATCCTGGGGAACTGGGTTCAATTCCCACTGTAGCTCTTTGTGACTCTGGGCAAGTCACTTAACCCTCCGTTGCGCCAGGTACAAGTAAGTACCTGTATATACTATCGGGCTCATTTTCGAAAGAGAAGGACGCCCATCTTTCGACATAAATCGGAAGATGGGTGTCCTTCTTACAGGGTCGTCCAAATCGGTATAATCGAAAGCCGATTTTGGACGTCCCCAACTGCTTTCCGTCGCAAGGATGGCCAAAGTTCAAGGGGGCGTATCGAAGGCGGGACTTGGGCGTGCCTAATACTTGGACGTCCTTGACCCATAATGGAAAGAAACAAGGACGTCCCTGACGGACACTTGGACGACTTTACCTGGTCGTGTTTTTCTTACGACTAAGGCAGAAAAAGGTGCCCGAAATGACCAGATGACCACCGGAGAGAATCAGGGATGACCTCCCCTTAGTCCCCCAGTGGTCACTAACCCCCTCCTACCCTCAAAAACATCTTTAAAAATACTGATTGCCAGCCTCAGATGTGATACTCGTGTCTATCACTGCAGTATGTAGGTACCTGGAGCAGTTTTAGTGGGTGCAGTGCACTTTAGGCAGGCGGACCCAGGCCCATCCCCCCCTACCTGTTACGTTTGTGGAGGAAACAGCGAGCCCTCCAAAACCCACCAAAAACCCACTGTACTCACATCTAGGTGCCCCCCTAGATGTGGGTACAGTGGTTGGGCGGCTCAGCACACAAGGTAAGGGAGCTATGTTCCTGGGAGCATTTCATGAAGTCCACTGCAGTGCCCCCTAGGGTGCCTGGTTTGTGTCCTGGCATGTAAAGGGGACCAGTGCACTGCAAATGCTGGCTCCTCCCACGACCAAATGGATATCCTTAGTTTCGATTATCACCGAAAATCAGAAAAGAGCAAGCCTAGGGACGACCAAATTTAAGGATTTGGATGCCCCTGATCATATTATCGAAACGAAAGATGGACGTCGATCTTGTTTCAAAAATATGGGTATCCCCGCCCCTGGATCGGGACGTTTTGCGAGGACGTCCAAATCGAAACAAGAACGTCCCTTTTGAAAATGCCCCTCTATGTATACCACTTTGAATGCAGTTGCAAAAACCACGGAAAGGTGGTATGTCAAGTCCCATTTCCCTTCCTGGGAGACCTGAAATACAGATTAATACCGCTGATGGATTCTACTGTAATAATAACCTTAAAAAAGACAGATGAAGATAAAAAGCAAAGAAACCCAGCTAGGGGACTCCTTGGTGAAGCAGTGGCGTAGCTACAGGTGGGCCTGGGTGGGCTGTGGCCCACCCAATTTGTACTCAGGCCCACCCAAAATTGTGGCACTCTTGCTGTGGCTGGTGGGTATCCCCAAATCCCACCAGCTGATGATTTCCTGCTCCTCAGGCAGCCAATGCTCTTCCAAACGGGAGCTGGCACCACACACCAGCCCGTCTGCACATGCTCAGTTTTCACCAGGCAGAATGTGGAGAGGAGAGAGAAGAGCAGAGGGGCAGGAGGGGCTGAATTGTGTGACCATCCATTTTGGGCTCAGGCCCACCCAAAATTGGCTGTCTGGCTACGCCCCTGTGGTGAAGGATATAAATCACGGAAGTTATCTGCATTTTATGTGCCTCAGCTTGCTGGGATGAGCAATTGGTTCAGAGGTTAGCAAGAGGTAGGCAGATATGCCTAGAGACAAAACGTTTGGGCCCGATATCCAGCTGGTGGTGATCAGTGTTTTGTTCACTGCCACTGGTGTTATACCTAGAAACTCAATACTGGGCCATGACTGGCTCTGCCACTGAATTTCTGCGTATACGGAGCCAACAAAAACAGCTGGTTAAGTACAATATTTGGCGCTTAACCGTCTATGAAGAACCACCTATCGACAGGTCTGCATTTTATGCAGTTATCTTAGGAGCCATTTTACAAAGCGTCGGTAAGCCCAACGCAGGCTTACCGCTTCTAAATCGGAGCTGCCGCCGGCCCATTGCGGCTGCCAGCAGTAGTTCCGGCTCGAGCGCGTGCCCATTTCTGGCGTGCCGGAAAAATTTCTTTTTTTTCTAGTGCGGCGCTAACCTGGCAGTAATCAGGCATCGCCACACGAAGCCCGCGTGGGAGCCCTTACCTCCACTTCAACGGGTGACAGTAAGTGCTCCCCGCTGCATAGCCACACAGTAAGAGTTATCTTACCGCTCGGTCATTTGGGGGGGCTTTTTACCTGCTGCGGTAAAAAGGGCCCTGGAACGTGTGAAAAATGGCTCCTATTGCTTCCGCAGGGCCTCTTTTTCCGCAGCTCAGCAAAAGGACCCCTTAGTCATTGTTAAGTGCTAAAAACTGGCAATTAATTGACTAAGTGCCGACTCCGCCCCCTGGAAAACTCCTAAAATAGCTGGTTTCGGCTTGGGGGCTAACCAGGTATTTTCAGTGGCACTGTCTGGCAGCTAAGAAAGCAAATAGAATGTTAGGTATTATTAGGAAAACAGTGGAAAACAAAAATGAGGATGTTATAAATGCCTTTGTATCGGTCCATGGTGCGACCGCACTTCGAATATTGTGTTCAATTCTGGTCGCCGCATCTCAAAAAAGATATAGTGGAATGAGAAAAGGTGCAGAGAAGGGCGATGAAAATGATAGAGGGGATGGCACGACTTCCCTATGAGGAAAGGCTAAAGCGGCTAGGGCTCTTCAGCTTGGAGAAAAGGCGGCTGAGGGGAGATATGATAGAGGTCTATAAAATAATGAGTGGAGTGGTTGGGTAGACGTGAATTGCTTGTTTACTCTTTCCAAAAATACTAGGACTAGGGGGTACACAATGAAGCTACAAAGTAGTCAATTTAAAACAAGTCAGAGAACATATTTCTTCACTCAACGTGTATTTAACCTCTAGAATTTGTTGCCAGAGAATGTAGTCAAAGCAGTTAGCTTAGTGGGGTTTAAAAAAGGTTTGGATAGCTTCCGAAAAGAAAAGTCCATAAGCCATGATTAAAAAGGACTTGGGGGAAAATCCACTGCTTATTTCTAGGATAAGCAACATAAAACGTATTATACTGTTCTTGGATCTTGCCAGGTACTTGTAACCTGGATTGGCCACTTTTGGAAACAGGATGCTGGGCTTGATGGACCTTGGGTTTGTCCCAGTATGGCAATACTTATGTATTTATGCACTTATGCATCTTAATTTTATTGTGTTGTTCTTAAAGCACTAGGGATATTAGATTAGTATAAAGAACCTTATGATTATATGGTATATTGTGTGATTTATTTAATGTTTGCTTCCCAGAAAGTAATTAAATTTAATTAAATCTCTAATGAAAACCTCACTCTCTTCTTATCCTAATTAGAATAACTGACTATTAGTTAAGACTATAAATGAAGAGATGTGCTAGGGGTGGGCGGGAATAGACTGAACTAGGCCAAGCTAATTAGCGCTGAATTGGCCACTACGGTGCAATTATCAGCACTAATTAGAATTTATGTGTGCAACTTTTTAAGCGTATTCTGTAAAATGGTGTACATAAATTCTACTATGTGGATCTCAAAAGGGGGGGGGGGGGGGGAGATGACCATGGGAGGGACGTGGGCGGGTCATGGGTGTTTCTAAAATTTACATGCACTGTTATGGAATATGCCCAAGCTGCACCATTAGGTGTACGCATCCACACCAAGGTTTTAGTTGGCATAAATGGCTGCGCCTAAATTTTAGTCATGGGGGCAGCCGCTACGCATATTCTATAAACTGTGCCTAACTTTAGGTGAGGTTTACAGAATAGCGCTAAGCACATGTTTTTTTGGCGCCATTTATAGAATCTGGCCCATGGTGCCTGAATTTCGGCACCCTCTTCATAGAATTACCCCCAAAATCACAGACCTGGCAGAGACAGTCTTGGATATAGCTGCAACCACAGAGCATTGGTCTAATGGAAACCAGGGTTGAAATTCTAGTCAATAATCTCTTTAGAAGAGACAGAGAAGAGAAAGGTGAGAGGAATAACTAACTCTTTATAGTAGAAGCACAATAACAAGTACTGAAATAAACGCAGAGCTGGGAGGAACTGCATTACTGCAGGGTGCCCTGAAAAATCTTAAGAGAATTCTATGTACATGGATCTATTAGACAGACCATTGACACAGAAGAATGATGGATTTGGACATAAGAGGCATCACTGGCAATGACATGCAAAGAAGAGGCCTAGTTGTAGAGTTTCATCAACTAGATGTGGACTACAGCCTACCTGCTGCGATATCACCTAGGAGTGTAGAAGTTCCAGTTGCCTACAAAGGATTTTCCACAGGCAACTGGTACAAAAGCTTATTATTTGGGGCAAAAGCTTATTATTTGAGGCAAGGCTACATTAGATCTGGTACAGTACTGACAAATGATACAGTGTGATTGACCCCACAGCAAAGGAAATGTTCGGTCTAGTGGTCATACCGTGTGGTTTAATATTATACTCCAGCCTGAACTGAATCACACTGTCTAGGGTCTCAGACTGCAGGAGGACGAGTGAAAGAGTTGAGGAGACCCTGTTGGGATTCTGGAATCTGAAGGGTACTGAAAAATTTGGATCAACAATAAAAAGGAGCATCAAGAGGCAACAAACCTTTGCGCATAGCAGAGGTGTCGCTAGATACTTGAAAAAACTTGGGGCATCTCCCATTGAGCATTGTCAGCTCCTACCTACAAAATGTGTTAAGGCACAAAAACAGGTTGCAGGGACTGTGCTGGACATGTAATAAACTCTCTAGTGCGCTGAATCATATGATATTCCACTGTGAAAATCTTAAACCCTTCTCAGTTCCTATCTGGCAATGGATAGGTACAATTTTGCCGATAACAGAATCTATGAAGTACAAGATTATCATTCTTAAATCTCTTGTCATCTCAAGTTCACAATCAGATGCTGATATTAAGGTATTAAATATTATCCTTGGCGTTGATGATAATCCTATTGAATTGGAAGAATAACACAAATTTAGAGTTTCATATGTTGAGACACTAAGGTCCTGGTCCTAACAGTGACACCGAGAAACTCTACTAAAATGATCTACTTCTACTTAGCTATGACATCACTGGTTGCTAGAGAGAAGGAACTTCAACCATATTATAATGAGGGGAGGGGATTTGATTTGGAGGGAAAATCCTCAGCTTAAGTCAAATTCTTGTCTTTGGCTCCTAGCCTCTATGGCCGAATGACCTGCATGTGAGCCATCCAAGCTAAAGGCCCTGGCCATTTAGGAAATACAGTACTTTGAGATACTTGGCTACCTTAGGTCAGGACAATCTAGAAGAAGCCTAGGAGCATTAATGGTGATAGTAACTGCTTAAGTTCTGTGCTATTTATTTATTTACTAGTAAAAAAGCCCCGTTTCTGACACAAATGAAACGGGCGCTAGCAAGGTTTTCCTCAGAGTGTGTATGTTTGAGAGAGTGTATGTGAGAGTGACTGTGTGTGAGAGAGAGAGTGAATGTGCGAGTGTGTGTGTGTGTGTGTGTGTATGTATGTGAGAGAGAGAGAGAGAGAGTGAATGTGCGAGTGTGTGTGTGTGTGTGTGTGTGTGAGAGAGAGAGAGAGAGAGTCTGGGTGCGAGTGTGTCTGTGAGAGAGAGAGAGTGTGTGTGTGAGAATGAGAGTGTGTGCAAGTGCGTATGTGAGACACAGTGTGAGAGAGAGTGTGTTTCACACAGATACAGTGTGTGCGAGAGAGAAAGTGTGTGTGAGACACAGACTGTCTGTGAGACTGAGTGTATGAGACCAAGAGAGTGTGTGAGTGACTGTGTGACACATAGAGAGTGAATGTGATACAGTGTGAGACATAGAGTGTGTGAGAGTGAGAGAAAGACATTGACTGTGATTGAGAGTGTGTGTGAGAGAGAGTGTGTGTGTGACAGAGACACTTCCCCCTCCCTCTCTGGTGTCAGGCCCCCCCTCCCTCCCTCTCTCTGGTGTCAGGCCCCTCCCTCTCTCTCTGGTGTCTGAGCGTTACTGTGCAGGACGCTGAGCTCTGGCTGTGCTTCAAGGAACTGACCAATCCTATTTAATAGAAGGCACCTCCAACATTCTGAAGCCGAGAAACCTCGTGTGATTGGTCACTTCTGCTTGTGACGAACCCGCAAGTACGTGATGTCAATTCAGGAGATGGATACAGAGAGCAGGAATGCCTCAGCTTCAGAATGTTGGAGGTGCGTTTTATTATATAGGATTTATTTATTGCATTTGTATCCCACATTTTCCCACCTCTTTGCAGGCTCAATGTGGCTTACAATACATCATGGATAGTGGAAATGAGAAGAGAATAGACATTTGGTGTTACAGAAGGATTTTGGGTTGATTTGGGGTTGCATGGTAATGGAATACATGATAGTAATATAACAGAAGGCATTATTAAACATTTCTGGATATATGTGGGAGTTTCACATGTTTAATTAGGACAGTGGAAACAGGGCACCTCCTGCACCCAATCTCAGGACAGAGGAGTAAAGAAGAAGCTGGGTGGGCAACCAGGACAACCTATCATCTAGTGGAGAAGTAGCCTAGTGGTTAGTGCAGCAGACCTTGATCCTGGGGAACTGGATTTGATTCCCACTACAGCTCCTTGTGACTCTGGGCAAGTCACTTAACCCTCTGTTGCCCCAAGTACAAAGAAGTACCTGTAAATACTATGTAAACTGCTTTGAATGTAGTTGCGAAAACCACAGAAAGGTGGTATGTCAAGTCCCATTCCATTCCCTTCCCATCCACAAAGGTTCCTGGAACATCTCCAGAGGAAGAAGAAACACGAAACCATTTACAGCAACAAAACTCCCAGAAATCAACACCCCTCCGACCAGGACCAAGCCACCTCAAACACAGCATAACAGCCTCAGTGGCTCAACACTAAAGACTGGAAGTTACAATCTTCTTTGAAACATAATTATACTACTTGCTACACTGTCGCCAGGCTTTTCACAAGGAGTAAAGGAAACAAGAGAGATAAGCAATATTTGCAAAGTCCCTTTTGTTTACTGCTTCTGCCAAAATTACATCCTCTGCTATTGTTATTATCCGAGTTACTTACGACTTTTAAGTAAACAAGTTGCTAACTGGAGAAGTTGCTTTGTTAACTGAAGGGACTTTGCTCAAAACGTAATGCGGCCATTTTCCCTATATGCGGGAGTATATGAATCATGCTATGAGAGCCTCTTCCTTGAGGAAGCTTACTGCGAAACCTGCCCACGTCGGTGGTGGTTCTCCTGTGGTTAAAAGCTGCCGCCTTACAAAGATAAGTCTGTGCTAGAATGCACATTTGTTGTACTTAAAGAATGCTGGTACATTGCACAGCTATGGTATATGAAGAGATGTAAAATAAGAAAAGAAGGAAACAGAAAATTCGAAAATAAGGGTGATCTTATGAAGATTTGCACCACAACCATTTTTCTCGGTGAAGAAAATACTATTACTACTACTACTACTTAACATTTCTAAAGCGCTACTAGGGTTACGCAGCGCTGTACAATTTAACATAGGACAGTCCCTACTCAAAGAGCTTACAATCTAAAGGACACGTGAGCAGTCAGTCTGATAGGGGCAGTCAAATTGGGGCAGTCTGGATTTCCTGAAAGAGTTAGGTGCCGAACGCAGCATTGAAGAGGTGGGTTTTAAGCAAAGACTTGAAGATGGGCAGGGAGGGGGCTTGGTGTAAGGGCTCAGGAAGGTTGTTCCAAGCATAGAGTGAGGCAGAATGAGCGGAGCCTGGAGTTGGCGGTGGTGGAGAAGGGTAATGAGAGGAGGGGTTTGTCCTGTGAACAGAGGTTTCGGGCGGGAACGTAAGGGGAGATGAGGGGCAGCAGACTGAGTGCATTTGTAGGTAAGAAGGAGAAGCTTGAACTGAATGCGGTATCTGATTGGAAGCCAGTGAAGTGACCTGAGGAGAGGGGTGATACGAGTATATTGGTTCTGGCGGAATATAAGACGTGCAGCAGAGTTCTGAACAGATTGAAAGGGGGATAGATGGCTAAGTGGGAGGCCGGTGAGGAGTAGGTTGCAGTAGTCAAGGCGTGGACGAGAGTTCGGGTGGTGTGCTCAGAGAGGAAAGGGCGAATTTTGCTGATGTTAAAGAGGAAGAAGCGACAGGTCTTGGCTATCTGCTGGATATGCGCAGAGAGGGAGGATTCAAATATGACTCCGAGGTTGCGGGCAGATGAGACGGGGAGGATGAGGGTGTTATCAACTGAGATAGAAAGTGGAGGAAGAGGAGAAGAGGGTTTTGGTGGAAAGACGATGAGCTCGGTCTTGGACATGTTCAGTTTCAGAAAGAACATGAATGATCGTATGGTGTGAGATGCAGTTAGATCTGATGATCCCCATAAAAAACTAAAAAAACTATTGATGTCATTGCAGTTCTAGGAAATTTGTGATGAAGGTTTGGATGTTTGGGACACCTGGCAAATTTATACTTAGACGTTAGTCCCCACATTTTTCTATTTGGTGGGTTTCAATTACAGAACGTAATGCTGGCATTAGAGGCAATTAGTGCCAGACTAGTGCCAGCATCAGTGAGATCGGAACGCTCAGAGGGATCTAGCACGGGAGATGATGTGCGCGCCAAAGGTTAGTGCAAAGAGCATGCAAACGTAGTCAAACGGACATTAATGAGGTCATTTCCTATTCTAATGCTCAGAAAACAGCACACAAAATAAAGCCGTCCTTACTGCCGAAAACCTACCACCAGCTTAGAGCAGGCATTAGGGTATTTGAAGAGAGGATTTCTCACAGTTCTTTCTTTAAAATCTGCCATTTTTCATTTAATTTGGAAGTAGAAGGGCCTGTGCAAGCCCCTAAGCGCGCTGGTAGTGAGAGACAAATGTGTGCGATTCACAGCAAACCCAAAAGTGAAAGCACACACTGGTGCCTGTTTTCTGTGCTGAAATATAAGACTTCCAAGTAAAAAAATAAATAAATAAAATTGAAAAGCTTATATTTAAAGGCGCAGAAAACAGGTGCTAATGTGTCTTTCGCCCCCCCAAATTTCTCAGGTGATAAAAACTGGCTTTTATTTTTTACATCGCCTTAGATCTGTCCGCAGTATGGTTGACGTGGAGGGGGATAATTGAGCGGGGACGACCATCTCTAAGGGCGCCCATCTCTGAGGATGTCCGTGCGAAGGGGCGGGGCATCCCGTATTATCGAAACAAGATGGGCGTCCATCTTTCGTTTCGATAATACGGTTGGGGACGCCCAAATCTCAACATTTAGGTCGACCTTAGAGATGGTCAACCTAAATGTTGAGATGGTCGACCTTAGAGATGGGCGACCTCGGTTTTCGGCGATAATGGAAAGCAAGGATGCCCATCTCAAAAACGACCAAATCCAAGGCATTTGATCGTGGGAGGAGCCAGCATTCGTAGTGCACTGGTCACCCTCTCATGCCAGGACACCAATCGGGCACCCTAGGGGGCACTGCAGTGGACTTCACAAATTGCTCCCAGGTGAATAACTCCCTTACCTTGTGTGCTGAGCCCCACAACCCCCTCCCAAAACCCACTGCCCACAACTGTACAACACTACCATAGCCCTAAGGGGTGAAGGGGGGCACCTACATGTGGGTACAGTGGGTTTGTGGTGGGTTTTGAAGGGCTCACATTTACCACCACAAGTGTAACACGTAGGGAGGGGATGGGCCTGGGTCCGCCTGCCTGAAGTGCACTGCACCCACTAAAACTGCTCCAGGGACCTGCATACTGCTGTCATGGAGCTGGGTATGACATTTGAGGCTGGCATAGAGGCTGGAAAAATGTTTTTTTAATTTTTTGTTTTGGGTGGGAGGGGGTTGGTGACCATTGGGGGAGTAAGGGGAGGTCATCCCTGATTCCCTCCGGTGGTCATCTGGTCAGTTTGGGCACCTTTTTGAGGCTTCGTCGTGAAAAAAATGGACCAAGTAAAGCCGGCCAAATGCTAGGGACGCCCTTCTTTTTTCCATTATCGGCCGAGGACGCCCATCTCTTAAGCACGCCCCAGTCCTGCCTTCACTACGGCTCCGAAACAAAAAAGCAACACTGGGCCTTCAGGATTGAGATGATCAGAGTCTCTTGTTGATTGACGGATAGACCCGACACAGGCCATGTTTTGGCGCACTGGCGCCTGCCTGTCAGTCTAAAAAAAACGCCAAATACACTGACAGCATTGTCCATGCTGATTACGCTCTCGGAGCAATTGAGACTCTATTCCATATCAAAGGTGCTACACTGTGACAGTACCACCTACAATTTTTGATCAGGATTAGCTGACCCCTGAGGCTGGCACCAATGCGCCAAAACACAGACCATGTCGGGTCTATCCTTCAATTAACAAACAAGAGACTTTGATCATTTCAATCCTGAAGGCCCAGTGTTGCTTTTTTGTTTCTGTATTATTTTGTATGCTGTTTTACCCTCTCTTCTGTGTCTCTTCACTACGGCTCCGACAAGCCCCCGTGAACTTTGGTCGTCCCCGAGCGACGAAAGCATTTTGAGGACACCCAAAATCGGCTTTCGATTATGCCGATTTGGGCGACCCTGAGATAAGGATGCCCATCTCCCAATTTGTGTCATGGGCACCCTTCTCTTTCGAAAATGCCGTTAGTATCACTTAGGGCCCCTTTTACCAAACTGCGGCAAAAGGGGGCCTCCGCTGCCGTCGGCGCATATTTTTGACACGCGCCGTAGCCCCCTTTTACTGCAGCGGGTAAAAGGGAAGTCTCTCTCACCTGCAGGAAATGGTCGTGAAGCAAGTAACGCACTTGCTGCCCAGCCATTTTGGTGAGAGCCCTTACCACCACCTATTGAGGTGGTAGTAAGGGCTCCCATGCTAACCCAGCGGTAATCGGGCAGTGATTACCTCTGGGTACGCTCCGGCACTACAAAAATAAATATATATATATTTTTGTAGCGCCGGATATGACGGTGTGCTAGGGGTGGGAAGTACCGCCAGGCTGCTGAGGTAGCCCGGTGGTACTTCCTGTTCAGCGAGCGGTAAGTTCGCGTTGGCTCATCGCCACTTAGCAAATGGGGCCCTTTGCTCCTTGCTCTATGCTTACATTAGCTCCCGCTATGACTTTTGTAATTCTATTTATGAAGGTATCGCCAAGGCCTACTACTACTACTACTACTACTACTACTTAGCATTTCTATAGCGCTACAAGGGTTACGCAGCGCTGTACAAGTTAAAACATGGGGAAGGACAGTCCCTGCTCAAGAGAGCTTACAATCTAAGGGTAACAAGCTATGTAGTCAGTGTAGGTATCATGAATGGGGAAAGTGGTTAGGCGCCAAAAGCAAGGGAGAAGAGATGGGCTTTGAGTAAGGACTTGAAGATGGGCAGGGAGGGCGCATGGCGTATGGGCTCGGGAAGGCTGTTCCAGGCATAAGGTGATGCGAGGCAGAAGGGGCGGAGTCTGGAGTTAGCGGTGGTGGAGAAGGGTACAGATAGGAGTGATTTGTCCTGAGAGCGGAGGTTACGGGTGGGACATAGGGGGAGAGGAGGGAAGAGAGGTAATGGGGGGCTGCAGATTGAGTGCATTTGAAGGTCATTAGGAGAAGCTTGAACTGTATACGGTAGCGGATCGGGAGCCAGTGAAGCGACTTGAGGAGAGGGGTGATATGAGAGTATCGGTTCACGCGGTAGATAAGACGTGCGGCGGAATTTTGGACAGATTGAAGGGGGGATAGGTGGCTAAGCGGGAGACCAGCGAGGAGAAGGTTGCAATAGTCAAGACGAGAGGTAACGAGTGAGTGGACGAGGGTTCGGGTGGTCTGTACAGAGAGGAATGGGCGGATTTTGCTAATATTATAGAGGAAGAAGCGACAGGTCTTAGCTGTCTGCTGGATATGGGCAGAGAGGGAGGAGTCAAAAATGACTCCGAGATTGCGGGCTGACGAGACGGGGAGGATGAGGGCGTTGTCAACAGAGACGGAGAGTGGGGAAGAGGAGAGGAGGGTTTAGGTGGAAAGACAAGGAGCTCAGGCCAATTTAAAATGTCTTCAAACACTGTTGCCTGTATAATTTGACATGCCAAGCGCTATGATCATGTATTACCAGTCCTTCAGCGCCTTCACTGGCTTCCTAATGAATTTCGAATCAAGTAGAAAATCCTCACGCTAACCCATAAGGTTTTTCACACTTCTACCCCTTCATCGCTTCCTTGATCATTCCTTATACAGCTACACGTACCCTTAGGTCATTAACTGACAACAGACTTGTCCTACCCCATCCCTCTAAAGTAGGTTGGGAATCCACATGGTCCTCTGCTTTCTTCTTCCCTGATCCTGCCCTCTGGAACATCTACAACTCGAGAAATCTTTTCCTTTTTTTTTTTAGCGTCGTTAAAAACTTATTTTTTTTTTCATCTGGCTTTTGAGCATTGAAGGTTGGCCCTGGTTGGGTTCTTTGTGATGCGAGGAAAGACCTTTGTTTTTATTTAAGATTAGTGTCCAGGAGACTGTTGTGGTTTTTAAATCACCTGATGCGTATTTGAGTGCTGTACTTTGCTTCTGCTCTAGAGTACGTGCTCTAAAGTGTTTTCCTGTTATTTTATGGTGTTCTTTTCTGCTTTCTTTGTGTTCTATAATTTTATTGTAAACTGGCTCGACTTGGTTCAATGAGAAGCGGTATAGTAAACCAAATAGACGACAAACAATTCACTTTCAGGTTTGCCTGACGTATTCTTCTGCGTATGCACCAAGCACATTCCCTCTGCTTTTGCTTTACAGCATGCGTATAATTTGAATACCACTTCCTTTGAGCATCGGTGAGATAGTTTTCTTTGCTGTTCTGGCTGTATGGGTTCTGCGTGGTTGGATTTACTGCTGGTGTTTTGAGCACTGGCCCACAAGTTATTTTTATTATTACATTTGTACCCCGCGCTTTCCCACTCATGGCAGGCTCAATGCGGCTTACATGGGGCAATGGAGGGTTAAGTGACTTGCCCAGAGTCACAAGGAGCTGCCTGTGCCTGAAGTGGGAATTGAACTCAGTTCCTCAGGACCAAAGTCCACCACCCTAACCACTAGGCCACTCCTCCAAGGTGAGGAGTGCAGCATGTATGGCATACTTGTCTACGGCCTCCCGGTATTTGTTGGTCCCAACAAAATAAATACTTTATGAGAGAGGTTCCACCTTATACTCTCCAGGCAAACCAGGGGATCTCCCTTGCACATACCTGGTGGAATACTGTATGTTTAACTAGGAAATATGAAAGAATGATTGCTGAAAAAAAAGAGATGCTTAAAGAATGATCTAGAAACCTGGACTGCACTTGACAGATTGAGGGCCCCTTTTACTAAGGCATGCTAGTGGATTTAGTGCATGCTAAAAATTAGCACACACAAAGCGCTAAGATGCCCATTATATTCCTATGGGTGTCTTAGAATTTAGGGTGCGTTGTTAGTGTATGCTAAATCCACTAGCCTGTCTTAGTAAACAGGGCCCCAGTGGCGTTCCCTAGTGCTAGTATTTTTGGAAAGTGTGAACAGACGCTTCACATCTACCCGTTCAACTCCACTCATTATTTTATAGACCTCTAACAAATCTCCCCTCGGCCGCCTTTCTCCAAGCTGAAGAGTCCTAGCCGCTTTAGCCTTTCTTCATAGGGAAGTTGTCCCATCCCCTTTATCATTTTCGTCGCCCTTCTCTGCACCTTTTCTAATTCCACTATATCTTTTTTGAGATACGACGACCAGAACTGTATGGAAATACTTTTAAAATAAATAGGAGGAAATAATTCTTCACTCAAAGAATAGTTAAGCTATGGAACTCTTTGTCGGAGGATGTGGTAATGGTGCTTAGCATATCTGGGTTTAAAAAAAGGTTTGGACAAATTCCTGGAGGAAAACTGCAGAGTCTGTTATTCAGCCACTGTTTGCTCTGGGATTGGTAGCATGGAATGTTGTTACTAATTGTGACCTAGATTGGCTACTGCTGGAAGCAGGATACTGGGCTAGATGGACCATTGGTCTGGCCCAGTATGGTTACTCTTATGTTCTTAATCCAGGGGCATATGAATAAATTGCCAGAATTATGTTTTTATGGCCAACATGGCCTGGTAGCTTTTCACTTAACTCCAATCACCAATGCATTCCTGTTTAACTAAAGCTTCCTTCTAGACCACAGTTGTTAGCCGGCCAGCACTGTGCATACAATCAGTTGCAGTAATTTGATGTTATCTTGGTTAATAAAATTTTAAATGTTTGACAAGCGAACACTATCTATACAAAAGAACACACTACAGATCTACAGAGATCAGAGAATGCTGTAATTACTATTAGCCTGCTATATTGAGAAACCATATATGATATATCATAGTTTATAGCTTTAGTTTATGAAAAAATTTCAATACTGCTTAACTTACAATAATAGCAAGACCTCAGCAGTGCAGGGCCACCAAGGGGGGGGGGGTACAAAATTCTCCGGACCTAAGGGGGGCCCGGCGCCGGGGTCTCTCTCTCTCTCCTGCTCTAAGTGGCCCGGTGCCGGGGTCTCTCTCTCTCTCTCCTGCTCTTGACGGGACCTGGGTGATCACGTCCCGACAGGAGAGCAGCAGAGAGAAAACTCCGGCGCCTGCCCCCCCCTTGCATTGCCTGCCAAGCAGCTGCCGGGCCCTTGGGCCATGCATGCTCAGTTTTGAAATCGAGCATGTGGGACCTGAGAGAAAAGCAGCCGCAGGAGCAGGCAATGCGGCAGCCGGTAGAGGAAAGAACTGTGGTGCCTGGAGGAAGACCTTCTGCTGGTGGGGCCTCGGGAACTCTGCCAGCCAAGGTACTTGCAGTTTGGTCAGGGCGGGTGGGGGGGGGGGGGGTGGCGGCGATCCTGGCTGGGGGGGCAGTGGTGATTCCGGGGGGGGGGGGCGGTGGTGATCCGGGGGGGGGGGGGGGGCGGCGGCCCTGCCCCAGGCTCAGCGGCAACAGCAGCCCTAGCCTGGGCCCTGCCATTTAAAATAGGCCAGACTCAATCATATTAGACTAGTTAATGCCATACATACAGACCCAACTGAACTCCATATCAGTCTGCCCATTTATAAAAGAAACGAAGAGTCAATGTGGCATGAAGACCAAGGCAGGCATGTGCGGTTCTTGACGGGGTCCGTTTCCTTTCCTATTGATTATGGTTCCCTTCAAGGCCATAACTTGGGGGTAGTGTCCCAAGCTGGGGACCACTTTCCTATAGGTCCATATAGCTGTGTATCAGTGTGTATTTGCAACAATTCTCAAAATTGTGTGAGTACAATGTACCTGCAGAGATTTGCATTTCCGTTTTCTGCAGGTACCTTTTCCTTCAAAACAGTGCACATAGAGGGCAATTCTTTAAATTGTGTCAAAATGTAGTAAACTGAGCACAAATTCTATAATGGCAATCTGGCACGCATAAAATATTATAAAATATTAGCGTAAGTCGGCAATTAAATACCTGCATTAAAAGTGTTCATGCCATGTCAATAGCAGGTGGGGTACAGGGTTGGCTGAAGGGACAGTGGTGCCCTGAGCCAACTTGCTTTGGCGGCACCCCCAAACCTCATAGCACCGCTTCCGGCACCCTCTCCCTCCTCTTCCCCCATGGGGTTCAGCATCTCTTCCTCTCACGGGCTGGCCGAAGGTAGCCTCCATGCTATTGCTGCTGCCTCCACTGGCGACCAACAGAAACTACAAGATGATGGGGGAGTGAGGGAGGTGAGGGAACAGTGCCAGACCCGCAGGGAGGAGGAAGAGAGAAGGGGAGAGAGTGGGGGGAGAGAGAAAAGGCTTAACCTGTAGACCAGGTGAGGTCAGAGGCTGGGTATTTTGGCAGCCTTAGTCACCGGTGCCCTGGGCCAGAGCCTCACCTGGTCCAAAGGTTAAGCTGGCCCTGAGTGGGTACACCTAACTGTAGCGCTTCAGTGCGTAAATAACAGCCTTCTATATTCTACGTGTATAAAATTCCGACACGCCCATGGCCCCGTTCAGGAGCCTCCTCCTGTGAACTCCCCCTTGAATTTATGTGCTATGGGGATGGATTCTATAAATTGCAAAGGGGTAACAAACTGAATCGCCTTTTATCCACCAACAAAATAATACAAGATCATACGTTCATTCTCTAAATGCATATATCTTAGGTCTTCATACCAGGGGCGTATCTGCGTGGGGCCTCAGGGGCCTGGGCCCCCGCAGATTTCGCCCTGGACCCCCCTACCGCTGCCAACCCTCCCCCTCCGTTGCTCGCCTACCTTCGCTGGCGGGGGACCCCAACCCCCG
This sequence comes from Microcaecilia unicolor, assembly GCF_901765095.1. Taxonomy (NCBI): domain Eukaryota; kingdom Metazoa; phylum Chordata; class Amphibia; order Gymnophiona; family Siphonopidae; genus Microcaecilia; species Microcaecilia unicolor. Next base: position 22,561,131 of record NC_044034.1, read on the forward strand.
CCAGCCGAGGTCCGCGTCCTCCTGCAGCTGCCGGCTGCCTTTGGTCCTTTAATTCTTCCATTGAAGCTGGCGCCGACGAAAGTTTCTTTTGAGTCTGACGTCGCTGCACGTTGTACGTGCAGGACGTCAGACTCAGAAATTGTTTCTGAGTCTGACGTCCTGCACGTACAACGTGCAACGTGCAGCGACGTCAGACTCAAAAGAAACTTTCGTCGGCGCCAGCTTCAATGGAAGAATTAAAGGACCAAAGGCAGCCGGCAGCGGCAGGAGGACGCGGACCTCGGCTGGCGGGGGTTGGGGTCCCCCGCCAGCGAAGGTAGGCGAGCAACGGAGGGGGAGGGTTAGCAATGGCAGCGGCTGGGGGGAGGGGGATCGGCAATGGCAGCGGGGGGGGGGGGGCTATAATGTGCCCCCCCTCTCTGGCCCTGGCCCCCCCTACCGCCGCAGTTCAGATACGCCCCTGCTTCATACATGCACAAAAAAAACCCAACAATCTAAGCAGAACCACTCGGAATCTAACTTAAATATGATACTCCAGGCGTTGTCCGTTTACATGAGCCAACACCTCTGCTGAATTGTAATGAGTGTGCTGCAAATGATGCCCATCCACCTTATAATTGATAGAGAAAAACACCTAGATTTCGACCCAAATCGGGAGATAGACGTTTATCTCACAAAAACGAATAAATCGGTATAATGGAAAGCCGCTTTTGGACGTTTTCAACTGCACTCCATCGCGGAAGCATACAAAGTTGACGGGGGCGTGTCGGAGGCGTGGTGAAGGCGGGACTGGGGCGTGGTTATCACCCGAACAGAGATGGGCGCCTTTCGCCGATAATGGAAAAAAATATGCGTTTGTAGCTAGAATTTAGGGCACTTTTCCTGGACCCTGTTTTTTCCATGAATAAGGCCCCAAAAAGTGCCCTAAATGACCAGATTACCCCCAGAGGGAATCGGGGATGACCTCCCCTGACTCCCCCAGTGGTCACTAACCCCCTCCCACCACAAAAAATGATGTTTCACAACTTTTTATTTTCACCCTCAAATGTCATACCCACCTCCCTGGCAGCAGTATGCAGGTCCCTGGAGCAGTTGTTAGGGGGTGCAGTGGACTTCAGGCAGGTGGACCCAGGCCCATCCCCCCCCCTACCTGTTACAATTGTGCTGCTTAATGCTTAGTCGTCCAACCCCCCCAAACCCTCTGTACCCACATGTAGGTGCCCCCCTTCACCCCTTAGGGCTATAGTAATGGTGTAGACTTGTGGGCAGTGGGTTTTGAGGGGGATTTGGGGGGCTCAACACACAAGGGAAGGGTGCTATGCACCTGGGAGCTCTTTTACCTTTTTTTTTGTTTTTTGTAAAAGTGCCCCCTAGGGTGCCCGGTTGGTGTCCTGGCATGTGAGAGGGACCAGTGCACTACGAATCCTGGCCCCTCCCACGAACAAATGCCTTGGATTTATTCGTTTTTGAGCTGGGCGCTTTCATTTTCCATTATCACTGAAAAACAAAAACGCCCAGCTCACAAATTGTCGAATAAAACATGGACGTCTATTTTTTTTTCGAAAATACGGTTCGGTCCGCCCCTTCACGGACCTGTTCTCGGAGATAAACGCCCATGGAGATAGACGTTTTCGTTCAATTATGCCCCTCCATGTGGTCCCGTCTCACAAAAACGCTACTGGCTGTACTTTCTGTGTACTTGTCCATTTGGTTTTATGTCAGATGCTGCTGGAAATCAAAAAGCAAGCTAACCACAGATAGGACATGATATACAGGGCGTGCACCTAATGATCAAGGAAGAAAACAAATAGAACAAGATTTTTAAAAATCACAAGAAAAAAAGGTCTAGCTTTGAAAATCCAATGACTCCACAGTGGTTCTGGCTGTGCGGCCTGGTGATTGGTTTACAGAAGCGTAAACGTTTCAGGGGCAAGTTTCTCCACTGTTAATGTGGATCTTGAGCAGGTTGCGTAACCTTCCCCTTTAAGAGAGGCAATTTTCAAAGCTATTTATACCGGGAAAGAAAGCATTTTACTCCCATTAATTGGCCCTTTGAAAAACCTCTCTCTCTCAACACACTCACAAGTCCACTGTCTGCATCCAGAGAAGATACTGAGGAGAGGGCACATTTAGGTGGGAAAGGAAAAGCCTGCAGGTGGGTGGCATTTTCAAATCTAAACACCAACTTTTCCAGTAAAAGCCTACCTGCTGAAAAGGCAAGTGCAAGTGTCTGCATGTGTTTCACTGCACGGCAGTCTTTAAAAGTGAATGTTTTCATGTTCACTTTTAAAATTGCCGTGAAGTCTGGAGTTAAAAGCGTGTGCGGACTTTATTCTAATGCGAGTGGTTTGACAATTTCCCCCTAAAAGGTTGGCTGGGTGGCTCAGTGACAGCCAGGGCCAGCGTTAGGGGTGGGCAAACAGGGCAATTGCCCTGGGCCCCCACGTCACTGGGTGTCCCAAACCTGCCTGAAGTTGAATCTGCAAGCAAGCCTTGGGGCTCCCTTTCCCAGCATCTGCCCTGGGCTCCATCACCTGGTGACAGTGCTGTATGCTGCCACACAAGAGATCAGGATTCAAATTCTAACACTACGAGTCTGTGGAAGTCACAAACCAGTGCTCCTTTCAGGACTTTGCAGCCATGGCACCCTGGGCCTAGAAACACTGACTCAACAGTATCCTGGAGCCCTAGAACACAAAGGAACAGGAGACAGGCCAAGAGGCTGAATCGAGACCTCTCACCCGTCACCGTGCAGCAATGGCACTGTGACAAGTTGACAATATTCCAAGCTGGAGAAAAGCCAATTTGGGATAAACACTTTTTTAATTCCTACTGTGATTTATATTGGAGGAGAAAGACCTCAAAGTCTAGGCACGGAAGTATAGTGTCTTCGTGCCGGAACAATACAATTCATGTAATATCATCGGTCAAAAGACCTCCATATATTTGAATTCAGGTTTACTGACTTAACTTATATTTTTCTAAATTTTTAACATTTTTCTTGTTTATTAATCTACATCTTAATCTTCAGTAATTACAAACTGAATAATCCCAAAGTCACTTAGCCTTTGTATTGCCCTACAGGACCCTCCATTTCACTCGCAATGGAGCTTCTTCAGGGGACTAAGTGCTTCTACAACACATTTTGTAATCCAGATTACAAGATTAGGATGTAGATTAATAAACAGAAGAAAATATTGTTTGCACAAGATTTTATTGCCAAGATTGTTGCTTGAGTGGAGGAGTGGCCTAGTGGTTAGGGTGGTGGACTTTGGTCCTGGGGAACTGAGGAACTGAGTTTGATTCCCACTTCAGGCACAGGCAGCTCCTTGTGACTCTGGGCAAGTCACTTAACCCTCCATTGCCCCATGTAAGCCGCATTGAGCCTGCCATGAGTGGGAAAGTGTGGGGTCCAAATGTAACAAAAATAAAATAGATACTATTGGAGATTCTACATGGAATGTTGCTACTATTGGAGATTCTACATGGAATGTTGCTATTCCACTAGCAACATTCCATGTAGAAGGCTGCGCAGGCTTCTGTTTCTGTGAGTCTGACGTCCTGCACGTACGTGCAGGACGTCAGACTCACAGAAGCAGAAGACTGCGCGGCCACATTGGTGATCTGCAAGGGCCGACTTCTACATGGAATGTTGCTAGTGGAATAACAACATAGAATCTCAAATAGTAGCAACAGTGGAGGAGTAGCCTAGTGGTTAGGGTGGCGGACTTTGGTCCTGGGGAACTGAGGAACTGAGTTCCATTCCCACTTCAGGCACAGGCAGCTCCTTGTGACTCTGGGCAAGTCACTTAACCCTCTCTCAAGTGGTGTCTTCTGAAACAAGTTCTTTATTGCAGGCTTCTGTTTCTGTGAGTCTGACGTCCTGCACGTACGTGCAGGACGTCAGACTCACAGAAACAGAAGCCTGCGTGGCCGCATTGCTGATCTGCAAGGACAGGCTTCTACATGGAATATTGCTAGTGGAGGAGTAGCCTAGTGGTTAGTGCAGCAGACTTTGATTCTGGGGTACTGAGTTCAATTCCCACTGCAGCTCCTTGTGACTCTGGGCAAGTCACTTAACCCTCCATTGCCCCTGGTACAAAATAAGTACCTGAATATATGTAAACCGCTTTGAATGTAGTTGCAAAAACCACAGAAAGGCGGTTTATCAAGTCCCATTTCCCTTTCCCTATTTGAGACTCTACATGGAATGTTGCTACTATTGGAGATTCTAGATGGAATGTTGCTACTATTGAAATTCTGTTGCTACTATTTGAAGATTCTACATGGAATGTTGCTAGTGGAGGAGTAGCCTAGTGGTTAGTGCAGTGGACTTTGATTCTGGGGTACTAAGTTCAATTCCCACTGCAGCTCCTTGTGACTCTGGGCAAGTCACTTAACCCTCCATTGCCCCTGGTACAAGATAAGTACCTGAATATATGTAAACCGCTTTGAACGTAGTTGCAAAAACCTCAGAAAGGCGGTATATCAAGTCCCATTTCCCTTTCCCTTATCCAGCTATGCCGGACAACATTAAAAAGAGAAAGGAACTGGCTCACTGATCTATAATGAAATAGTTATTTATGAAAAAGAATAAAAAGAAGTTAACACTAAAAAGCAAATGCAAGAACCTTAACCTTTGGCTGATCTTGAGAGCTTGTTCGTATCCGGACAACTCCTCTACGGAGAAGCAAAGGATTTCACAGATTCTGTCCATACTCTACCTTGTTCACAGCTGCCGTCTGGAACTTTCCTGGGCTTAGCACTTGCACCGATGCTCATGGTGTATTTGCCCCTCATCTCTGGGCTCCATTCGGTGTTCAAATATTTTTGTGTGCTCTCCAACGAGGGCAAAAGCAGTTGCCTCTCAGAGGTCTCCATGGTGCAAGACGGAACGTCAGCGCGAACCGGGCAAGCCAACTTTTGCCATGTCACTGTCTCCCAAGGTTCCTCTGATAACTGAAGCTTTCAAGGTTTTCCGTCTGGAAAGCCAAGTTCCACAGCCTAATTCAAAACCCAGATCTGAGACCTGCAGGGTCCCAGACCCTCCTTTATATGGTAGCAGAGGTGCTGAGGCTTCCAGCAACAGGAAAAAACACAAACACGGGGCGGCACAGGACAGGGCAGAGTAATCTGACCCTGTGTTTTGACTTTTTATTCTTGTAAAGGTTAAGGGATGTGAATCATACATAAAGAGAATTTGCATGTTAAAATTTACTGTAAGCCCCTTGTTTAGAATAGCAAAGTTTTTCATTTACTCATGTCTCCCCTGCCGTCTCACTCACCCCTTCACAGGGAAATCTTATCTTAGACTCTGTTTATCACATCAGGAAAAAGAAATATATATATTACTAGATCAAAGGTTCTTTGCCCAGTTCTTGGGAAAAATACAGGCTATCCACAATGAATATGCAGGAGGTAAATTTCCATGCACTGCCCCAATTGTACGCCAATGTATTTATTTATTCATTACATTTGTACCCCGCGCTTTCCCACACAATGCAGGTTCAATGCGGCTTACGTAGTAATTCGAAATACAAAGTCTTATAACAGAAATTTCAAAACGGTAATGAAACGTTATGAAGTTGAGCTCGTTAATGCAGGGGCATAGCCAGACAACAGATTTTGGGTGGGCCTAGGGAAGAACTGGGGGGGCACCAATTGTTTTCCCCCCTCCCCCAACCACCACCCGAAAAATATCTCAGCTGGTGGGAAAACGCTTCTTTCCACCTTATCAGTCTGCGTCAGGCATGCGCTGAAAACCGAACATACGCAGGTGCCGGTACCGTGGAGAGTAGCGTTTTCGTTACCATCGGGAGGAAAGTCTTCAGCTGGCCGAGCTTGGGATCCCACCAGCTACCACTAAATGTGTGCTACTGTTGGGTGGGCCTGAGCCCTAAGAGGGTGGGCCCTGGCCCACCCAGGCCCACCTGTGGCTACGCCACTGTGATAATGTATGATTAGGATAAGAGAGGGTAGACAGGATAGGATTGTATAAGTTGGGAGAAAAGGGGTACGGAGGGCTATAATAATGGAGAGATGGCGAAGAGAAGGATGAGATGAGTAGAGGGGGAATGGGGAGGTGGGGTAAGTAAAACGAATGATGTATCTCATGCATATTCATTGTGGGCATCATGAAAACCCGACTGGCTGGGTATGTCCTCAGGACTGGGTTGAGAATCAGTGAACTAGATGAAATCTGTTTTTTAAAAAAAAAGTTGTGGTCAAATTAACGTCTTTATTGCAGCAATTAAAGGTTTCCGGTTATTCTTTCATTGAAGATTTAAGAAAATTGAAACTTCAGAGGAGGATCCAGACTGGGGGAAGAAAGGAAGTACCCCTCCCTTGACTCCAGTGCTGGTCCCCCCCCCTTCATAAGAACATGCCTACTGGGTCAGGCCTATGGTCCATTTAGCCCAATATCCTGCTTCCAGCAATGGCCAATCCAGGCCACAAATCCCTGGCAAAAACATTCCATGCTACCAATCTCAGGGCAAGCGGTGGCTTCCCCCATGTCCATCTCATTAACAGACTATGGACTTTTCCTCCAGAAACTTGTCCAAACCTTTTTTTAAATCCACGTACGTTAACCGCTGTTACCTCATCCTCTGGCAATGAGTTCCAGAGCTTTACTATTCTTTGAGTGAAAAAAAAAATGTCCTCCTATTTGTTTTAAAAGTATCTCCATGCAATTTCATTGAGTGTCCCCTGGTCTTTGTACTTTTTGAATGAGTGAAAAAATCGATTCACCTCCACCCACTCCACACCACTCAGGATTTTATAGACCTCAATCATATTCCCCCTCAGCCATCTCTTTTCCAAGCTGAAGAGCCCTAGCCTCTTTAGGCTTTCCTCATATGGGAGCAGATTCATCCCCTCTATCATTCTGGTCGCTCTTCTTTGAATCTTTTCTAACTCCACCGTATCTTTTTTGACATACGGTGAACAGAATTGAACGCAATACTCAAGGTAAGGTCACACCATAGAGCGATACAGATACATAATATTCTTGGTTTCATTTTGCATCCCTTTCCTAATAATGTCTTATATCCTTTTTAAAAGTTAGCACCAGCAGCCTGGTTCCATCCCAGTTTAGGTGGAGTCCATCCTTTTGGTACAGGCTCCCCCTTCCCCAGAATGTTGTCCAGTTCCTAACAAATCTAAATCCCTCATCCTTGCACCATTGTCTCCACCATGCTCTGAGACTGTGGAGCTCTGCATGCCTCTTGGGACCTTCATCTGGAACGGGGATCTTAGCATTCTACGTTAAGATCCTTAATTTGGCGTCCAGGACCTCCTTCCCACATTTTTCTATGTCATTGGTACCCACAGGTACAAAAAGACAGAAGGGTCCTCCCTGGCACTATCTAAAATTCTATCTAGGTGATGCATGAGGTCCTCCACCTTCGTACCAGGCAGGCAAGTGACCAGGTGATCCGCACGTCCACCAGCCACTCAGTTATCTACATGCCTCATACTCAAATCACCAACTACAACAGCTGTCCTAACCCTTCCCTCCTGAGAAGAAGCTCCAGGAGACACAATGTGTGAGGATATTACATCCCCTGGTGGGCTGGTTCTGGCTACAGGATTTCTTCCAACATCAACAGGATGATGCTCTCCTTCTAGAAGACCTCCAAGGACTGCCAGACTGGAGGTGGGACTTCTCTACAATGTTCCTGTAGGCCTTCTCTATGTACCTCTCTGTCTCCCTCATCTCCATTGGTCTTATTTACCATCCCTCTCCTAATAATTCCTAGCATCCTGTTTGCTTGTTTGGCCGCCGCCACACACTGGGCAGAAGATTTCAGGGTATTGTCTACAATGACCACTTACCACTAAGTGCTCCCGCATTAACATAGCCTTATTCAGTTAGCACAGGGGAATGCGAACGTGCTTGCTGGATGGTGCAGGAACGGCTATGCTCCGCCCTTGACATGCCCCCTCCTCAGTACCTCTCCACTCTCATCTCTCCCTATATTCCTCCCCGGGAACTCAGTTAACTGGGTAAATCTCTCTTCTCTGCACCCTTCTCCTCCACCGCTAACTCCAGACTCCGTTCCTTTTATCTTGCTGCACCATATGCCTGGAATAGACTTCCTGAGCCGGTACGTCAAGCTCCATCTCTGGCCTGTCTTCAAATCCAAGCTAAAAGCCCACCTTTTTGATGCTGCTTTTAACTCTTAACCCTTATTCACTTGTTCAGAACCCTTATTTTATCATCCTCACTTTAATATTCCCTTATCTCTTGTTTGTCCTGTTTGTCTGTCCTAATTAGATTGTAAGCTCTGTCGAGCAGGGACTGTCTCTTCATGTTCAAGTGTACAGCGCTGCATACGTCTAGTAGCGCTTTAGAAATGATAAGTAGTAGTAGTAGTAGTTCTAAAAATATTCTGAAAAAATAGTTACGTGTTTAGGATCAAATTCTATAAGGGGTGCTGAAAAATTGGTGTCGAAAAAAATGAGTGCTAAGCACTGTTCTATGAATGGCGCTCCAAGCTGGGCACTGTTTATAGAATAACGCCTAGTGCCGGGATCCCCTGGTGTAAATCCAAATTAGGCACAGATCAGCCACAATCTATACAAATGAACACAAAATTCTTGTAACGCCCAATATCCACCCATGCCCCTCCCATGGCTAAGTCACCGTCTCAGATCTGCGCACTAGAATTGACACGCGCACCTTAATACAATATGCCTAGTAAGATGCGTGCCTAAATTCTAATTGTTGCCCATTAATGCCGACAATTAATTATTTGTACCCAATTTCTGGCGTTAATGGGTTCGTTAAGGGCACATGCCCAAATTGCCGCATGCAATTTTGAACGTGATATATGGAATCTGGGGGGGGGGGGGGGGGGGTTGGTAGGCTGCTTTTCCCACGTTAAGGAGTCCTTTTGCTAAGCCGCGGTAGGGCTACCACGTGGGTAGCACACACCAAATGGACACTACCACCGGGGTAACGTTGGACGCCTGGCGGTAATTCCAAAGTTGGCATGCACTGTTTCCCGCGGTAGAAAATCATTTTCCATTTTCTACCAGGGTGGCGTTCCCGATGGCCGCATGCTGCCTGATTACCGCACGAGTAGAACGTATGCCCTTACCACCAAGTAAATGGGTGGCAGTTAGGGCTCAGGCAGTAAATAGCAGTGTGATACTTTTAATATTACCCCTTGGCCATTTAGTGCCCCATTTAAAAAAGGCCTTTTTACCCACCACGGTAAAAAATGGGCCAGCGCGCACCAATTTCACACGCCCACACTAGCGTAGGCCACTTTTACCGTGTATTAGTGCTTCATGCTCTTTAGCAAAAGGATCCCTAAACATTTAAAAAATATATTTCTATTGTATATTTTCTATTTTACGTACACCACCTAGATAGTTCACTAAAAGTTGGTATATCAAATCAATTTGAAATCTGAAATCCAAATCCACCAGCAGATCAACAAACCTCCCCTCCACCCTTACCAGTTATCAATAAATTTAAAGAGCTGTTTCACCTTAGCACAATGAAGATCTGAAAGACAAAAGTTTGAATGGCTCTCCCTAGAGATTGTAATTATGTTAAAAAGACGGCTATTGCCTTTCATTGGTCCTTGAAACTTGAGAAAGCGCATGTTATTGTAATCAGTGCTTGCTCTAAAATGTTTTGTCTACTTGTATCCATTACTAATTATAGTGCGGGAGCAGTCGAGGCATGAAATTTCAGAAGAGCAACCCCCTTCCCTGTGCAGTAAGGGCTTCTGTTATTATTAACTTGTCGTGGATGGTTATGCTACAGAGAGTAACATGCACCGTCCAGGTATGACATTAAATTCTGGAAGTCATCAGTGCTAAGGAAAACTTTGCAGGTTGTGATACCGTTTATTGAAGCAATGTAAAAATTATCCAGAAGATGGTAGGTATACAGCCGTATAAAATATTGTTAACCTGGGATATCTCTTTTCTGTGACACTGGACCAGGGAGGGGGTATAGGTGGCCATGTTGTATCCCATAATCCTGAAGCCACTGCTGGAGAGAGAGATTTTCTTTCTAGGGCCTGACTTTATAGAACTCATTGCAGTGAATCCTGATCAAGTCCAAAACTGACTTAATTTGCCTGGGATTTTCCTTATAAATAGTTCAAAGCATAATTTTTAGAAAACAGAGAGAGAAAAAAAGCGCTCTTTCTCCTTAGCTATCCTCTGGAGCTTCTTCCTCAGCCTACTGCTTTGTATATCACCTTTTTTAAAACAAATATTCAGCCAAAGTGGTGTACAGCATGAATCTCTCTCTCTTGGAAAGGACAACCAAGATCACCACATACATTCACGACCAGAGGAGAGATGGACAACCACACCTTCTGGATAACGGTGATGACTAAACATAGAAACTTAGAACCAAATGACATCCATTTCATGAGGAACTGAGATTAAACGTGAAAAAACACTGGACAAAACAGCACCATTTAAAACAAAAAAACAAGAAATAAAAAACACCCAAGACCCTGGTTCAACGATGACCTACTGCATATGAAAAAACTATGCAGGAGACTAGAAAGAAAAGGGGCCAAGAACAAAACAGAAATAAACAAAGACATATGGAGAAAAGCTATAAGAACGTACAAACACAATATAAAGAAAGCCAAAACGGAATACTACAACACATACACAAATCCAGAACAGACTAATACGAAAAAAATATTCAAACTCATGAACAATCTACTGAAAACACAGGACACTGAAACACCACCTACTGAAGATAAGTTAGCGCAACACTGAACAAAAAATAGCGAAGGCAAGATCTAACCTCAAATACCGTAAACATCCCATCACTGACTTCCTACAAGACCGTGAAACCAACAACACCCATACCACGGTAGACAGGATCTGGTCCGCATTTGAACCACCCAAAATAAACACAGTAAGACCACTGTTGACAAAATACGCACGTGTGAAATGTCTGCTAGACAAATGCCCAACCACATGATGAAAAACCCACCAGATTGATTCATCAAATGCATCACCAAACATATCACATATATGTTAGCAGAACGACAATTCCCAAAAGATAAAGGCAAAATCATTCTCACTCCAATCCCCAAGAACACAACCAACAAATCAGCAATCTCACAAATTACAGACCAGTGGCCTCAACACCACTATTGACCAAGACGATGGAGGGATTGGTAACAAAACAACTAATGGAATACCTAACAAAATTCTCAATCCTACGTAAATCCCAATCAGGTTGCAGACCACAACACAGCACTGAAATGGTCCTAACCAGTCTGATAACAAAGTTCAGAAGCTTAATAAGCCAAGGTCAGAATAAACTATTAATGCAGTTCAACATGTCAAATGCGTTCAATCTATTAGATCACACAACACTGATGACCCTGCTCGATTACATGGGAGTCAGCGGTACAGTGGCCGCATAGTCCAATGGCTTCCTAAAAACCAGATCCTGCATTGTAAAGATGTTCAACCAGCTATCAACCTCCTGGATCTCCGAGTGTGGGGTACCACAGGGCTCTCCAATATCACCAATACTGTTCAATGTATTGATGACTCCACTCGGAAAAAAACTGGAGCTCATGGGTTTCAATCCATTCATCTACGCAGATGATGTCACCATTTACCTTTCAACAACAACATCACAGAAATAATGGACAAAGTCAAAACAGGTCTGGACCTTATGGAAAACTGGGCAGAAACTTTCAAACTGACATTAAATAGAGACAAAACTAAATTCCTGGTACTGTCAAGCCCGTATAACCCCACAGCCCACCACAACTTCACAATCAACCACCAAACCTACCAAATTGAAACACAGTTAAAAATACTGGGAATCATTCTTGACAAACACCTAACACTAGATAGTCAAATATCAGCAGTAATAACAAAATGCTTCAGAATACTATGGAAACTGAGAAGGATCAGAGGCTATTTTCCTAGACAATCATTCCGGATAATGTACAATCGACGATACTTTCACAACTGGATTACTGCAATACAGTATACGTTGGTTGCAAAGCACACTGAAATCGCTGCAAACCATCCAAAATATTTTATTTATTTATTTATTTGTTGCATTTTTATCCCACATTTTCCCACCCATTTGCAGGCTCGATGTGGCTTACATAGTACCGTGACGACGATCGCCAATTCCGGTATGAGAAATACAGTGTGGTATTGCATTAGAGTTCGTGAGTGACAGAGTTGATAGGTAATCAAGGAGGAAGAATTAAGTTTTGTCCAGTTCTGGTATAAGTTTCGTTGTGTTGAAGTGTTCAGGTGTTTAAGTTGGATCTTTATGGTATGCCTTTTTGAACAAGTAGGTTTTTAATGATTTCCGGAAGTTTATTAGGTCATGCATTGTTTTCATGACGTTTGGTAGTGCATTCCACAGTTGTGTGCTTATGTAGGAGAAGCTGGATGCATAGGTTGATTTATATTTTAGTCCTTTGCAGCTTGGGAAGTGGAGATTTAGGTACGTGCATGTTGACCTTTTTGTGTTTCTGATTGGTAAGTCTATGAGGTCTGCCATTTATACCGGGGCCTCACCGTGAATAACTTTATGAACCAGGGTACAAATTTTGAACGCAATTCATTCTTTGATTGGGAGTCAATGCAGTTTTTCTCGTAAGGGTTTGGCGCTTTCGAATTTCATTGTTCCAAATATGAGTCTTGCTGCGGTATTTTGGGCCATTTGGAGTTTCTTAATGATTTGTTCTTTGCATCCGGCATAGATTGCCGGATCTAGGAGACTTAGTACCATTGATTGTACCAGGCTGCGGAATATTTCCCTCGGGAAGAAAGGTTTTACTCGTTTGAGTTTCCACATTGAGTGGAACATTTTCTTTGTTGTAATGTTCACTTGGCTTTCTAGCGTGAGGTTTCGGTCAATTGTAACTCTGAGAATTTTCAGGCTGTCTGAAACAGGAAGGGTGTAATCTGGGGTGATTATATTGGTGGGTTTATTCGTGTTGTATTGGGATGAGAGGATGAGACAGTGTGTTTTTTTCTGCGTTGAGTTTTAGTTGGAATGCATCCGCCCATGAGTTCATGATTTGCAGGCTGAGTTTGATTTTGTTTGTGATTTCTGTTAGATCGTGTTTGAACGGGATGTATATCGTAACATCATCTGCGTAGATGTAAGGGTTAAGGCCTTGGTTGGATAGGGATTTGGCTAGTGGTGTCATCATTAGGTTGAAAAGGGTCGGCGATAACGGTGATCCTTGGGGTACTCCACATTCTGGTTTCCATGGTGATGATATATTCAAATTTGAAATCACTTGGTACGTTCTTGTGGTTAGGAAACCTTTGATGCAACTAGGTACATTTCCACCGATCCCGAAGTATTGTAGGATGTTTAGTAGTATTTTATGGTTTACCATGTCGAACGCACTAGGCAGCTCGAATTGTAGGAGAAGTATGTTTTTGCCAATTGCAATTTCTTGTTTGAATTTGGTTAGGAGAGTAATTAGTACTGTTTTGGTGCTGTGGTTGGATCGAAATTCTGATTGTCGAAATTCTGATTGTGATTTGTGTAATATTGAGAATTTGTTTAAGTAGTCGGTGAGTTGCTTGGTTACCATGCTTTCCAGCAGTTTGACTATCAGTGGGATAGATGCTAGCGGGCGGTAGTTGGTAATATTATTTGCTTTTTTCTTTGAGTCTTTAGGTATTGGGGTGAGTAGTACATTGCCTTTGTCCTTAGGAAAGAGTCCATGTTGTAGCAAGTAGTTTAGGTGTAATGTGAGGTCTGCTATGAAGCGTTGAGGGGCGGATTTTATTAGGTAGTTGGGGCATGTGTCCAGTTTACAGTGGGTCTTGGTGAACCTGTTAAACGCTTGGGTGACGATTTCATCGGTAAGGAGAGCGAAGTTTGTCCAGATTCGGTCTGCTGGATATTCACCGAGGATTGGGTCCAGTCAGTCAGTAAATTTTTCGATGTCGGTGGTGTTCTGTGGTAGCGAAAAAAGTTGATTTTCAAGAAGTTGAAATATGAAAGAGCTACCCCACTACTCGAAACACTACACTGGCTGCCAATCAAGGCCAGACCGATCTTCAAAGCGAGCACCATCATCTACAAAATATTATTTGGTTTGTAGCCAGAATATGTTAGACATGGTAGAAGTATCCCCAAGAAATGCAAGCCCAGAAACCAGACGAGTATCTACTTCTTCACCTACCCAACTGCAGAAACATAACTTACAAATCTATCTAGATGGCCAGATTTAACTCCCTGGGCTCCAAATGGTGGAATTCAACACCAAGGATCACAAGCAACATCACGAAATACCTTCAATTTAGAGAAGGACTGAAAACATACTTCTTTTAAAAATTCTACAACAAATAAATTAGCTATCGATGTCCACTACAATTACTAGTAATAAACTATCCTTATAAGTTCCAACCAAAATGTACACTGTAATTGTAAGCCATCACTTACAGCGGTGGGGGGGGGGGGGGGCAGCAGCGTGGCAGTAGGAAGGTGTTGGGGGGTGGCCAAGTCGGGAGCACAGACCACTCTCAGTCCGCCCATGAATGGGCATCTTAGTATTTAGCACACGCCAATTGTTAGTGTATGCTAAATCCATTAGCGTGCCTTAGTAAAAGGACCCTCAAGTCCTCATCAAGTTAATCAGAAGGAAGAAAATTCCAAGAAAACTGGTGTGGTTGTTCAAAAAAAGAAAAATGATGGTGTTAATTGTAGCCATCTATTGGCTGGCTGCTGGCGTAGCAATGGTCAAGCCCTTTCTCATGATCAAGCCTCGATCTTCCAGTCTTCCTGATCCACTCCTCCCCGAATCTGACCCCCCCCCCCCCCCAATACCTGACTGGCACCTTCTCCTCCTAAACAGCACCTGCCCTACAATGAAGGTCTACCCACACATTCAAGCCCCAAAGCACATATCCTCTCCATAAGACTACTACTCCTCATCATTTCTATAGTGCTACTAGTCGTACGCAGCGCTGTACACCTGAACATGAAGAGACAGTCCATGCACGACAGAGCTTACAATCTAATTAGGACAGACAAACAGGACGAATACGTGATAAGGACAAAGAGTAGCAAGACCCCGTGCAGAATCTCAAAGAGTAGCAACATTCCGGAATCCCAAAGAGCAGCAAGATTCTGGAATCCCAAAGACTAGTACTACTACTACTACAACTTATCATTTCTATAACACTACTAGACGTACACAGTACTGTACACTTGAACATAAAGAGAGACTCCCTGCTGGACAGAGCTTACAATCTAATTAGGACAGACAAACAGGACAAACAAGACATAAGGGAATATTAAAGTGAGGATGATAAAATAAGGGTTCTGAACAAGTGAACAAGGAGTTAAAAGCAGCATCAAAAAGTTGGGCTTTTAGCTTAGATTTGAAGACGGCCAGAGATGGAGCTTGACGTACCGGCTCAGGAAGTCTATTCCAGGCATATGAAAATAACAGAATTCAAAAATGCGTGGAATAAACACAAAGGAATCCTGTTCAGCAGAAGCTTAGCGGAGATTGGGTGGAAACACCGGTAACTGGGAAGCAAAGCTACTGGTGGCAGACTTCTACGGTCTGTGCCCTGAAAATGGCAAGGACAAATCAAGGTCAGGTATACATATAAAGTAGTTCATACAATGAGTTTTTCTTGTTGGGCAGACTGGATGGACCGTACAGTGTTATTAAGACATACATCTAAGTTGTTCATTAAATTTCTGACAAGTTTATTGATTTAATCTTTCCAGCTGTAAATAACTCCCCAGAGAAAGGCATTCTGTTGTTTAACTGTGGCCATGTTGGCTGTTCTGTTTATTCATTTTTTAATCTTTTCTATGTGAGCTGTCATTTTATTTTAGTTTCGCCTCCTTTCTGAGTAACAATTAATCAGTATTACTCTGCATTTCTTCAGGTTTATCATTAAATCATTTTTGTGCTTTTTTTTTTCCTTCTTTGGAGGGGTAAATGATTAGAGGGATGACTCATAGCAAATTCATTTTCTCCATGCATAAATTGATAGAGCACCCTCATCCGTTTCTAAGTGATTCATTTGCATTTTGCATTCATTTACTTTTTCAGAGCATCCTATTTAATTTCATTGAAACGTTGATTGGCGTTAGACTAAATGATAAATTGTTTTGACTGATTTATTGAGCCTTATATTAAAGAGTTCATTTAAATGTATTGAATTAGTTTAGACAGAAATCTGAGGTTGGAGGTGTATTACACTGGCCATTTTCTGCCTCTCTCTTTTCTCTTCATGTGCTTTCTGGGAGTTATTCAAAAGTCACCAGTGAAAAGTGCAATTATGTTACCAGGGACAAGTTCTCTTCTGCACCAGCAATAAACCACTCTCACTGGTAATCACCAAAGCTCCTTCTTTCACCCAACAGTAACATAGTAGATGACGGCAGAAAAAGACCTGCACGGTCCATCCAGTCTGCCCAACAAGATAAACTCACATGTGCCATTTTTGTGTATACCTTAGCTTGATTTGTACCTGTCTCTTTCAGGGCACAGACTGTATAAGTCTGCCCAGCACTATCCCCACCTCCCAACCACCAGCCCTGCCTCCCACCACCGGCTAAGCTTCTGGGGATCCCTTCCCAGAAGGGAAGTGATTTCTGTCAGTGTTGGACCCTATAATTAGAGATTTTGCAGTCACCTCTAAACTGTGGGCGTTAACATAATCCAAAAAAAAAAAGGATTACAGGGCATGCCAATCAAGAATACACGAAAATTTCACAAGTCACAAAGGTGGTGGATACAAGGAACAGCTTCCCTAGGGGCCCATTTACTAAAGCCGCGTAAGCATCTACGCATGTCCAATGCGCACCAAAATGGAGTTGATGCCTGGCTGCTGCGTGGCTCCTGCAGTAATCTCATTTTTGGCGCACGTTAAAAAAAAATCATTTTTATTTTTGGATGCGCATATCAGACGCGCGCCAAGTGGCATTTGATGCGCGTAGGTCATTACCACCCAGTTACTGCGCAAGACTTTTCCACTAGTTTAATGGCTGGCGGTAAGGTCTGAGACCCAAAATGGATGCGTGCCAATTTTGATTTTGCCGCATGTCCGTTTTTGGTAAAAAATTATTTTAAAAGGCAGGCGCACTGAAAATGGATCTGCGCGTGCCCAAAATACGTGCCTACACTACTACAGGCCATTTTTCAGCGCACCTTAGTAAAAAGACCCCTTAGAGAGGTGAGGAGAAAATTAAGCATAGAAACAGAGGAAATGGCAGCGGAGAAAGACCTTATAGCCTATCCAGCAGGGGAGTAGCCAAACACCCAATTTTGGGTGGGCCTGGGCCCAAGATGGGTGGGCAGAAGTACTCCGCAAGTGATTTGGTCTCTCACTCTCTCACCTGCATGCCATGTACGAGGTGCATTTTCAAAGCACTTAGACTTACAAAGTTCCATTGAGACTACAATTCTACTCGCAGAAGTTACTCAATCCGGATTGTGGACTGTGGTCCCACTTGCAGTACATATTTAGCTGGATTTTAACATCATAGTCCTTCATAAGACTCCTGAAGAAGGCGCTATGGCGCCGAAACACAGCTGTGTTGAGTCATATATTTGTTTGAAGCTACCAATAAACTATTTCTAATCGTACGTCTGTCTCTGCATTTGGAAAGAGCCTACCTTCCCCACACCCTCTCTGCTGTTCCATTGGACTTCTTTTGTGGGGATCTAGTGCACCTCCACACCTTGTGAGGTCTGTTCCTTGTCTTATCTTATTGGCAGACTGGGTGGTCCATTCAGGTTTTTATCTGCTGTCATTTACTATGTTACTATGTGCACATTATAACCTGTTCCAGGGCAGGGGACAGGCAGAGCCGACAGTCACCAACTTGCTCCGTGCACCCCCTTGCATGGAGAAGGGGTTGCTCCACCCTGGGAGGGTGCTCCACCCCAAGTGGCAACTAAAGTATGTACACCACGGGGGGGGGGGGGGGGGGGGGGGGGGGGGGGGGGGGGGGGGGGGGCTAGGTACCATTGTGGTCAATGAGTCCCATGAATAGGTTATTTTATTTATTTATTTGTTACATTTGTATCCCACATTTTCCCACCTATTTGCAGACTCAACGTGGCTTACAATACATCATGAATAGTGAGAATACATGAGAAAGAATACCTTTAGTAATAGCATAGAATTTTTGGTAACATGATAGTGAAAGAACATGGAAATGTTTTAACAAGCAGACATCTTAAGAGATATTTAAGAAATATATAAGAGTTATAAAGAAAATGTACATTTAGTAATACAAGAGGATCTTGGGTAACATGATAATGAAGAAACATGTTAGTACAGAAATTCATATTTGTTGATCTTTGTTGTATGCCTTGTTAAAGAGATGGGTCTTCAGTAGACTTCGGAAGTTGGTTTGTTCATAGGTCGTTTTTAGGTTTCGCGGCAGCGCAATCCAGAATTGTGTGCTCAGGTAGGAAAAGGTTGACGCATGCGTTAGTTTGTATTTAAGACCTTTACAACCTGGGAAGTGAAGATTGAGGAATGTACGGGATGATTTTTTGGCATTTCTGGGTGGTAAGTCTATCAGGTCTGACATGTACAGCCCCTATTGCAGAATAGTCAGGACAGAGCAGGAGAAGTGCAGGGGTGGAGGGATAACGGGAAGAGAAGAGGCACTGTGGGCTATCTTGGAAGAGGAAATAATAACACTTCCAATTATGCGGATGTGATCTACAGACCTTCAGTGCAGGTGGAAGATTTGAACGTATAGTCAAAGGCTTTCATAAGACTGCAGGGAAGGGGGAAGTAATGTTGGTGGGCGCTTTTAATCACCACAGAATGTCATCTGCCCAAACATCAGCAGGGAGATCCTGAACTCCTGACAAGGGATACCTTTCAGGTAAGAAGGTGACAAAACCCCAAAGGGACCTGCTATTTAAAAATGCAAGAGTGTTTCCAGTGTCACAGTATGTGGTCACCAATTGAGCTCAGCCTGGTTTTTGAAAATCACAAACAAAGAAAAAGGCTTGTTACAATAATTTGAGCAATTAAAGATAATAAAAGGAAAACAATATAGATTACCAGCAGTTAAGGAAAAACACTTCAAGTAGATCACACATTTGGGGGGGGGGGGGGGGGGGGGGGGGGGAATAAGGGAACAACAAAGCAAAAATGTTAAAGTAAAAAGGTATTGAGCGTGACTAACAGCAGATAGTAAGTACATAAGTATTGCCATACTGGGAAAGATCAAAGGTCCATCAAGCCCAGCATCCTGTTTCCAATCCAGATCCCAAAAAAGTACAAAACATTTTATACTGCTTATCCCAGAAATAGTGGATTTTCTCCAAGTCCATTTAATAATGGTCTATGGACTGTTTCTTTAGGAAGCCGCCAAAACCTTTTTAAAACTCCACTAAGCTAACCGCCTTTACCACACTCCCTGGCAACAAAATCCAGAGTTTAATTACACGCTGAGTAAAGAAAACTTTTCTCCGATTTGTTTTAAATTTACTACATTGTAGCTTCATCGTTTGCCCCCTAGTCCTAGTATTTTTGGAAAGCGTGAACAGACGCTTCACATCTACCCGTTCAACTCCACTCATTATTTTATAGACCTCTATCATATCTCCCCTCAGTCGCCTTTTCTCCAAGCTGAAGAGCCCTAGCCGCTTTAGCCTTTCCTCATAGGGAAGTCGTCTCATCCCCTTTATCATTTTTGTCGCCCTTCTCTGCACCTTTTCTAATTCCACTATATCTTTTTTGAGATACGACGACCAGAATTGAACACAACATTCGAGGTGCGGTCGCACTATAATTTATTCTTCCAATTTCTTACTCAGGAACTTTCATGTATTACCATAATTTATTCTTCATTAACATATATATGCAGATGATATATATCTATACCATGATCTGTTCACGTATGTTATGTTACATGTATGTTACCATGTATGTATGCAACTTAACACATTACCATTTGTAATTCTGTTACCCGGAAACGGCAACCGCCATTACAGCAAATGTAAGCCACATTGAGCCTACAAATTGTTGGGAAAATGTGGGATACAAATGCTACAAATAAAAAAATAAAATAAATACATAAAATTATGTTGCGATACAAAGGCATTATAACATCCTCATTTTTGTTTTCCATTCTTTTCCTAATAATACCTAACATTCTATTTGCTTTCTTAGCCGCAGCAGCACACTGAGCAGAAGATTTCAACGTATCATCAACGACGACACCTAGATCCCTTTCTTGGTCTGTGACTCCTAACGTGGAACCTTGCATGACATAGCTATAATTCAGGTTCCTCTTTCCCACACGCATCACTTTGCACTTGCTCACATTAAACGTCATCTGCCATTTAGACGCCCAGTCTCCCTGTCTCGTAAGGTCCTCTTGTAAATTTTCACAATCCTCCCGCGATTTAATTACTTTGAATAACTTTGTGTCATCAGCAAATTTAATTACCTCACTAGTTACTCCCATCTCTAGGTCATTTATAAATATGTTAAAAAGCAGTGGTCCGAGCACCGACCCCTGAGGAACCCCACTAACTACCCTTCTCTGTCAAGAATACTGACCATTTAACCCTACTCTCTGTTTTCTATCTTTTAACTAGTTTTTAATCCACAGTAGGACAGTATCTCCTATCCCATGACTCTCCAATTTCCTCTGGAGTCTTTCATGAGGTACTTTGTCAAACGCCTTCTGAAAATCCAGATACACAATATCAACTGGCTCACCGACACTGACAGAGAGTATAAGCTCTGTATTTCAGGAAGATTGTTTTTCAAATATAAGGAGACTAGTAAGAAAAAGACCCGTTTCTGACACAAATGAAACGGGCGCTAGCAAGGTTTTCCTCGGAGTGTGTATGTTTGAGAGAGAATATATGAGAGTGACTGTGTGTGAGAGAGAGAGTGAATGTGTGAGTGACTGTGTGACACATAGAGAGTGAATGTGATACAGTGTGAGACATAGAGTGTGTGGGAGACAGTGTGTGAGAGTGAGAGAGAGAAAGACTTTGACTGTGAGAGAGAGTGTGTGAGAGAGAGTGTGTGTGTATGACAGAGATACCTCCCCCCCTCTGGTGTCAGGCCCCCTCCCTCCCTCTCTGGTGTCTGATCATTACTGTGCAGGAGGCTGAACTCTGGCTGTGCTTCAAGGAACTGACCAATCCTATTTAATAGAATGCACCTCCAACATTCTGAAGCCGAGAAACCTCGTGTGGTTGGTCACTTCTGCTTGTGACGAACCCGGAAGTACGTGATGTCAATTCAGGAGATGATACAGAGAGCAGGAATGCCTCAGCCATGCAGTCAGCGTCAGAATGTTGGAGGTGCATTTTATTATATAGGATATATCTGACGAAATTTCAGCTGCTTTGGATTATTTTTTACAAAATATCTTTCCCGTCATTACTGCGACCCCTGACGTAGGTGCAGTAGCACCGAAACACGGCCCGTGTCGGGTCTTTCCTGGTGCTTTTTTTTCTTTGATTGGAGTTTTGTTTTTACTTTGCTCCCCTCTCTTTGCTATACCTGGAGTTCAGTATCGCAGTCCTTTATTTGCTTGAGTTAAATATTCCCCCCCCACCCCCCCACTACCCACTGAACACTAGACTAATCAAAGCAGGCAAATGGATCCACTGAAGAACCATGTGAGAAAACAAGGAAAATAATACCTTAAAACATCTCTTTGAATGCCAGATTCTCCTTAAAAAAAAGAAGGAAACCAATCCACTCCCTCATCAGTCTGTTTTGTATGGTGGCTGTGATCCATTTGCAAGAATTTATATACAAGAAATTTAATTTGTGCTCAGCCAGGATTTGGCAGGAGCATCCCTCCGCTGTGCCTTTGATGTTTTTTAATTGCTTAGCCAGCGAACATATCTGTAAACAATCCAGAAACCCACAAGGAAAACACACTGCTGTGCAGACAGATTACAGCATTTATAACAGGGATGCACGGCTTTTCTCCTACGATTTTCTGAACCACTGGCGTATGAGGGGGTCCCTCAAAGCTTCTGCTTAGCATTATCTAGGAACAATTTTCATGTTGGTTGACCAAGTGGAGAGGCATAATCGAACAGGGCACCCAAGTTTTCCTGAGGGCGTCCTCGCAGGACATTCCCGCGAAGGGGCGGGGAAACCCGTATTATCGAAACGAGATGGGCAGCCATCTTTTGTTTCGATAATACGGTCGGGGACGCCCAAATCTCCACATTTAGGTCGACCTTAGAGATGGTCATCCCTAGAGATGGTCGTCCCCGATTTTCGGTAATAATGGAACCCGAGGACGCCCATCTCAGAAACGACCAAATCCAAGCCCTTTGGATGTGGAAAGAGCCAGCATTCATAGTGCACTGGTCCCCCTGACATTCCAGGAAACCAACCGGGCACCTTAGGGGGCACTGCAGTGGACTTCATAAAAAGTTCCCAGGTGCATAGCTCCCTTACTTTGTGTGCTGAGCCCCCCAACCCCCCTCCCCAAAACCCACTCCCCACAACTGTACATCACTACCATAGCCCTTAGGGATGAAGGGGGGCACCTAGATGTGGGTACAGTGGGTTTGTGGTGGGTTTTGGAGGACTCACATTTACCACCACAAGTTTAACAGGTGGGGGGGGGGGGTGGACCTGGGTCCGCCTGCCTGAAGTGCACTGCAGTACCCACTAAAACTGTTCCAGGGACCTGCATACTACTGTCAGGGAGCTGGGTATGATATTTGAGGCTGGCATAGAGGCTGAAAAAATATTTTAACATTTTTTTAGGGTGAGAGGGAGTTAGTGACCACTGGGGGAGTAGGGGGAGGTGATCCCCGATTCCCTCCGGTGGTCATCTGGTCATTTAGGGCACATTTTTGTGGCTTGGTCTTAAAAAAAAAGGACCAAGTAAAGTCGGCCAAGTGTTCGTCAGGGACGCCCTTCTTTTTTCCATTATCAGCCGAGAACGCCCATGTATTAAGCACGCCCCAGTCCCACCTTCGCTATGCTTCCGACAAGCCCCTGGGAACTTTGGTCGTCCCCGTGACGGAAAGCAGTTGAGGGCGCCCAAAATCAGCTTTCGATTATGCCGATTTGGGCGACTCTGGGAGAAGGACGCCCATCTCCCGATTTGTGTCGCAAGATGGGCGCCATTCTCTTTCGAAAATGAGCCCAAAGGTGGACAAAAACTCTGTTTTTCTCTTCTGTGGCTGATAATTTCGAATTAAAAAGTCTCTTTGTTTTCCACCTTGGCCTCTTCGAAATAGCAGGTAAAGACATGGAGCTTTCTTACCTTTTGGTCTTTTTATTTTAGGGCCCAATAATCAAATAATTTATGCTCTTAACTTTGAAAGTTATGTGGGCAGTTCTATAACCAAGATGTTGGTGTCACAATACAGCAGGCTTAGTACAAATTCTGTAATGGCGGTGGCGTACCAAGGGGTGGGAGGGTGGGGGCGGTTCGCCCCGGGTGCACGCCGCTGGGGGGGTGCCGCGCGCCTGTTGGCTCCACTTGTTCCGTGCTCCCTCTGCCCCGGAACAAGTTACTTCCTGTTCCAGGGCAGAGGGAGCATGGAACGAGCGAAGCCGACAGGCGCACAGCACCCCCCCCCCCAGCAGGTAAAAATGCACCCGGGGGGGGGGGAGGTGTCCTTTCTCTGGGGGGGGGGGGGGGGGGGAGGGTCGCGCTGCACCCGGGGGGCCCCATCGGCGATCCGTCCCGGGTGTCAGCCACCCTAGGAACGCCACTGTGTAATGGTTTCAGGATAGTTAATGTGGCCCTGAGTAGTTTAACCCCATTGGATTTAGCCTTCCAAACACATCAGGGGCCAGAAACCCAGTAAGATTTTAAATAAAGTGATGCACCTCTCACACCTAAGCCAGCCGAGTCATAGAAAGGCTAATTTAAGGGCTGTTTTACTACTGAGTGGTAAAGTATGGGAGTAATTTTATAACATAGAACCTATGTTTACATGCCTAGAGGCGCAAATATGGGCATAACATACTATTCTATAAGTTATGTGTGTCTGAGTCTCTCTGACACTCCACCCAGACTCTGGCTATATACACCCCACCTGCAAACTAGAGCTATCCAAAGATATGTGCATAGTTACAGAATTGTGTTTATTGGAATACTGATATTTTATGCACGTATGTGCACATATGTGCTGTTATCAGTGATTTATACACATATAAGCTGGTGATTACATATTGGTATGTGCCAGTACTCTAGTGATTTGTACGTGTATAATGGAGTGTTTACACACTGGTATGTGCCGGTATTCTAATGAATTGTGTGTGTATAAGCTGGTGTTCACACAATGATATGTTCTGGTATTCTAGTGAATTGCACACATATAAGCTGTTTACACATTGGTATGTGTCGGTATTCTAGAGAATTGTGCGCATATAAACTGTTTAACCACTGGTATGTGCCGTAGTCCAGTGATTTGTGCACATATAAGCTGTTTACACATTGTTATGTGCCAGTATTCTAGTGAACTATGCACATGTAAGCTGGTGTTTACTCACTGGTATGTGTCGTATTCTAGTGATTTATGTGCATATAAGCTGGTGTTTACACACTGAAATGTGCCAGTACACTTTGTATAGGAAGTTTCAGAGGAGAAGATGGGGCTTGTTTTCAACAGATGAACTCTAAAGACCAGCTACATCTGCTTTTCCTACTATTTTTTTTAAGCTTTAAGAAAACAAATATGCAAGCAAAATATGACTCAAAGGATTCATAAGGAAAAGTAGGCAGGCACACAAAGCAAGAACAAAAACCATATATATTTGTCTCGAGAAATAATCAAATATATCACTACCAAAATAAAGAAACATTGGGAGAATGAATTCCCCAGGAAAAGGGCAAAGGAAATATTAGCAGCTTATCAGCACATAAAATGATCACATCAATCTAACTACATAAGCTTCAAAAGTATTGCCATACTGGGGACATACCGAAGGTCCATCAAGCCCAGCAACATGTTTCCAACAGTGGCCAATCCAGGTTATGCGTACCTGGCAAGATCCCAAAACAGTACAATACATTTTATGCTGCTTATCCTAGAAATAAGCAGTGGATTCCCCCCCCCCCCCCCCCCCCCCCCAAGTCCATTTTAATAATGGTCTATGGACGTTTCCTTTAGGAAGCCATCCAAACCTTTTTTAAACCTCGCTAACCTAACTGCTTTTACCATATTCTCTGGCAACGAAATGCAGAGTTTAATTACACATTGAGTGAAGAAATATTTTCTCCGATTGATTTTAAATGTACTACTTTGTAGCTTCATTGCATGCCCCCCAATCCTAGTATTTTATAGTCCTATACAAACACCCTTCCATATCAGCAATTCCCACACTAAGAAGGATCTGCATTCTCTCTTCCTTGATAACATCGCCTTGGATATTTAGGCATGAAGGCCATCCCCAACACCACTGCCTAAGGTACCAGTAATAGGAACCTTTTTACTCCCATATCAGAGGTGAAATATCAGAAAACATATAGGCAGCAATTCTGTAAATGTGTACTTCCCTTTTGGCGCCTTGTTTCAGCACGAGGTGTGGCAAATTTATAATAGCTTCAGGGCACCTTGATGTCCTTACAGAAGACACAAACAACCCACACAACCACTCTCTCAATGTAGTACTTCCAAATTAAAACCTGTAGTGTCTTCAAAGGCTGCTACGTAAAAGCAAGCAATAGATGGAGCCATGGTTGTGCCCATGGCAGTGCCTTGTACCTGGAGAAAGAACTGGTGGTTGAAGCAAAAATAATTCTCAAAAAGTGCAAATCTTGCAAAACATCCAGAAATTCAATGCATGAAAATAACAAATCTTGCTGACTCAGGTATTGTATCAGGAAAGCACTTGCAACTAAAGTACATTGGTGTATAAAGAACAAATATCTAAAGTTTCCCATAGCACTTTGGGAGGGATCCAGTCACAAGAAACCAAAAAATGTATGATCTTTGCGTTTCTTTGTCATAAGATGCACATGTACAAGAAAAGAAGGGGAGTGAAGGAAAGTATATACACAGTTACATTTATATATTTATATAGATTTATATATGCAGATGATGTCACCATCTTCATGCCTTTCCAAAACAATAACATTACCAGGGAGACTGTTTGCCAATGGGGCACAACCTCTGATCTGCAGTTAACTGTGAGTAAACGTGCTTATTCCAATGAAGGACGTTTTCGGAGACATTAGTCTTCAGGTGTCAACTGGTGTGCCAAGATTATACAGCAGCAACAAGTCCTAGAGGCCTGCGTGTATGCAGATCCCTGGAGCACTTTTAGCGGGTACCGCAGTGCACTTCAGGCAGGCGGACCCAGGCCCATCCCCCCTACCTGTAACACTTGTGGTGGTAAATGGGAGGCCTCCAAAACTCACTGTACCCACATGTAGGTGCCCCCTTCAACCCTAAGAGCTATGGTAGTGTTGTACATTTGTGGGCAGTGGGTTTTCGGGGAGGGGGGTTGGGGGCTCAGCACCCGTGGTAAGGGACCTATGCATGTGGGAGCGTTGTCTGAAATCCACTGCACTGACCTCTAAGGTGTCCAGTTGATGTCCTGGCATGTCAGGGGGGCGAGTGTATTACGAATCCTGGCCCCTCCCACGACCAAATGGCTTGGACTGGGACGTTTCTGAGCTGGGCGTTTTTAGCTTCCATTATCGCTAAAAAAAAAAAACAAACGCCCAGCTCGGAAACGACTAAATCCATGGCATTTTGGTCCATACAAACCGTATTTTCGAAGCGGAAGATGGACGCCCATTTTTTTCGAAAATACGGTCTGTCCCACCCCTTCACGTACCCATTCTCGGACACATGTCTTGTGGCATGGTTCCCTGAAGAAGAATATCAAAACGGGACCGTTGGAATCAGCACGCAAGCTGGAGCACACTTTATAAAGATAAGTGTTCTTGTGTACTCTATGAAATCATAATGATGATGTCTTAAGAGGAAAGGCCTAGTGGTTAGGGTGGTGGACTTTGGTCCTGGGGAACTGAGGAACTGAGTTGGATTCCCACTTCAGGCACAGGCAGCTCCTTGTGACTCTGGGCAAGTCACTTAACCCTCCATTGCCCCATGTAAGCCGCATTGAGCCTGCCATGAGTGGGAAAGTGCAGGGTACAAATGTAACAAAAATAAAATAGATACTATTGGAGATTCTACATGGAATGTTGCTACTATTGGAGATTCTACATGGAATGTTGCTATTCCACTAGCAACATTCCATGTAGAAGGCTGCGCAGGCTTCTGTTTCTGTGAGTCTGACGTCCTGCACGTATGTGCAGGACGTCAGACAAGCAGAAGCCTGCGCGGCCACATTGGTGATCTGCAAGGGCCGACTTCTACATGGAATGTTGCTAGTGAAATAGCAACATTCCATGTAGAATCTCAAATAGTAGCAACAGTGGAGGAGTGGCCTAGTGGCTAGGGTGGTGGACTTTGGTCCTGGGGAACTGGGTTCGATTCCCACTGCAGGCACAGGCAGCTCCTTGTGACTCTGGGCAAGTCACTTAACCCTCCATTGCCCCAGGTACAAATAAGTACCTAAGCCGCATTGAGCCTGCCATGAGTGGGAAAGTGCAGGGTACAAATAAAAAAAATAAATAAATAAATTTAAAAAATATATATAATTAGTGTATTTTGGATTCAAGCACTATATGCAAAAAAAAAAACAAAACGAAAAAAATAAGTATTTTTTCACGGGGGGTTTTCTAGTCAATGATGACTTTTTGAGCGTGCAACAAACTTCTTGTATAGTGGTTGCCGTATTGAGACTTTTCCCCCTTTTTTTCCAATTTAGACACTAAAATGCCTTATTCAACCACAATATCACCTTGTATTTGTTTCTCTACCGAACTTGGCGAATGCCTTTACGGTACTATGTAAGCCACATTGAGCCTGCAAATAGGTGGGAAAATGTGGGATACAAATGCAACAAATAAATTAATTAATTATTGCTGCTAATTACCTCAGTATTCAATTAAATTGGGCACATGTAATTTTTTGCGCTTTTTTATCGAATTGGGGGGGGGGGGGGGAATGGGTTAAACCCAGTTAGGTGCAAATGAAGGGTAACAACACAGCACAGTGGAAACCAGTCCAGCTGAAAAGAAGTGGATGGAAACTGCCGGGCTGAAAAAAAAAACCTCCCACAATAATACAAAGGGTTTGTTCAGAAAATCATTCACGGAGACGCCCCAGCCTATATGTCAGACCTGATACACTTAACACCCAGGAATGCTAAAAAAGCATCCTGCACATTCCTTAATCTTCACTTCCCCAACTGTAAAGTTCTAAAATACAAACTAATGCATGCGTCATCCTTCTCTTACCTGAGCATACAATTCTGGAACGTGATTCCGCGCAACTTAAAAACGATCTATGAACTAACTAACTTCCACAAACTACTGAAGACCCATCTCTTTAACAAGGCATACCACAAAGATCAACAAAGTTGAACTCCTCCACATATATCCAAAATTGACGTACAATATTCGCTTGTTATACTGCTATCATGCTCTATCATTACCATGTTACCCAAGTTCCTTCTGTAACACTAAATGTCTATTTTCTAATATATTTCCACCGTTCATGATATATTGTAAGCCACATTGAGCCTGCAGAGAGGTGGGAAAATGTGGGATACAAATGCAATAAATAAATAAATAAAATTCTAATAACTGATCGTGCGGATAAGAGAGTTCCATAAAGTTCAGTTATTTCCAGATAACACAACATAATTTCCTGCTGCAACTTCATAAAACCGCCGCATGTGAATTAGCGCAAGCAGAAAGCCTCATTCTTCAACTCTGGCTCTGCACGCAGCCCCCAAGACACTCCGATTATCCTACAATACATTTATATCAACAGTGTTAAGACTATTTCATATGCACAAGAAAAGCCATTTTATTACACAGCTGTCAATTTGAATATTTTCTCTGCAGTTTTCCAACCTTTGATGCCTTTCTTTGCTATTTTATTTAATAAGCTCTGCTTCCTTCCATTTTAGATTTCCCCCTCCAATTCATTTCATTCCCTCATCCTTTTTTCATACTCTCCATCTTTATCTTTCAAAATATAGGCATTCTGCTTGAGTTTTTTTTTTATCTTCAGAGCAAAAAACCCGTTCCACATGAGCTACCAGGAAAATCTAATCAAATACTGTTCCTTTCTTACCTCATTTGTCTCTCAGCTTTGTCCCTGTATACCTGAACCTTTCTTTTTCCCCAAGCCGTTTCTTTCATCTTTTGCAGTCTTTCAGCCTTTCCCCCCCCCCATCTTCAGTTTAGTCCATCGCTCTGCTCTTTTGCATATGCAATAAGGAGTAGCCTAATGGTTAGTGCAGTGGCCTGAGAACCAGGGGCATAGGTTCAGTTCCTACTGCAGCTCCTTGGACTCCGGGCAAGTTACTTAACCATCCATTGCCCGAGGTACAAATAAGTACCTGTATGTACTATGTAAACTGCTTTGAATGTAGTTGCAAAAACCACAGAAAGGCAGTATATCAAGTCCCATTTCCCTTTCCATAGTTGAGATTCTACATAGAATGTTGCTACTGTCTGAGATTCTTTAGAGATTCTACTATTTGAGATTCTACACAGGTTATCAATAGAAATCAAACAAAATAAAACATGGAAAAGAAAATATGATGATACCTTTTTTATTGGACATAACTTAATACATTTCTTGATTAGCTTTCGAAGGTTGCCCTTCTTCGTCAGATCGGAAATAAGCAAATGTGCTAGCTGATAGTATATATAAGTGAAACATCCAAGCATTTCATTGACAGTCTAGCAGGGTGGGGGTGGGTAGGAGGTATGCATGGGGACATCAAAGCATTTCATTGATAGTCTAACAGGATGGGTGTGGGTAGGTGAGAGGAGGGTGATAAACAGAGAAATACAATGAGTGGAGTTGAACGGGCAGATGTGAAGCGTCTGTTCACGCTTTCCAACAATACTAGGACTAGGGAGCATGCGATGAAGCTACAATGTACTAAATTTAAAACCAATCGGAGAAAATATTTCTTCACTCAACCTGTAATTAAACTCTGGAATTCGTTGCCAGAGAATGTGGTAAAGGCAGTTAGCTTAGCGGAGTTTTAAAAAGTTTTGGACGGCTTCCTAAAGGAAAAGCCCATAGACCGTTATTAAATGAACTTGGGGAAAATCCACTATTTCTGGGATAAGCAGTATAAAATGTTTTGTACATTTTTGGGATCTTGCCAGGTATTTGTGACCTGGATTGGCCACTGTTGGAAACAGGATGCCGGGCTCGAAGGACCTTTGGTCTTTCCTAGTATGGCAATACTTAAGGACCCGACACAGCTGTGTTTCGGCATAATCATATGCCTGCATCAGGAGTCAAAATCAAATCTGGCTTTAAAATATCAATAAAATGAATCAACAGCTGGTTCTAAATTCTCTTACTCCTTATAAAAAAAAATGATATAAAGTGTAGCTCACTGGGAGCTACAATACAAATTTGCTCTTCGACTCTACATTTCTCCCAGAAGAGCCTTTCACATGGGACTCTCGCCTTGGGGAGAGCGCCTCAAATGCAGGGATCCGGGGGCCACCCTCGGGCACATGTTTTGGTCCTGCAAGGGCATAGTCCGATTTTGGAAGGAGCTAGTACAATATATTTCTGAGATGTGGAAGGTTGGCTGGAAGTGTGACTCGGCGCTGCTCCTGGGCCATCCTGTTCTCATACACCCTGTCCCATCAGGATTTACCGCTTTTGTACGCAAAGCTATTGTAGTGGCTAAACAAGCAATACTCTCAGAATGGCTTACATACAACTACCCTACAGTATCGCAGTGGCGTGTGCGTATGATAACGTTACTGCGGGTAGAGAGGATGGGAATTACAGACTTTAAAACGAAGACTGGAGTGCGTTTCCAACTCGCTTGGACTCCCTTTTGGAATACTCTGACTCCAACCGCCAGGAGTAGACTGTTAAACTTCTAGATATTGCCTTGTACCCTGCGTTATTATGTTCATTTTATTTTATTTATTTTTATTTTTTCTTACATTTGTACCCCGCGCTTTGCCACTCATGGCAGGCTCAATGCGGCTTACATGGGGCAATGGAGGGTTAAGTGACTTGCCCAGAGTCACAAGGAGCTGGCTGTGCCTGAAGTGGGAATCAAACTCAGTTCCTCAGTTCCCCAGGACCAAAGTCCACCACCCTAACCACTAGGCCACTCCTTCACTGTTGCTACTATTTGAGATTCTACATGGAATGTTGCTATTCCACTAGAAGTCGGCCCTTGCAGATCACCAATGTGGCCGCGCAGGCTTCTGCTTCTGTGAGTCTGACGTCCTGCACATACGTGCAGGACGTCAGACTCACAGAAACAGAAGCCTGCGCAGCCTTCTGCATGGAATGTTGCTAGTAGAATCTCCAATAGTAGCAACATTCCATGTAGAATCTCCAATAGTATCTATTTTATTTTTGTTACATTTGTACCCTGCGCTTTCCCACTCATGGCAGGCTCAATGCGGCTTACATGGGGCAATGGAGGGTTAAGTGACTTGCCCAGAGTCACAAGGAGCTGCCTGTGCCGGGAATCAAACTCAGTTCCTCAGTTCCCCAGGACCAAAGTCCACCACCCTAACCACTAGGCCAGAAACAAAGGAGGTGGGGGGTGGGAGGGGAAGGGAATGGGAGGGAAGGTTAAGTCCTATTTGTTGGGGTAGAAGTACTATGTGTTACTTTAGCCACGTGGGGGGAAATAACAGACGTTCATACATGATGATGTTAACTTTTCTTCTTAAGTTTTGAATTAAAATGATTGAAACATAAAGTGTAGCTCAGCGAGTGATGGCGCTAGATACGTCACTCAGCACAGAGGGATTCTTTTATAGAGTGGCGGAAAGCCCAACGCGGGTTTACCACTCGCTCTTCTGGGACTACCGCCGGCCCAACGTGGCTGCCGGCGGTAGTCCTGCCCTGAGCGCTCTCCATTTCTGGGGGAAAAAGAAAACCCACGGAAATGGCTTGTGCAGCGGTAACCCAGCGGTAATCCGGCATCACCATGCGCTGCCCGGTGACTGCCAGGCTATTGCGACAGCCCTTATCGCCACCTCAATGGGTGGCGGTAAGGGCTCCCCGCCGCATGGCCACACGATAAGAGTTCTCTTACTGCGTGGCCATGTGTGTCTGCGGGCTTTTCTCCGCCGTGGTAAAAAGGGCCCTGGTGCGTGATAAAAACAGCCCCCGCCGCAAGCGCAGGGCCTTTTTTCCTGCATCTTAGTAAAAGGACCCCAGAATGCCTTGCTCACAGGTACAGTGATTATGCTGAAACACAGCTGTGTCGAGTCCTTTCAATACTACGGTTGACAGCAATAAAGAATCATCCGGTTCCTATATGTGCCTATTGATTCCATTTTTAGTTCGATCTTTCTCTAAAGGGTTATGTCTTTTCCTACTACTACTATTTATCATTTCTATAGCGCTACTAGACGTACGCAGCGCTGTACACTTGAACATGAAGAGACAATCCCTGTTCGACAGAGCTTACAATCTAATCAAGACAGACAAACAGGACAAATAAGGGATAAGGACAAAGAGTAGCAAGATTCCGGAATCCAAAGAGTAGCAAGATTCTGTGATCCCAATGAGTATCTAGATTCCGGAATCTCAAAGACTACTGATAAACCAAGATATGTTTTATTAATATAGCAAAATTAAAATATGTATACAGAAACTCATATGCATATACATATCATAGCCCGACACAGGCCGTGTTTCGCCCTACTGGGCTGCTTCAGGGGCTATATAGTGGTATTCCACCATCAAACCAGAGATTTGTAGGTAAAAGCAGGTATACAGTCAATATTCTGAAAAAACGGCTCGTCTGGAAATGCAGGAACAATTGGTTATGGACCTGAGGTCATATGAACAGCAAGTAGGGCGAAACACGGCCTGTGTCGGGCTATGATATGTATATGCATATGAGTTTCTGTATACATATTTTAATTTTGCTATATTAATAAAACATATCTTGGTTTATCAACGATCTGCTTTGTACAGTTTCCACTTTGGAGTTTGCAGATCGTCTGCCCCTTTGTTTTCTTGGACCATCTCAAAGACTACTACTACTACTACTACTCATCAATTCTACAGCGCTACTAGACATACGCAGCGCTGTACACCTGAACATGAAGAGACAGTCCCTGCTCGACAGAGCTTACAATCTAATTAGAACAGACAAACAGGACAAATAAGGGATGACAAAGAGTAGCAAGATTCCGGAATCCCAATGTAGCAAGATTCTGTGCAGAATCCCAAAGAATAGCAAGATTCCGGAATCCCAAAGACTACTACTACTTATCATTTCTAAAGCGCTACTAGACATACGCAGCGCTGTACACTTGAACATGAAGAGACAGTCCCTGCTCCACAAAGCTTACAATCTAATTAGGACAGACAAACAGGACAAATAAGAGATAAGGGACTATTAAAGTGAGGATGATAACATAAGGGTTATGAACAAGTGAATAAGGGTTAGGAGTTAAAAGCAGCACCAAAAAGGTGGGCTTTTAGCTTAGATTTGAAGACGGCCAGAGATGGAGCTTGACGTACCGGCTCAGGAAGTCTATTCCAGGCATATGGTGCAGCAAGATAAAAGGAACGGAGTCTGGAGTTAGCGGTGGAGGAGAAGGGTGCAGAGAAGAGAGATTTACCCAGTGAACGGAGTTCCCGGGGAGGAATGTAGGGAGAGATGAGAGTGAGCTTTCCCCTACACTCTGGATCACATTCTGTTGTTGCTTGTTTGAATACTGCCTTTTCTACTCTTAAATAAATTCATTATCTAAAATTGACATTGGGGACAATAGAAAACATTATTCTTGCCTTCAGCAAATGAACTTCCTGAGATTTTCTTTTTTGGGGTGGGGTAAATATTTATCTAGTTTATCCCTTGGCATATTGTAACACGGAATGTACACAGTTCTGTCCAATGATTTTGGTCAACCAAGTTCAAACGCGTCTCAGTACAGTGTCTAAGCAACAACAGGGTCGACTGAATCTTGCCATTTCCCTCCTCCTATCTCTTGCCAAGGGCTTTAATGAAATATGATATTCTCAAATCTGTATACTTATTCCTGCTGTGTTGGTTTAGCTCTACTCAATCAAATAGGCTTACACACCTTTCAGCACAAATAATAAGATTTGTATTGCTTTTATATTAAAGCAACCCCAAAGCCTGATTGTCATAAGGCATTTGGTTAACATCAATCCATTTCACTATAAAGAAAAAGTGCTTTGTGCTTTTGAGCTGCCCTAACTTGGCTGGGTTAGATATGCGGGTTTCGGCACTGAATACTGCCAGCACCCACATAACCGCCGGATCCATGCAGATTACTGTAACGGAATCTACACGGGATGTAAAGCACAACTCACAGAAAAACTCCAGACCGCCCAAAATACAGCAGCCAGATTGATATATGGCAAAACACGATCTGAAAGTGCCAAACCCCTATGAGAAAAACTGCACTGGCTCCCAATCAAAGAATGGGCCACCTTCAAAATCTGCACCCTGGTACACAAAATTATCTACGGCATAGTACCTGGATACATGACAGACCTAGTAGACTTACCAACCAGAAATAGAATCAGATCATCACAATCATACCTAAACCCACACTATCCAAACTGTAAAGGACTAAGATACAAAATAACTTATGCATCCAGCTTCTCCTATATAAGCGCACAATTATGGAACGGACTCCCAAATGCTGTGAGAACAATCCATGACCACTTAAACTTCAGGAAATCACTCAAAACTCACCTCTTCAAAAAGGCCTATCCCACCGATCCAACATAGACCCCTGCACCAAGCTACACAGCATAACTAATGTTCGTACTGAACAACCTATAATCTTCACTCCTTTGATCCCACCTCATCTGACCACAATATAACTTTGTATCTGCTAACAACCGTTCTGGCAAACGCCTCTACGGCACTATTTAAGCCACATTGAGCCTGCAAATAGGTGGGAAAATGTGAGATACAAATGCAACAAATAAATAAAATAAATAAATTTTAAAAAATCCTCCCCGGCGCTGCCCTTGATCTGCCCACTTTTAACATGGGCGGTCAGAGACAATATTCAGCGGTAGTGCCACTGAATATTGGCAGTTGTGTGGCTCACTGAGATTTAAGAGGGCCGGAGCCTCCCCGGTCCACTTAAATCACTGAATATCAGGCCCTGGGTATGGCTGGTTCATGGACTATGGTACAACCAAAGCAGTTTCCATATTGTAAGCAGGTACTTTCTCTGTTCCTAGTGGGCTCACAATCAAGTTTTTAAACAAAGTTTTGTACCTGGAGCAATGAAAGGTTAAGGGGCCCTTTTACTATGGCGTGCCAAAAAATGGTCCACGCTGGTGTAGGCGCGTGTATTGGACACATGCAGGTCCATTTTTCAGCACGCCTGGAAAAAAGGCCTTTTTTTGGGGCCGAAAAGGGATGTGCGGCAAAATAAAAATTGACGCGTCCATTTTGGGCCTGAGACCTTATGTTACGTTCCTCACCTGGTTCCAGGCCTGCGTGCCCGATTCGCCGGCGAGGCGCGGTCCGACAGAGATAGCCGGCTATTTTGGATGTGGTTTCTCCAGGATGGGTCTATTTCTGTTTCCTATTTCTGGCAGCCGACATCTTGGTTGGATCAAGGACAGCAGCCATCTTGGCTAGCTCAGGAGGGGGCAGCCATCTTGTATACAAGAACAGGAAGGAAGCCCATATTTGGGCGTTTGCTGATGGGGGCAGCCATCTTGGATCAGCTGCACATGTTTGAGTCTAATTCCTACCCTATTTAAAGCCCTGCCTCCAGTCCTTCGTTGCTTTGGCCTCAGTTGTGTTTGAGGTCCACGCCGGTGCTCCTTATCGTCAGTGCCAGTGTTCCAGACCGCGACTTGTTTCCCGGACCTCGCTTGTTTTGCTGCCTGCCTAGACCGTGGACTGTTTTTGACTACTCTTTGCCCTATGGATTTTCCTGGCTTTTGGACTGTGTCTGTTTGCCTGCCTGTCTGGTCAGTGGTCATGCAACCCCGCCAGTTCCAGAAGTCCTGGTGGCCACCTGCAGTTGGGAGCTCAACTCCTGGTGAATGGTGGTCGCTTCCCATGTGAAGCTAGGGGTTGTCTGGCTGCCTGACCGAGTGCGCTGTCACTCCATCTCTGCCGTGCTCAGTCGGGGCACAGGGGCTCACTACTACCAGGTCATAACACCTTACCGCCACCCATTGATTTAGTGGAAAGGTCTCATGCGTTAACCGGGCGGTAATCGTCAGCATGCGTACACTGCTGATTACCGCCCGGTTAGCGCCACGGGGTCGAAAATAGAAATTTTCTGCCACGCGTTTTGGATGTGCAGCAAAAATTAGAATTACCGCCCGGGGCACGCAGTAGCCGAGCGGCAGTTCTAATTTGACATGCGTTGTACGTATGTAGGCACCTACGCACCTTAATAAAAGGGCCCCAGTGAGTTGTCCAGGGTCACAAGAAGCAGCAGTGGGTATTGAACCCACTTCCTCACGATCTCAGCCCACTCCACTAACCGTTAGGCTACTCCTCTACTATTTTCACGCGTTCTCCCCCTCTATACCAAAATTTATCCTATCCCATTAAATTTTCTGAGAGTTATTTTTCCCTCAGAGAGACATTCTCAACGCCTATGTAGAACTCTTTCCAACTTCTGTCGGGTTGGAAAGAATGAAAAGAAAAATTGATGTAACAGGAGACCTGCGGAAGGTGTGTCAGCAGGGCCGGTCTTAGGGTGAGGCGACCGCATAGGGCCTCGCGCTCAAGGGGGCCCCGCGCAGCGTGCCTCCGCCTCGAATGCCCGAGTTCCAGTCCTCCTCCCTCTGAATTTTAAAAGTTACCTCGTCGGGTTACAGGCAGCGGCAGCAGTGAAAAGCGTGCGAGCTGCTTGGCACTTCACGAGCCTTTCCTTCCCTCTCTCAGCTCTGGTCTCGCCGTCGTGGAAACAGGAAATGAGGGCGGGATCAGAGCTGAGAGAAAGGAAGGCTCCTGAAGCGCCGAGCTCGCACGCTTTTCACTGCTGCTACCTGCCGCTGCCTGCAACCCAACAAGGTAACTTTTAAAATTCAGAGGAAGGGGGACTGGAGCTGGGAGGGAGGCCTCAGAAGGAGGGGGGCCGGCCTTGGAGCTGGGAAGGAAGGAGGGGCCCTGGAGCTCGGAGGGGATGGCCAGGGAGCTCAGAGGGAGGGGTGGCCGCCCTGGAGCTAGGGTGGGGGTGGGGCTAGGATGGGGCCCCATCAAATTGGTCTGCACAGGGTCCCGCGCTTGCTAAGACTGGCCCTGTGTGTCAGGACAGGTGGGTCCTGATTTATCAAGATTTTTCTTACAAACACAGAATGGGGGGAGAAGCCTCTGTGAATTGGGTCCCTAATGTTGCACAATGTGTTATGGGCACTGATGTGATCTGAAAGATGTGGTTTGTGTACACACATTTACTTCTGACTTGCACCAGTGCTATGGGTTTAAGTGATGCAAAACACGTATGGTCTCTGGTGACTTGAGCAATGGAAGCCGGAAGCCCCCCCATTAGCACATGCCACCTGAAGGGAAGGTCTTTTGATTATCAGTAACTTGACATTATGATGGTTACAGCAGTGTTTGTAGATTCTCAATCAGGTAGAAATATCTATCTTTGATCAAGGACATCTTGTACGACGGATTTTGTGGTCTACTGTATGCAGTGTCCTTGCAACAAACATTCAAGCATTACTATGACAGTCTGACAGGGTGGGAGGAGGGGGGTGGGTAGGAAGTATGTATGGGGACATCAAAGCATATCATTGATATTCTAACAGGGTGGATGTGGATAGGTGAGGGGAGGGTGATCAACAGAGACATACAGCTTTATGGTTTATAATGGGCTAGGAATCCCAGATCCTTGTTAAGTCCTTTCTGTTGGGTGTTTTGGAAGCCGGGCAGCCCCAACGAGAAGTACAGACCTCTCGTTAGCTTTCCCAGAGTTTTCCTGCGTTAGGGCAAGCGGAAAACCTTAGTGCATCTCACTTCAATAGGGTTTCTACACAATTTGCTCATCTGCATTCAGTTTTCGTTTGCTGCTACCGTCGTCGGAAACTGGGCTTTAGTACATGCCAGGGTTAAAAACTTGTTCGTTAAAGGCTCGTTTAGTTTAGTGCATCTTGCCCTAACTTAGCACATGTAGGCCTTCACCACCTCAAGATGGTAGAAACTTTATGTTGTTCACCGGTGCAAAGCTACGTTAATTCCAGGAGTCATCCACTTTCCTGCAGAGCTAACTTTTAACTTGGAACTTTTGTTTATTCTAAGTCACTTATTATTATTATTATTTTTTTGATAATTGTATAAATATAAACAGCCATCAGTGGGTCCATTATAGATTGTATCAATTTCACTGTAACAAGTTGTGTTACCAAAACTGACAGAGAACCTGAATATAAACCGAGATAACATTTTTCCCTTAAAAACAAAAAGGAGGTGGCTGTTAGTTCAAATATAAACTGAGGGTTTATATTCAAGTATTCCTCTCCTTCCTTCCCCCCCCCCAACCCGGTGTTCCGCTGCTGCCCGTTGCCCTCACGTCCAACTTCTGTTCTATTTTGCGACTTCTATTCCGCTTTTAACTTGCGATTCAAAGCGGAACACGGAGCAAAGAGATATCCCAACCGGATAGAATTACGTTTAAATCAATAATTTAATCTTAATAAAAAATACCCATCTAAATTATTTTTAAAAAACATAACATTAAGAAAACAAACAAATATGTTTTAAAGACCTTTCGAAAAGAATTTAAGGCGTACTTAAGCGAACTGTTGTAGTTAAACTATTCCTTATTCTTGTGCCTTGGAAGGCAAAAGAATGTTCCCAAACAGACTTCAATCGCATGTTTTTCACAGAAGGGATATCGAGAGAGAGATTTTTAGAACTCCTCAGATACCCTCTATGACTTGGGAATGTACGTAAGTTTCCTTCTATAACTGAATTAGCACCATAAACACATTTATAGACCAGACAGGCTATTTTAAATGGGATTTAAGGTTCTAATCTTAGCCAATGTAAGTTATTCAACAGGGGGCTACTACTACTACTTATCATTTCTATAGCGCTACTAGACGTACGCAGTGCTGTACACTTGAACATGACAGTCCCTGTTCGACAGAGCTTACAATCTAATTAGGACAAACAGGACAAATAAGTGATAAGGACAAAGAGTAGCAAGATTCCGTGCAGAATCCCAAAGAGTAGCAACATTCCGGAATCCCAAAGAGTAGCAACATTCCGGAATCCCAAAGACTACTATAACTTATCATTTCTATAACACTGCTAGACGTACACAGCGCTGTACACTTGAACATGAAGAGACAGACCCTGCTCGACAGAGCTTACAATCTAATTAGGATAGACAAACAGGACAAATAAGTGATAAGGACAAAGAGTAGCAAGATTCTGTGCAGAATCTCAAAGAGGAGCAAGATTCTGGAATCCCAAAGGCTACTACTACTACAACCTATCATTTCTATAACACTACTAGACGTACGCAGCACTGTACACTTGAACATGACAGTCCCTGTTCGACAGAGCTTACAATCTAATTAGGACAAACAGGACAAATAAGTGATAAGGACAAAGAGTAGCAAGATTCCGGAATCCCAAAGAGTAGCAAGATTCCGGAATCCCAAAGACTACTATAACTTATCATTTCTATAACACTGCTAGACGTACACAGCGCTGTACACTTGAACATGAAGAGACAGACCCTGCTCGACAGAGCTTACAATCTAATTAGGACAGACAAACAGGACAAATAAGTGATAAGGACAAAGAGTAGCAAGATTCCGTGCAGAATCTCAAAGAGTAGCAAGATTCCGGAATCCCAAAGACTACTACAACTTATCATTTCTATAACACTGCTAGACGTACACAGCACTGTACACTTGAACATGAAGAGACAGACCCTGCTCGACAGAGCTTACAATCTAATTAGGACAGACAAACAGGACAAACAAGAGATAAGGGAATATTAAAGTGAGGATGATAAAATGTCTCAAAACCTGCCTGATCCAAAGATTAATCTAGCATCTGTGTTCTGCAGAAGTTGGAGTCGCTGCCTTTGTTGTTTCTTTATGGCGCAATATAAAGAATTACAATAATCCAATAATGGAAGCAAAATTGCCTCTGCTATTGTTCGAAATCCACCAGGGCTTAAGGATGCTGTAATAGCTCTTAACTTCCTTAGATGAAAAAGAATTTCCTTACCAAAGCATTAGTCTGGTGTTCATAAAATAGCTTAGAATCTAAACTTATACCAAGTACTTTTGATTTATCATCAAATTTTAAAGAAGTACCTGAGGAAAGATTTCAGAAGAGACCTTCTGCTGGTCACCAAAAGATGCTAATTTTTATATAATGGCTTAGTGATGAAAAAGTATTCCCCAAAAATTCTTGAACAGGGGCATAAAACAAAAACGGCATCCACATATGATAATGAAAAAAATGTTTAAAGACTGTAAGTAACCTTCCAAATGGCTCAAGTAAACATTAAAAAGTTGAGTTGACAATTGGGACCCCTGAGGGACACTGCAGTCAGGGCTGCTGAGAGACTGGGCCAGGCCCGTGGAAAAAAACGCCCCTGGGGTCCCGCCCCCGCCGCTCCCCCCCTCCGTCCGCCACTGGGCCGGGCCCCCTGCATTGAAATCACAGCGCCTCTCACCTCTGTGTGAAAGCGTTGCAGGCAGCACCAGATCACCTCCCTTCGGGCCTTCTTCCCTCCCTGTGTCCCGCCCTCACGGAAGTTCTATCAGACGGTCGTCGACGACGGAGGGCGGGTGGGACTGCGGCACCGGGCCCCCCTTGGAGGCCCGGGCCTGGGGAATTTTGTCCCCCCTGCCTCCCCCTCTCTGCGGCCCTGACTGCAGTTCGGCTTCCAACCCTTTGAAGCTACACCATGCTTCAAAACGCTACACTGTCTATTTCCCAAGAAGGATGAAAACCATTTAAGAACTGATCCCTCAATACCCATTTCACTCAGTCTGAAAAAAACAGCAAAACATGATCCACGGCATCAAACGCCCTCACACTGAGCAAATGAACCCCCCTCCCAAACCCCCCCCCCCAAGGTTACCATAGAGCCCTGGTGGTTCAGTGACTGAGCTGGGGCAGCAGTGATCCCCACATGCTCTTGCCCATGCTGCCTCCCTTTACGAAAATGGCTGCCGTGAGTTCCAGTGGCAAGAGATTGCTGCTGAAGGTTGTGGCAGCTATTTTGGGACTGGAGTCGGCATGAGCAGGAGTCCTGGAGGACGGAGGTGAGGGAGCTTCCAGTATGGGAATGTGGTGGTGGGGGAGGTGCACAGGCAGCGGTAGCCGTGCAGGAGGGACACCACAGGGGAGGGAGGGAGGGAGGGAACGGGAAGAATGCCAGACGCCACGAGGGAGGGCGTGTAGGCCCGAATATAAAACAGAGATTCCATTTTTTATGCCTTTTTATGGCCAAAAAATTTTGGTTTATACTCAAGTCTATATGGTATCATACTAACTGCCACAAATA
Organism: Microcaecilia unicolor; assembly: GCF_901765095.1. NCBI lineage: Eukaryota > Metazoa > Chordata > Amphibia > Gymnophiona > Siphonopidae > Microcaecilia > Microcaecilia unicolor. The sequence continues at coordinate 22,602,682 of NC_044034.1, forward strand.
TAAAGCATCGCTGAAAACTGTTCACTCCGGAGGGTGATTTTATAACAGGGCATCCATAAAAACATCCAGAAAGTACGCATTTATATCAATTTTAAAAAGGCTCCCACAGCTATCCCCAGTAATGGGCACATACTCCTACACAAACAGCTAAGGGTTGTGGCAGGGCAGCGGGCCAAACTGTGGCCCCCCCCCCCCCACTTTGGGCTCTGGACTCCTCCCAAATGTTAAGGTCTGGCTACGCCCCTCCTCACCGTGCACACAGAGGTGTAAAACAGGCATAATTTTTGCATTTATCTAAACTGTATCATTCCTGGGGGGGGGGGGGGGGTAGGTTGGGGAAAGACCCAAAGTAGTTTTGGGTTTTCAAAACTATATTTGTTGTGTTGATCAGAAAGAGAACCAGTGAGAAAGAGTAGGTGCAGCCTTCATGGAGGATTGCTACGCCCCAATCTCTTCTAGAACACTAGCTCGAGTCCAGGGTTACGTGTCAAACTTTAAGGGCGACCACTTACGCTATGTCTTTGGCTGACACCGAAAAGCAGCAGTTGAGTGTGTAAATGTAACTGTTCCATAAAGTGTGGAGGAATAGTCAGAACGGCCCTGACACGCCCATGCCCCTTCCACATTAACACCCCCTTTGCAGTTGCACTTTATGAGTGAGTGGCGGTTAGTGCAGCGGACTTTGATCCTGAGGAACTGCGTTTGATTCCCAGGCTCTGGGCAAGTCACTTACCCCTCCATTGCCCCAGGTACAAATAAGTACATAGTACGTACAGGTAAACTGCTTTGAATGTAGTTGCAAAAAACCCACAGAAAGGCAGTATATCAAATCCCATTTCCCTTTCCCTATTTGAGATTCTACATGTTGCTAGTGGAGGAGTAGCCTAGTGGTTAGTGCAGCAGGCTTTGATCATGGGGAACTGGGTTTGATTTCCACTACAGCTCCTTGTGACTGTGGGCAAGTCACTTAACCCTCCATTGCCTCCAAGTACAAAAAAGTACCCGTATATACTGCTTTGAATGTAAAAAACCACAGAAAGGTGGTATATCAAGTCCCATTTCCCTTTCCCTATTTGAGATTCTACTTGGATTGTTGCTAGTGGAGGAGCAGCCTAGTGGTTAATGCAGTGGACTTTCCTGGGGAAATGGATTCGATTCCCTTCAGCTCCTTTTGACCTTGGGCAACTCACTTAACCCTCCATTGCCCCGGATACAAATAAGTACCTGTATATTCTATGTAAACTGCTTTGAATGCAATCACAAAAACCACAGAAAGGCGGTATATCAAGTCCCATTCCCTTCACAGAACTTAGAGGCTCAGTATTTATTGATTTATTTTAGCGCATTTCTATCGCACATTTTCCCACAAGCGCAGGCACAATGTGGCTTACAGTAGTTCAGGAAAAATTACAATAAAACAAAGGTAAAACATAGGATGACAGTGTTGGGATGAATTCACAGAAAAGTATACAGAATAGGGGCATTAAGTCAGTTACGTGCCAACTTCTTGTTCACATCAATTATTGGTGCTTATTGCCAATTAAATGCCAATTTAACACCAATTAGCTCATTATGTTGTGCGCATATCTGATCCTTTTCTGTAACTGGGCAAGCAATTGTGCACCTAACTTTAGGAGCCATTTATGGAATTTGAGGGTCAGTAGAGACTTCCCTCCTTTAGTGGTTTTCAAAGCTAAGGTAAGTCGGTACTTTCTCTTTGGAAACTGGTGGAAAGCTCACAAGTAGACGGTCCCCACAAATTCGGCAGCGATGTGGGCAGTCTAAAGTTTCCTCCCAAAATGCACGACACTAATGCAAGAAACGAGAATGAATGAAATACAAGAGCATGCTGAAAAAGAGTTAACATAGTAGATGACGGCAGAAAAAGACCTGCATGGTCCATCCAGTCTGCCCAACAAGATAACTCATATGTGCTAATTTTTGTGTATACCCTACCTTGATTTGTACCTGTCCTCTTCAGGGCACAGACCGTATAAGTCTGCTCAGCACTATCCCCGCCTCCCAACCACCAGCCCCGCCTCCCACCACCGGCTCTGGCACAGACCGTATAAGTCTGCCCAGCACTATCCCCGCCTCCCACTACCGGCTCTGGCACAGACCGTGTAAGTCTGCCCAGCACTATCCCCTCCTCCCAACCACCAGCCCCGCCTCCCACCACCAGCTCTGGCACAGACCGTATAAGTCTGCCCAGCACTATCCCCGCCTCCCACCACCCGCCCCGCCTCCCACCACCGGCTCTGGCACAGACCGTATAAGTCTGCCCAGCACTATCCCCGCCTCCCAACCACCAGCCCCGCCTCCCACCACTGGCTCTGGCACAGACCGTGTAAGTCTGCCCAGCACTATCCCCTCCTCCCAACCACCAGCCCCGCCTCCCACCACCGGCTCTGGCACAGACCGTATAAGTCTGCCCAGCACTATCCCCGCCTCCCACCACCAGTCCCGCCTCCCACCACCGGCTCTGGCACAGACCGTATAAGTCTGCCCAGCACTATCCCCGCCTCCCACCACCAGTCCCGCCTCCCACCACCGGCTCTGGCACAGACCGTATAAGTCTGCCCAGCACTATCCCCGCCTCCCAACCACCAGCCCCGCCTCCCACCACCGGCTCTGGCACAGACCGTGTAGGTCTGCCCAGCACTATCCCTGCCTCCCACCAGTTTGTTAGAGAAGGGAGAACTAGCCGCACACACGCATGGACTTGGAACACTTTCTCACCCCTATCTAGGTACATTTTCAATAAGGCAGGTGACAGGCCCATGGTTGACCTTTGCCCCCCCTACTCAATTTTTCACCCAATCAGTGCACTGGCAGGCACATTATTATGCCTCTGGGGAGAGGAATGGATTTAACTACTTTGGATTAGTGCTTGGCAGACTGGTATTGAATTTTTTTTAAAGTATGTCAAAAATTATTTAAAATCCAGAAAAATGATGGAATTATGGCTCTGGGATTCTCTCCCTGTCTCTCCTAGAGTCTTCACCCCACCATTAAAAAAACAAAAAAATAGTTCACTCTTTTCCAGTACCTGATTGAATGGGCTTTTCAGTGGGTGCTGGCACCCACGCCTGGCAACACTTGCTGTCCCATATAACAATTAGGCATTAAGTCTCTGTGTTTCATGCCCAATACCAGAGTGAGGTGGAGTGGCCTAGTGGTTAGAGCACTGGTCTTGGAATCCAGAGGTGGCCAGTTCAAATCCCACTGCTGCTCCTTGTGATCTTCGGCAAGTCACTTAACCCTCCATTGCCTCAGTTACAAACTTAGATTGTGAGCCCTCCTGGGACAGAGAAATATCCAGAGTACCTGAATGTAACTCACCTTGAGCTACTACTGAAAAAGGTGTGAGCAAAATCTAAATAAATAAATATTTGAGATTCTACATAGAATGTTGCTACTATTTGAGATTCTGTTGCTACTGTTTCGGATTCTACATGGAATGTTGCTATAGTGGAGGAGTGGCCTAGCAGTTACAGCACCAGTCTTGCAATCCAGAGGTGGCCAGTTCAAATGCCACTGCTGCTCCATGTGATCTTGGGCAAATCACTTAACCCTCCATTGCCTCAGTTACAAACTTAGATTGTGAGCCCTCCTGGGACAGAGAAATATCCAGAGTACCTGAGTGTAACTCACCTTGAGCTACTACTGAAAAAGGTGTGAGCAAAATCTAAATAAATCCAAAATGTCAGATTCAAGTAGATACAATTATAACAAATAAATTTAGCCTTTTGACAAAAAAAAAAAAAAGATTCAGAGTGCACTGCTAGACTGCTGACCCAACTAATAAAGTTAGAAGTCTTTCTGGTTTCCAGAGACGCAGTCTGAGCATCAGTGCGGCAACTATTTATTGACCTTGGAAAGAACTGAGCGAGCAAAGATCAGTGATGGACAACCAAAATATTATCACCATAAGGCAGATAACAGCATACGCAGGGCAGCAATTGCATTACAAGACGTAGCTTCAGACCGCCAGGAGCTCGGCTGGCATTTCGGTGGTAAAGCAGTGGGATTCTGCCGGCCCTGTCTGTCTCCTCCGTGTGCCTCACTCCAGAAATCAGTTAACACCAATCTTATATAACCAGTTATAAAAGGGCTAAAAATATCTAGAACCCCTCTTAAAATAGCCCCCTGGTTCACCGAAGCAGCATGAAAACAGGCTCTTAGCATGTGTGCTATGTGAAATGTCCGTGTACACTGTCATTCAGGCTGGAAAAAAACTCTTTGCACATAGTAGAAATTCGCTTATTAATTAGATTTTTTTAATTATGGGAGTGATATCCAGTGTTGTTTAAGTGAGCAGGAAAGGTCCCTGCCCACTTAAATCATGCTGAGCTGGCTGTCTGCTGGTATTAATATCAGCTCTGACTGTCTCTGTACAATCTGGGCAGTGCGGAGCAGTCCAGGGGCACAGTACATAAGAAGATAAGAATAGCCATACTGGGTCAGACCAATGGTCCATCTAGCACAGTATCCCGTTTCCAAAAGTGGCCAATCCAGGTCACAAGTACCTGGCAGAAACCCAAATCGCGGCAACACTCCATGCCAAAAATCCCAGGGCAAGCAGTTTCTTCCCATGTCTGTCTCAATAGCAGACTAGGGACTTTTCCTCCAGGAACTTGTCCAAACCTTGTTTAAACCAGGATACGCTAACTGCTGTTGCTACATCCTCCGGCAGCGAGTTCCAGAGCTTAACCATTCTTTGAGTGAAAAAGTATTTCCTCCTGTTTGTTTTAAAAGTATTTCCATGTAATTTCACTGAGTGTCCCCAAGTCTTCATACTTTTTTTGAAAGACTGAAAAAAAAATCGATTCACTTTTACTCGTTCTACACTAGTCAGAATTTTATAGACCTCAATCATATCCCCCCCCTTTTCCAAGCTGAAGAGCCCTAACCTCTTTAGGCTTTCCTCATATGGGAGGCGTTCCATCCCCTCTATCATTTTAGTTGCTCTTCTTTGAACCTTTTCTAACTCCACTATATCTTTTTTATTTATTTCTTTGTTACATTTTATATCCCACATTTTCCCACCTATTTGCAGGCTCAATGTGGCTTACATAGCGCTGAAAGCCTCCTCCCGTGAAGAAACAAATATAGAGTGATGTTATTTTAAATGAAATAGATATGTACAGACACATTAGGGAAACATAGAGAGGGAGGTTATATAAAGTTCACTAAGTTCATAACAAGTTTGGGTTTCTTTGAGTTGCTGGATTCAGACAATTAAGTTGGGTCATTAAGATATGCCTTTTCAAACAGGTAAGTCTTTTTGAGATACAGCGACCAGAATTGAATGCAGTACTCAAGGCGAGATCGCACCATGGAGCGATACAAAGGCATTATAATATTCTTGGTCTTATTTTGCATCCTGTTCATAATAATGTCTAGCATCTTGTCTGCTTTTTTTGGCTGCCGTCGCACACTGGGCAGAAGATTTCAGCGTATTGTCTACAGTGACACCTAGATCTTGTTCTTGAGTGCTGGATGATACAGAGGCACGGGAAATTTTCAGTGCCAGTACCCCACAAACCCAACTGGGTAGATAGGACTGTTCTGGTAGTGAATATTGACCGGAACACACATAACTTACTACGCATCCAACTTCTGTGTCATAGGCAGCCAACTATGGAATGCCTTACCAAGATCCATTCGAACAGTCAATGACCATCTACCTTTCCGGAAGCTGCTAAAAACTTACCTCTTCAAGCAAGCCTACACAAATGACCTGACTTAGACTATGAGTTCATCTATGCTACCCGGATCAGACTATGAAGATTGAACCTGGAATATGCTCCCTATTTAACCCTTTCTAACACATCCCTCTTCCTACCCTCCCTATACATTCTACCATACTTAACAACATGCTAATCCCAATATACACCCTCCTTCCATTCCCCTACCTTTACCATCCTTCTTCCTGCCCATCTTATCTATCCACATCTAAACGACCACCTCATTACTCACTATATAACAGCTGCATCCACCTGATATACTATCCAGCTTATAATCGAAAGAGAAAAACGCCTATATTTCGACCCAAATCGGGAGATGGGCGTTTTTCTCGCAAAGGCGCCCAAATCGGTATAATCGAAAGCTGATTTTGGGCATTTCCAACTGCACTCCGTCGCGGAAACGAATAAAGTTGACAGGGGCGTGTAGGACACGGGACTGGGGTGTGGTTATCAGCTGAGGAGAGATGGGCGTCTGTAGCTAATTTTAAAAAAAAAGGCGTTTTTACCGCGATTTTGGGTCACTTTTTTTGGACCCTTTTTTTCACGAACAAGTCCCAAAAAAGTGCCCCAACTGCCCAGATGACCACTGGAGGGAATCGGGGATGATGTCCCCGGACTCCCCCAGTGGTCACTAACCCCCTCCCACCAAAAAAAAACCCACTTTAAAAACTTTTTTCCCAGCCTGTATGCCAGCCTCAAATGCCGTACCCACTTCCATGACAGCAGAATGTGTTCGATCCTCTCACAGCCTTTCCCTGGGTCAGATGTGGCTCTCGGGTGCACTACAGGGTTACATCAGCATTGCATTGTGGTGGGTGTAGGGTATTGGGCTCCGTGATTTCATTAGCTTGTGTTACAGTCTCACGATGTTGGTAGTTGGTAGGCTCTTCTCCCATGGTGCTTTTCCCTCTGCCTACTGGGTCACAGTGTGCCCTGTTGTGTTTCCTGTTGTAGTCCATGCGGTAGTGGCCATTTTTGTAAGCCAGTTTTAGTTCCCTTTCCTGTGTTAGCCACGTTAGACAACATAGTTCTTACCTTGAATGTGGCTGAAAGAGGGCTTTGTACAGCATTCTGCCAGCTCTGACCTACTGCTAATCTCAGTACCAGGGAGACTTGTTGCCAGTGGGGCACAACCTCTGCAGTTAACTGTGAGTAAACGTGCTTATTCCAATAAAGGACGTTTTCGGAGAGATTAGTCTTCAGGTGTCAATTGGTGTGCCAATGTTATACAGCAGCAACAAGTCTTAGAGGCCTGCGTGTATGCAGGTCCCTTGAGCACTTTTAGTGGGTACCGCAGTGCACTTCAGCCAGGTGGACCCAGGTCCATCCCCCACCACTTGTGCTGGTAAATGGGAGGTCTTCAAAACCCACTGTACCCACATGTAGGTGCCCCCTTCACCCCTAAGAGCTATGGCAGTGTTGCACATTTGTGGGTACTGGGTTTTGGGGGAGGGGGGGTGGGAGCTCAGCACCCGTGGTAAGGGAGCTATGCATGTGGGAGCTTTTTCTGAAGTCCACCGCACTGACCTAGGGTGCCCAGTTGGTGTCCTGGCATATCAGGGGGGCCAGTGTACTACCAATCCTGGCCCCTCCCACGACCAAATGGCTCGGATTAGGACGTTTTTGAGCTGGGCGTTTTTAGTTTCCATTATCGCTAAAAAAAAACAAACGCCCAGCTCAAAAACGTCCATTTTTTCGAAAATACGGTTCGGCCCGCCCCTTCACGGACCCGTTCTCAGAGATAAACGCCCATGGAGATAGGCGTTTGCGTTCGATTATGCCCCTCCACGTAAGCCGCACTGAACCTGTTAGTGAGTGGGAAAGCGCGGGGTATAAACATTACAAATAATAATAATAACCTGCGGGTCCACCGAAGACCCAGATATTCAGTGGTGCTGGCACTCAGTATCCGGGTTTAATTCATCCTGAGGCTGTCAGCAGCTTTAAAACTGTGGACAACCATGTGTTGAATATTGACCCGATTTATAAGTAAGGATGTCTAATATTTTATTAAATTCTAGTCTTCCTAGAGTGGTGGTGAGGGCACGGGCGGACTGACAGTGATCTGGGCCCCCTAACCGCTGCCTGCCGCCCCCCCCCCCCCCACTGCTGTGCTGCCGTCCCTGCCCCCCCCCCCCACATACTACAGCCTCCCTTACCGCCACAGCTGCCATTCCCCTCCCACACACTACAGTCCCCCGAGCCTCAATGGGCCCTTCCCGGTCCTACCTTGAAGGCCCCTGGTGGTCTAGTAGCTTCTTTGGGGGCAGGAAAGAACCCCACTCTTTCCTGTCCACTACTGCTATTCTGCCTGGCGCTGCCGTGTGGCAGTACCGAGCAGGAAAGAGTGTTGCTCTTTCCTGCCCCTGCAGAGGCCACTAGACCAACAGGGCCCCTGAAGGTGGGACCAGGGAGGGCCCACTGAGGCCTGGGGGGCTGTAGTGTCGGGTGTAGAACCACTGGGCCCCTAGAGCCTCTGGGCATTCAGGCACTGCCCACTTCTCCAAATGATCAGTTCACCCCTAGGTGAGGGACACCTGCCAGCTCCATAGTAGAAGATACAGCCTTGACCAGTCCATAGCCATTCAGACTTTTTCATTCTGGGGGGGCTCAGCAGTTTCCTCCCTTTCCTTTGGGCTTCCAGTTTAATTAGCACTGACCTCTATTAGGCTACAACAACATGAACCTTCCTTGACCTTATTTTATACCCCCTTCCCAACTTATTTCTGTCCTTTGCCAGGCACCACGCTCCAGGACTCCTTCCATAACCACCCTGCAATCATGGACCCTCTGCATGGTCACTAAGTGTCACTGTTGTATGATGTTTAGGAGTCCCATGAACACTGCCTTCACAGCATCTGCCGCCCCAGCCCACTCGGGAACCTGAAGACTAGACCCATGAAGTGATCCTAGGTTATCTGCATGACACAGCACTGCTGCAGAACCACTGCAGCTATTTACTGTTAAATGTTTAGACAAAGCTACATTTTAAATCCTACATTCAGAGCCAGGCCAAATGTATCGGAAAACCCTAAATGAGCCTTCAGCTCAAGGCCCTACCTCTACTCCAGATGGCCAGCATCTTCCCTTCCTCTCCCCGCTCTCTCCAAGAGACCAGCATCTCACCTCTTCTCCCTTACCTCCACTCATAGGAGCCCGGTATAAGAGGCTTGGACAGGCTAAGCCTCCCCTGCTGTGCTCTGAGAGGTTTAAATTGTTGATTTACCTCCATCCTCACAGCAGGAGCTGCAGTGAAAGCCCTCTAGCCTTGTGTAACCAATTGTAGAAATTGGTTTATGGTTTGTTTACCTTACTGCTGGGAGAGCAGGGGGAGGGGGGGGGGTTGGCTGGGTTGCCAGGGAGATATTTAACCAGGATGACTTCCTGACCTGCACTGAGATCAGATAGCAGCAGAATCGGACAACCAGACAACAAAGGTAGAAAAGATCATTTTATTTTCATTATAGTGTTTGGAATATGTCCACTTTGAGAATCAGGTGCTCAACATTAAAAGTTTATATTTATTTACTTATTTATGACATTTTATCCCACATTAAACATGAATTAGGTTGTTTTGTGGCTCTACATGAGAATTGTGATGATAGGATCCCTTGTTTCATATTGTTGACAGTCTGCATTTTCCGTATGGGTGGTATATTGGTGTATTAGGCTCTGCCCAGTGTAATATTTATGGTACAGTAAGGTTCTGAGTGTGTTTTTGCACAAAGTTGTGCATAGTGTTTTGCAGTTGAGCGATTGTGCTTAGAATATGCTTTGAGCAACCACTTTATTCTTTGACATATGATACATATCTAATATCTAAATTTAATAAAAGGTATTAATTGTGACTTTTATTTTTATTTATTTTTTTGTGTGTTATCAATTATGGATTTAAGCTCCACCATGGCCCCACCCCTAACCCCACCCCCTTTAGCCTCCCCAAACAGTTGGGCCACCGACCGCCTATGCCTCCACTCCATGTCTGGCATCTTCCCTGCTTCAAAGCCTGCTGCTATCACTGTGCTTAAAAAAAGATTTTGTGCTTTGTGGACCCTTTAAATACAGGCCTATGGTGAGGGGTGTAGCCCTTGCCAGGATTCAATGTGTGTATCACAGGGCTTCATTTGACCACGCCTGAGTCACAGGCTGAAGCTGTCAACCTAAACTTCCTACGTTGGAGACATTCACTACCATCATTAGCCAAGAAGGAAGACTGTGACCCTGAACTCAACTCAGAGTACACAGGGCATGCAATGACTCAGCTGACCAGAAGAAAAGGGGAATTCCACCCTCTTTTAGGATATCTGAGGCCGACATAATCCAGGATCACTGGCCACTGTTTATCCAGGGAATTATTGGGCCTTGAAGCTCATGACTGAGAAGAAATCACATATAAAGGCCATGAAAGGACTCAGCTCTGCTCCATCTCCATGACCCATCTCTGAGTTGCTTCACCTGCTTGCTGGATTGGGTCCAGCTGCCATCACGAGGACGAAGACTCTAATGACATTTGCAGGTCCATATCATCTAAGAGCTGTGATCACCCAGGGTATTTCATTGGTTTATTTATTAGGATTTATTTACCGCCTTTTTTGAAGGAGTTCACTCAAGGCGGCGTACAGTAAGAATAGATCAAACATGAGCAATAGGCAATTACAGCTGTAAAAATATTCAAAAACAATACAAAGTATGGCATGGTATATTAGCAATGTCAAAAAAAAACGTAATAGAACATTATAATTGGTAGTGAAAGGTAAGGCAAAGTTGTAACATATAGATGGGTAAGAAAGTAGGAAGAATTAGAAAGTAAGGTGACTGATTTGAAGAAAGTTGCACATGGAGGAGTGGATAAACATGTCCCGCTGCCGTATGTGCAGCCTGAGTCAATCCTTGTGTGTGTGAGTGAGACTAACAAGTTAGTTACTTCTTCCGTCAAAGGCTTGGTTGAATAGCCAAGCTTTCACCTGCTTCCTGAAGTAGAGATAGTCTTGTGTTAAGCGGAGCCTTTCAGGCAGTGCATTCCAGAGTGTGGGGGCTACTCCGGAGAGGGCTCGCTTGCGGGTATCACATCGTGTAATGTCTTTTGAAGAGGGTGTAGTTCGTGAAAGTCCTTGGGAGGACCTTAGTGTCCTTGGCGGTGTGCGGAGGATTATCCTATTCTTCAGATACTTGGGGCCATTTCCTTTCAGGGCCTTGAAGATCAGACATAGAGTTTTAAATGTAGCCCTGTACTGTACTGGTAGCTAATGACGTTTTTGCAAAAATGGTGTGATGTGGTTTTCTCAGGACTTAAAGTGCGTGTTTAAATCAAGGGTGTTGTGCTTGCTTATGTTTGCTGTAGGTATTAGCGTTAGGACTGGAATAGAAGTATTGAAATATTTCCTTCTGTATACTGGTCTTCTGACTTGCTTTGTAAATAAATCTCTCTCTATCATAGTCCTCTCGAGTCTATCAGTTTCATTATCAACAAATAAAGGGTTTGTAGCTCAGGAACCTATTTTGGTGTGTCGGTTTCTCCTTGTCTTGTCTTATCTTGCACACCTCACTGTGACTGCTGAAGTGTTGCTGTGTCTCACCCCCCTCAGACAGGAAGTCCTGCCTCAGAAGGGGTGGGATAGACAACGCTTGAATACATGTCTGTGTTTACAGGGCCTGCACAGCGCTCACTCAGAGGAGGAGGATGTAGGGGTCCTGATGGAAGGCGGAAGGATCTCATGCATATTTAAGCCGAGCCACCACCCTCCAGATTCTGCCATCCCTTCATCTATTTCCTTTCAGGCATGTAAGTGCACTGATGTTATCAACTTTTAATCATCTCATTGAACACAAATTAAATTTTTGTACCTTGTTAAGATGTCCATGATTTGAGTGCCAAACCCGTTCTCAGGAACTCTTCAGAAGGTCAGATTGTCAATATAAATAGATTTTTCTTTATTTATTTTTGTTACATTTGTATCCCACATTTTCCCACCTACTTGCAGGCTCAACGTGGCTTACAATATGTTATAACGATAATCACATTAATGGAATGAGAATTTACTACTACTACTATTAAGCATTTCTATAGCGCTACAAGGCGTACGCAGCGCTGCACAAACACAGAAGAAAGACAGTCCCTGCTCAAAGAGCTTACAATCTAATAGACAAAAAATAAAGTAAGCAAATCAAATCAATTAATGTGTATAGGAAGGAGGAGAGGAGGGTAGGTGGAGGCGAGTGGTTAGAAGTGGTTACGAGTCAAAAGCAATGTTAAAGAGGTGGGCTTTAAAGGTGGCCAAGGATGGGGCAAGACGTAGGGGCTCAGGAAGTTTATTCCAGGCGTAGGGTGCAGCGAGACAGAAGGCGCGAAGTCTGGAGTTGGCAGTAGTGGAGAAGGGAACAGATAAGAAGGATTTATCCATGGAGCGGAGTGCACGGGAAGGGGTGTAGGGAATATTTCTGAATATTGTTACAAATAAGGTGCATAAGAATATCATGGAGGATTAGAAGTAGATACAGTGGGGGAAATAAGTATTTGATCCCTTGCTGATTTTGTAAGTGTGCCCACTGACAAAGACATGAGCAGCCCATAATTGAAGGGTAGGTTATTGGTAACAGTGAGAGATAGCACATCACAAATTAAATCCGGAAAATCACATTGTGGAAAGTATATGAATTTATTTGCATTCTGTAGAGGGAAATAAGTATTTGATCCCCCACCAACCAGTAAGAGATCTGGCCCCTACAGACCAGGTAGATGCTCCAAATCAACTCGTTACCTGCATGACAGACAGCTGTCGGCAATGGTCACCTGTATGAAAGACACCTGTCCACAGACTCAGTGAATCAGTCAGACTCTAACCTCTACAAAATGGCCAAGAGCAAGGAGCTGTCTAAGGATGTCAGGGACAAGATCATACACCTGCACAAGGCTGGAATGGGCTACAAAACCATCAGTAAGACGCTGGGCGAGAAGGAGACAACTGTTGGTGCCATAGTAAGAAAATGGAAGAAGTACAAAATGACTGTCAATCGACAAAGATGTGGGGCTCCACGCAAAATCTCACCTCGTGGGGTATCCTTGATCATGAGGAAGGTTAGAAATCAGCCTACAACTACAAGGGGGGAACTTGTCAATGATCTCAAGGCAGCTGGGACCACTGTCACCACGAAAACCATTGGTAACACATTACGACATAACGGATTGCAATCCTGCAGTGCCCGCAAGGTCCCCCTGCTCCGGAAGGCACATGTGACGGCCCGTCTGAAGTTTGCCAGTGAACACCTGGATGATGCCGAGAGTGATTGGGAGAAGGTGCTGTGGTCAGATGAGACAAAAATTGAGCTCTTTGGCATGAACTCAACTCGCCGTGTTTGGAGGAAGAGAAATGCTGCCTATGACCCAAAGAACACCGTCCCCACTGTCAAGCATGGAGGTGGAAATGTTATGTTTTGGGGGTGTTTCTCTGCTAAGGGCACAGGACTACTTCACCGCATCAATGGGAGAATGGATGGGGCCATGTACCGTACAATTCTGAGTGACAACCTCCTTCCCTCCGCCAGGGCCTTAAAAATGGGTCGTGGCTGGGTCTTCCAGCACGACAATGACCCAAAACATACAGCCAAGGCAACAAAGGAGTGGCTCAGGAAGAAGCACATTAGGGTCATGGAGTGGCCTAGCCAGTCACCAGACCTTAATCCCATTGAAAACTTATGGAGGGAGCTGAAGCTGCGAGTTGCCAAGCGACAGCCCAGAACTCTTAATGATCTAGAGATGATCTGCAAAGAGGAGTGGACCAAAATTCCTCCTGACATGTGTGCAAACCTCATCATCAACTACAGAAGACGTCTGACCGCTGTGCTTGCCAACAAGGGTTTTGCCACCAAGTATTAGGTCTTGTTTGCCAGAGGGATCAAATACTTATTTCCCTCTGCAGAATGCAAATAAATTCATATACTTTCCACAATGTGATTTTCCGGATTTAATTTGTGATGTGCTATCTCTCACTGTTACCAATAACCTACCCTTCAATTATGGGCTGCTCATGTCTTTGTCAGTGGGCACACTTACAAAATCAGCAAGGGATCAAATACTTATTTCCCCCACTGTAAATAGATAAAGCATAATGAGATCAGGCCAATATATAATATTCAGTAATGAGGGTGTAATTCAGCTTAGTAAAAGGACTCCTTACTGCTCTCTCCACTGGATTACTGCAATGCACTGTTGTTGGGCCGTCCTTCGATAACAATTAGGCGACTGCAGATGATTCAAAATATTGCAGCTCAGCTTATTACTGGAATAACTTTTATGCGTTCCTTTTGATTTTCAACTGTTCGCCTTTGGGATGACCTTCCTATCGCGAGTCTCCTTTTGATTTGCCTTTCGGAAGGCTTTGAAAGACTTGATGTTTGTTGAAGTTGTTATGTAACTTTTTATTTGCCTGTTTTTGTTAATTCCAGATGTATGTTCAGTTTTTACATTGTGTTACCACGCCTTGAAGAGTTGGCGGACTACAAGCGCCCAGTGCATTTTATCTAGCGGAAAAAGGTGCCGGTACTCAAATGCCAGGCCACCTTTCAGGTGTGGGGTGATCACTGAGGGACGTACCCTACAATAGCCAGGCCCCCTGCAACTAGTCACAGAATCTATGATGAGGCAGAATTGTTGTGTAGAGCCTGAGCTCGTTCATTAAAACTTGGGGACCATGGGTCAATTTAGCAGACAATGGAAAAGGTGCCGGTACTCAGTACCCCCTCAAAAAAAAGCCTTGCTTTTATCACATGTAGTAGTGATTTTGATTTCTACAGGCATTTTACTGTTAACCCCTGTAATTAGCTTGATTGTTCTAGACTTGGCTCACTTTTGATAATGTGATGTCACAATGCCTCATTCCACCAATGGCTAACAGCCAACCTCATCAGTGATGTCACAATGGCCTGATCACCCACACGTGGGTCCCTTTATCTAGTGCATTTGTTCTAGCAAAAGAGGTGCTGATACTCAAATGCCAGGCCACCCTTCAGGTGTGGGGTGATCACAGAATCTATGACAAGGCAGAATTGGTGTGTAGGACCGGAGCTCTTTCATTAAAACTTGGGGACCATGGGTCAATTTAGCAGACAATGGAAAAGGTGCCGGTACTCAGTACCCCCAAGTACCCCCTCAAAAAAAAAAGCCCTGCAAACGCCTGAGGGAGCAGATTACGCCAGCGTTGCAAGAGCTGCATTGCTTCCAGTGGCAACTCGAGTTCAATTCAAAATTTTAGTGTTGCTGTTTAATGCAATCATATTGAAAAAAAACCCCAACTTTAAACAGTCTAAAACTTAATATGTGGGGGGCATCCATCAACGCTCAAAAAAGCCCTGCACCTCAACATTTAACATTACTCAAGTGGAAGTCTCTTCGTTTCTCTTCATTTGACCTCAAGCAGTGACTCTTTTCATACTGGGACACAGCCCAGTGATTCACTGATACGACACAGGTCTTTTGACGTTCTTATGACGCCTTTCAAAAATCTGGAAGTAAAGAAAGGCTTAAGCAAGAGTGAGGACCAAAATCCTGACTCAGGTTTCCCAAAATGTGGTAAACTAAATGGAGTGGAAAAATAACGTTCCAGGAAATCAGTCTGGAAAAGCGTGAAGTCCAAAGCTCCATAAAATTCTTTATTCTTCAACAAATACTCCAATATACATACAGGGCATATCAAAAGATGGGAAAAAAGAGAGCGTCCCATAAATGACCCACAAATGATCATTTCCTGGCTGACCATCACTACCTCTTATACAATTACCCTCCAGCACACTTTCACAGGCATTTTTTTTTTGTTAGATTTGTACCCTGCACTTTCCCACTCATGGCAGGCTCAATGCGGCTTATATGGGGCAATGGAGGGTTAAGTGACTTGCCCAGAGTCACAAGGAGCTGCCTGTGCCTGAAGTGGGAATCGAACTCAGTTCCTCAGGACCAAAGTCCACCACCCTAACCACTAGGCCACTCCATTAGGCCACTCCTCCATTAGCAACATTTCATGTAGAAGCCTACCCTTGCAGCCGCGCAGGCTTCTGTTTCTGTGAGTCTGACGTCCTGCACGTCAGACTCACAGAAACAGAAGCCTGCGCGGCTGCAAGGGCAGGCTTCTACATGGAATGTTGCTGGAATGTTGCTAGTGGAATAGCAACATTAACATTCCATGTAGAATCTCCAATAGTAGCAACATTCCACCTAGAATCTCCAATAGCAGCAACATTCCATGTTGTTGTTACATTTGTACCCCAAATTTCCCACTCATGGCAGGCTCAATGCGGCTTACATGGGGCAATGGAGGGTTAAGTGACTTGCCCAGAGTCACAAGGAGCTGCCTGTGCCTGAAGTGGGAATCGAACTCAGTTCCTCAGGACCAAAGTCCACCACCCTAACCACTAGGCCACTCCTCTTCTCTCGTTAATGTCTGTGTGAATTTCTTCCTGATGTCCAAAATTCCTTTGCAATCGGAAACGGTTTCTCCATGAGGGGCGACTAGTTGATCATTTCAGCAGGACCCCGATCACAGACCAGTGTTTTTTTTTTTTTAATTTCATCTCAATCATAAGCTCACTCACCCTACATTTTTTTGTCTGACTGGAAATGGTACGAAGAAATGAACACCCATGATCATCTCAACATTGTAGGTACTGTATGTTTTCTTTTCTTATCCGAATATAGCCAACCCTATATTAAGGCTCTGTCTCTGTAAATCTATATGCAAACGTATCCATTCCACTTATTTAATTATTTAAAAATGTATATTCTGCTGTAACCTAGGCGGCTCACAAAATAACACATGGAAAGGCGTATTCTCAAACTTAGACTTACGTACGTACACAGAGGGGCATTTTCGATATGACATCTAAGTCCGACTTTGCACGTTTTGCATACAACATCCAAAATCCGAATAGGAAAGAAGGTCATTTTTGAAAAAAGTAAAACATATATCTTTTTTTCGAAAATGCCATGCTTTGTATGTGGTTTTTTTTTAACCATTTTCAAAAAACCCCCATCCAAATGAAAAAACAGAAAAAATTAAGGCATTGGGATATAGAAGGGGCCAGCACTTTTAGTAGACTGGTCCTCTGCACATCCTAGGAGAGCAATGGGGTGGCGCCCTAGGGGGCACTGCAGTGGACTTCAAATAAATGCTCCCAGATACACATCTCACTGTTCCTCCCTTATCTTGTCTGCGGAGCCCCCGAAAACCCACCCAATACCCACAACCCTAACTGCACACCTCTACAGGGGGCACCTACATGTGGGTACAGTGAGTTTCTGGTGAGTTTGGGAGGGTTCACAGTTTCCACCACAAGTGTAACAGGCAGGGGGAGGTATGGGCCTGGGTCCACTTGTCTGCAGTGCACTGGACCCACTACTAGACTACTCCAGGGACCTGCATGCTGGTGTAATGGACCCGAGTATAACATCTGAGGCTGGCATACAGACTGGTAAATAGTGTTTTTAATCACATTTTGGGGGGTGGGAGGGGGTCAGTGACCACTGGGGGAGCAAGGGGAAGTCATCCGGTCATTTAGGGCACATTTTTGCCCTAAATGACCTATTTATTATAAAAACAGGTGTAGCTCAAAACATCTTAGTTTTAGTCCTGGACGGTTTCGCTTTGTTCCATTACGGCTGAAAAAAGTCTTAGGAACGTCCAAACCCTGCCCTTAACATGCTCCGGAAATGCCCCTTAAGATTTGGACTCACTGCAGACAAACAGCACAGAAAAATGTCTGACAAATAGGTTTCAAAAATACCAATTTAGATGCTTTTTGTGAGAAAAATGTCCAAATGCTGCTTTACGTCACATTTTAGAAGTTTTTCTCTTTCGAAAATGAGCCCCATTGTAACCTATGGAGCTTTGTAAGACTAAGTACTTTGAAAATGAGCCCCATGTTTCAAAAGAATACATCTCAACATCTAATGTCAAAATTAAACACAACAGCCAAAACAGTCAGCGACGTGGCAAAAAAACCAATAATTTTTTTTTAATGAACCTGTTTCAGAGCTTAGCCTAAGCTAAGCAGGTCAAGCATTCCAGAGAACTTTTGTACGCTTCATGAAAAAATCTTACCCTTTCAATTTCTGTAGGTTCCTGGCAAAGGCTGGATGTTTTCAAGACAGCATAGGTCCTTTCTTCAGATGTGACTGAAATGTTTCACTCCTTCAGCCTTGTCAATCACATCTCGAAAAGGGACCTGTGCCCTCTCGAAAGCTCAGGTGCAGGAACATTCTTTCTGCTGATCCTAAAGGTATGACAACCTAGCTTAGCGGAGTTTAAAAAAGGTTTGGATGGCTTCCTAAAGGAAAAGTCCACAGACCATTATTAAATGGACTTGGGGGAAAATCCACTATTTCTGGGATAAGTATAAAATGTTTTGTACTTTTTTGGGATCTTGCCAGGTATTTGTGACCTGGATCGGCCACTGTTGAAAACAGGATTCTGGGCTTGATGGACCTTTGGTCTTTCCCAGTATGGCAATACTCATGTACTTATATACAATAGTTTTTTTCTTTTCCCTGTGAGTGGAGGAGTAGCCTAGTGGTTAGTGCAGTGGACTTTGATTCGATTCCCACTGCAGCTCCTTGTGACTCTGGGCAAAGTCACTTAACCCTCCATTGCCCCTGGTACAAAATAAGTGCCTGAATATATGTAAACTGCTTTGAATGTACTTGCAAAAACCTCAGAATGACAGTATATCAAGTCCCATTTCCCTTCCCTTTCCCTAATATACCTACAGAATCTCTGTGTAAGATTTTCAAGATGTTTCTCTCTTTGGAGTTTTATAGGTTTCTTTTTTCAGAATTTAGATGATAAAAATGGACATTTTCGTTTGTAGTCTTGTGTTTCCGGACATGCAAACGCATGCCCTGTCTTCTGAGACAGTAGTGTTCTCTCCCCCCCCCCCCCCAAAAAAAAAAAGTTCCTGATTTTCTGTTGGGAAGGACAAACGTTTTCAGACTCCCCACCCCAGGCCTGAGCAACACCCCGCCCTGCCCCAAGGAGGGGATGGGAAAATATAAATGTCTGTTCAATCACCAAAAGTGCATAGAGGGTAACAGCACATTTCGACACTGCTGAGGTTCGATCTAATTCCGCTGGAATTCCGCTTAAGAAGCCATTAAAGAAAAACGTTTAGAATAAATGAATGGAAGCGTGTTGTCTGCAGAGGGATGTCAGATGAGCTCTTAATGTTTTACCAGTCATCTTTCAACCTCTTGACCCATTGAGATCCCTAACTTCTGGTCTCCTTTATCTCCTGACTTGATATATGCTACCCACTTTCTTCCCTGCAGAGCTGCCCATTCAAAGGTCTGTGGAAAAGAATCTAAAGAATCTTAATGGGGGGGGGGGGGGGGGACCAAAAGGAAACCTAATCCATTACACTTGTCAAATAATGTGGAAGCAAAAAACCCCCAAAACTTTAAAAACCCAGAATTACATACAGTTGTAAAAATGCCTGTTTTACTACAGTTTTCCTGTCTGCCATCCTAGCTAGGTTCATTTATTGTATGCAATATTTGGGACCGCCAGAGTTTAACTATAATTTATTTATTTATTTGTGACCTTTATATCCCACGTTATCACAAGGAATCTTGAGTTCAATGTGGCTTTTACAGCAAGTAGTCACTATAGCACTGAAAGGTAGTAAGTATAAGAAACCTATGCAATTCTTTTTCAAAAAATGTAATTCTTATCACTGTATTTTCCTTTCTTTCGTTTCATTTCTAAAACTTAGATTGTGAGCCCACTAGAGCCAGACAAAATATCTCCACTATCCATGATGTACTGTAAGCCACATTGAGCCTGCAAAGAGGTGGGAAAATGTGGGATACACATGCAATAAATCAATCAATCTGTTGTGTATAACATGTAAACTGCTTTGTTTGTACCACGGAAAGGCAGAATATCAAATTCATTACCCTTACCCATACTCTTATTTCTAGTAACATAGTAGATGACGACAGATAAAGACCTGAACGGTCCATCCAATCTGCCCGACAAGATAAACTCATTTTACATGGTATTATTATTATTTATTTATTGCATTTGTATCCCACATTTTCCCACCTCTTTGCAGGCTCAATGTGGCTTACAGAAACCTGTTATGGCATCACCATCTCAGGGTACAAAGATGTGATACTTTCTATATCGTTGCCAGTAAAGGCCAAAACCATAGAAATATATACAACACATTTTTGCAAAGCCTGGGATCTCCCTTCTCTCCCAATGCCTTAAGCTACCCAATAGCAAAAATACTGCACTGTCATTGGAGACCCAGTTAAGGCAACAGGCCGTGGGGATTGTGGACAGAAGGTCCACTTTGTGCATTTGATTACTTTCTAAACTGTCTGGTTTAAGGAAAACAGTAATCTCCCTACAACACAACAAACACCAACTTTTGCCCTGGTTGCAAGTGCACCACCGAGAGGTCACAGCACAGAGCTCAACCCCTAGTCACTTCAGTTCCCTCAAAGCTTTGCTGTGACTTCTTCTATATCAGTCATCCAATAACCAATGTGCAATAATAACAATAACACATTTTATAATCATGAACCACAGAAAAACCTGCAGACGTGTTAGTCCTTCCAGATATTACCGATACGTGATACTGGAAGTTCTTGAGTCTACTAGGGAGCCTGTCTGTAGGACAGATGCACCGGGTCCCACTTACTTCCGAAGCGACTCGGTCGTCCGCGATTTCCCCACTCACACTCAAGCAGAGCTTCGCCGCGTCGTCTCTTTCCTGATCTCCGCTCTGTCGCCCCGAGGGTGGCAGGTTGAACCGGAGCCCAGTACTCGCTCTCGTGTCTTCCATACGACCCACCGGAGAAGAAGCAACCGGACAGAGGAGCTTGGCAGGTCTGCAATGCGCCGGGCGGGGGAGGGGGGGCGCTGTCGTCGCCGCAGCTCTGCTCCCGGATCGATCGCGCTGCTGCTGCAGCAGCAGCAGCAGGTGCCAGGGAGGGGGCGTGGCTAAGGGCGGTGCCGGGGCGGGGCATCGGCCGGTTTCGCGGGGGTTTTAGTGGGCGGCTGATGCAGGAGAGCTGTTTTTATTTTAAATGAGTTTGCCGTTTCGATGTGCTGGTGAAAAAGTGCCTCTACGCAATAAACTTAAAAAAAATTGGACGCCAGCTGTTCAGATCGTCTTTTACAGACCCAAAGAGACTGATCCTCTGAGGTCCAGATGGTCTGTGGAGAGCCAGAAACACTTTTAGTAAGATTACACCGTCTAAAAAAGCTTATAAAGAATTAAGCAAGTCTGGGAATTTATGTAAGAAACTACCACACTCCAAGATTCTTGCTAGATTAGTTTGTGATTCTACCCTCAGTCTCCACATTAGTACTTTTTAGCTCTTTTGTGAAAATGTATTGCTTTCTCAATCTCAACACCAACCCTCTCTCCCCAAGACGGTCACTTCTCCCTTTCCTATTGATATTTCAATTTTCTAAGGCAAGTCTTTGGAGGTTTGTATGTCCCGGGCCACAGGCGAAGTTTCATTTTTTTAGAGGCATTTTTCTTGCATGTTTGACTTATGAACGCATCTGAAGAAATGCAAATGGCCAATATAACCAAAGTTATAGCCTTAATACCTGGCAGCACTTGCAGACCTGCCACCGAAGCGGGTAATTTGCAAAGTCATTTTCGTGCGTATAAAATTTCAGTTGGTGTAAATGTACATGCTTTGTCATGATGGTTGTACTTTGCCGGTAGGGAAGTACAGGGTAAAAATTCGGGTGAAGTGCGTGTGTAGATTATAAAATGCACTCATTTACATATGTATAGCAATAATCTGGAGGAGGAGTTTCACGCCTGCTCTGGGGCACATGACTGCAATGTGGGTACGATTTCTGCCGCGTTTTTTTAAAGGTGATAGACGCCTTTGTTGCCACTTCTCGAAGTTTAAACATAGACGCACTGTTATTGTTAGCTCCACTGAGTACACACATAGGGGTTATTTTACTAAGGTGCACCTAAAAGTGGCCTGCGCTGGTGTAGGCTCTTGTTTTGGACAAGTGCAGTTCAATTTTTCAGCATGCCTTGAAAAAAGGCATTTTTTTTGTGGCCAGAAATGGAGTGCGTCAAAATTAAAACCAGCATGCGTCCATTTTTGGCCTGAGACGTTACTGTCACCCATTGACTTAGTTGTAAGGTCTCATGTGTTAACTGGGCGGTAAGTGGCCAGCGCGCATACACTGCGCATCAAAAATGGAATTGTGGTAGCCAGGCTGGAGTTCCAATTTGGCGTGTGTTGGATGCACGTAGGTGCCTTCGTGCCTTAGTAAAAGGGCCCCATAGTTATGCTTTTGGAGAAGACTTAACTTGGTGAGGGACTTAGATTTGCGCACTAATGGGGTCATTGTAAAAGTCTATTTTGAAAAGGTACAAAGGCATAAAAATAGACACCTTTATAGGCATTTTGTATAGGTGCTATTGAAATGATCCCCGTATTGGACACACCAAGGGTAAAGGCTGAAGCAGAACGAGTTTGGAACTTCTGAGTAGTTTAGCAGCCGTCATCAAGGCTTCCTCCCTGGTAGAGCTACTGTTTTTTGGAGGCTTATTTTCTTTTTTTTTTATAATTGTTTTTACTGGCAGTTTCCATGCAGAAAACAAACCAAGATAGCACATATATCAAGTCACTTCTTAACGATACAGCATCAACAATACCCTCTCCCCCCTCAGAATAACTCAGATATTGCTCATTTTCAAAGCACATCTACTATAATAAAACGCATCGCCAACGTTCTGAAGCTGACTCTGGCTTCTTTCTGTGAAGCGTTTGAAGCGGTGTCATCGCTCTATGCCCCATCTGTCAATGACCCGCCCTCGCGTCAAAACGCAATGACGTCAGGACGTGCCAGAAGGCTGCAGGACTGAGGGAACGAGCGATAACGTCGAGGGCGGACCAGAAGGCTGCAGGACTGGGAACAAAGTGGAGGAGAATCGCACGGTGGCTGCAGGGGAGCCAAGGGAGAGAGGAGTATCACTGTGTGGTTGAAGGGGGGGGGGGGCAAGGGACACAGCAGATTCACAGGGTGGCTGGAGGGGGGGACAGGAGAGAATCGCTGGGTGGCTGAAGAGGGGGCAAGGAACAGAGGATACTCGCTGGGTGGCTGGAGAGGGAGGCAGGGGACAAAGGAGAATCGCTGGATGGCTCGACGGGGGGCAGCGGAAACACAATCGCTGGGGGCCTGGAGGGGGGGCAGAGGACAATTGCTGGGTGCCTGGATGGGGGGGCGTAGGGGGCACAGGAGAATCGATGGGTGGCTGAAGGGGGATCAGGGGAGACAGGACAATCGCTGGAGGGGGGCAGGGGACACAGCAGAATAGCTGGGTGGCTGGAGGGGGAGCAGGGAACACAAGAATCACTGGGTGGCTGGAGGGGGGGCAGGGGACAGGACAATCAAAGGTGGCTGCGGGGGGGCAGGGGACAGAGGACAATCGCTGGGTGGCTGCGGGGGGGGGCAGGGAACAGAGGAGAATAGCTGGGTGGCTGGAGGGGGAGGCAGGGGACAGAGGGGAATTGCTGGATGCCTCGAGGGGGGGCAGAGGATAGAGGAGAATCGCTGGGTGGCTGGAGGATGGCAGGGGGCACAGGAGAATCGCTGGGTGGCTGGAGGATGGCAGGGGACACAGGAGAATCGCTGGGTGGCTGGAGGGGGGGGGGCAGGGGAGAGACGATAATTGCTGGGTGACTGGAGGGGGGCAGGGGACAGAAGATAATTACACACACTCTCTCTCTCTCTCACAGACACACTCACACCCTGTATCACGCTCTCTGTGTCACACACACACACTGAGACCACAGAGGGAGGGGGGAGGTATCTCTGTCACACACACACTCTCACAGTCAGCGTCTTTCTCTCACTCTCACACACTATTGTCTCACACTGTATCACATTCACTCTATGTGTCACACAGTCACTCTCACACACTCTCGGTCTCATACACTCGGTCTCACAGACAGTCTGAATCGCACACATACTCTCTCACACTCTCTCACATACACTGTATCTGTGTCAAACACTCTCTCACAATCACTGTGTCTATCATACACACTTGCACACACTCACATTCAAACACACACACTCTCTCTCTCTCACAGACACACTCGCACCCACACTCTCTCTCTCACACACATACACACACTTGCACATTCACTCTCTCTCTCACTCACTCACACAGTCACTCTCACACACACTGTCTCAAACATACACATTCCGAGGAAAACCTTGCTAGCGCCCGTTTCATTTCTGTCAGAAACGGGCCTTATTTACTAGTAGACTTATAAAGTGTGTGAGCCTACGTGCTTTGAAAATGAGCGCCCATGTGTTTCTCATAAATATTCATCATTCATTCAATCACTTTTTTAAAAATACCAAAAAATCTATATACAATGAGAGGAAGATGCACTAAAGTCGTCGGTAATTCCCGTTCCCTACCGATTCCATAGCGAATCTTTAGGGAACGGGAATTCACTAAGGAAAGGGAATGCAAATGAGCTACTCATTGTAGCTCCGTTGCATTCACCATTACCTCGGTAGCCAGTCGGAGAATCGGGACGTCCCATTCGGTTATGCTCCTCTTCTTGGGTCTCTTCAGCCAATCAAAGCGCATCTAGCTTGCTGGTGTCAGCTACACGCACTCTGATTGGCTGAAGAGACCTGGAAGAGGAGCATAATGGAAAGAAACGTCCCGAACTCCGGATCGACTCGCAGGTCCCCGATTCCCTAATCCCTTCTCGCTGCTACAGAAGGTGAGCAGCACCGGGGAGACAAAACTAAAAAAAAAAACCGACGAAAAGACGTCCTTCACAAGCGCAGGCAGAGTACGTCCATAAAGGACGCCCCTCACGTGCGCTCGCTGCTTTTTTTTTTCTTTTTCTACCTTTTTTTGGGGCCCTTTTCCTTTCCGATTCCCTCACAGGAGCCCTAACGAGAGGTGCAGACCTCACGTTAGGGTTTCCACGGTAAGGGAATCGGAAAAACGGTAGTGCAGCTCATTATAATAGCCTTTGGATAATTTCCATTCCGTTTTCGTTGCCTGCTACCGTGACAGGAAAAATACCCCCGGTAAACTACTTGCGTTTTAAACTGCCTGGAACCAGTTTAAAACGCAAGTTGTGGGCTCGTTAGGTTTTGTGCGTCTGGATCTGAATGTTCTTTTCTTCATTACCTGTTTGGAGCTCAGCTGTGTTAAGCATGGGATGCCGTGCTCTCGCTCCTTCGGTGTTCACAATGATAACAAAAGGAGCCCTGCAGAGAGATGGGAATGTCTTGGGGGGGGGGGGGGGGGGGAGTGAAGAGGATGGGGTAGTATAGCATTTTTACCTCACCTAGTTAGTAATCTGTATTTCTTTCCCCACACTCCTCTTGTTCCAACTGATTTTGCAGAGTTTAATGATTAACTTTTATTTGCTTTTAATTTCTATTGGTATAAAAGGAAATTACCCTTTCAATAAGCCAAATTGTTTTTTATTTATTTCTGTAGAATAGCTGGATAAAAGTCCGAAACAGCGGTACTTGGAGCGGGGGGTGGGGGGGAGAGTTTGGCATACATTATTCAGTTGAAAGAAAGAATATGCAAAATAACTCATTTCACTTAATCACAAAACTGGCAGCGAGCTCTTTAATATTTATATTAACCATATAATTCTAGCTCTGTTTCATGATAAGAGAATGAGTGGCAGAGCGAATGGCATTGGCAAGGATGTGCAAAGTAATTATGGAAATGTGATCAGAACTACTTTTGCAGTTTTTAGCGGCTTGTGCAGTCAGGGGTGGAAAAGATGCGGGGAAATGAGTGCTCCAGTCAGATCTTTAAGAGCAGGAGAATAATATAATTTGTTCTTTGTATTTTAGCTCTGGGTTTTTTTTTTTTTCCCTCTCCTTGTCTCTTCCACCAGCAATAGAAGCACAAACATAATGGCTCTTATTTTTGAAGCTCTATTTGTGATTTAGAGGGGAAGTTATTGATGTAGGCTAGTAGAGGAGTAGCCTAGTGGTTAGTGCAGCGGACTTTGATCCTGGGGAACTGAGTTCAATTCCCACTGCAGCTCCTTGTGACTCTGGGCAAGTCACTTAACCCTCCATTGCCCCTGGTACAAAATAAGTACCTGAATATATGTAAACTGCTTTGAATGTAGTTGCAAAAACCTCAGAAAGGCGGTATTATAAGACCCATTCCCCTTTCCTCCTTTCCCTTATGACATCACAGTATCAGAAGTGAGCCAAGTATCGGGCAGTCAAGCCATTGTGACATCACTGATGAGGTTGGCTCTTATTGGTGGAATGAGTGGAGGAGTAGCCTAATGGTTAGTACAGTGGACCTTGATCCTGGGGCTCTGGGTTCAATTCCCACTGCTGCTCCCTGTGACTCTGGGCAGGTCCCATTGTCCTAGGTACAAATAAGTACCTGTATATAATATGGAAACTGCTTTGAATGTAGTTGCAAAAACCATGGCATATCAAGTTTCCTTTCCCTTCTGAGATTTTACATGAAATGTTGATACATTTTGGGTTTGAATGTTACTACTATTTGAGATTCTACACAGAATGCTGCTAGTGCAGGAGTAGCCTAGTGGTTAGTGCAGCAGACTTTGATCCTGAGCAACTGGGTTTGATTTCCACTACAGCGCCTTGTGACTCTAGGCAAGTCACTTAACCCTCCATTGCCTCCAAGTACAAAAAAGTACCCGTATATGCTGCTTTGAATGTAAAAAACCACAGAAAGGTGATCCCATATCAAGTCCCATTTCCCTTTCCCATTTTGAGATTCTACATGGAATGTTGCTAGTGGAGGAGTAGCCTAGTGGTTAGTGCAGTGGACTTTGATCCTGGGGAACAGTGCAGCTCCTTTGTGACTCTGGGCAAGTCACTTAACCTTCCATTGCCCCAGGTACAAGTATATAAGTACCTGTGTATAATATCTAAATCACTTGCCTTTCCTTTAAGATGTGATATTTTACTGTTCATCTCACTATTGAAACAAGAACACAGTAGTTACCATTCCATCTAGGATTCTATTTAACATCCTGACACTGCAACTTGCTCCTCACTGGCTTCCCACTCAGCCATCTATCCCCCCTTCAATCCATTCAGAACTCTGCCGCACGTCTCATATTCTGCCAGAACCGATATACTCATATCACCCCTCTCCTCAAGTCGCTTCACTGGCTTCCGATCAGATACCGCATCCAATTCAAGCTTCTCCTCCTTACTTACAAGTGCACCCGGTCTGCTGCTCCTCACTACCTCTCTACCCTCATCTCCCCCTATGTTCCTGCCCGTAACCTCCGCTCACATGACAAATCCCTCCTCTCAGTACCCTTCTCCACCATTGCCAATTCCAGGCTCCGCTCATTTTCCCTTGCCTCACCCTATGCCTGGAACAGTCTTCCTGAATCCCTACGCCAAGCCCCCTCCCTACCCATCTTCAAATCCTTGCTTAAAGCTCACCTCTTCAATGCTGCATTCGGAACCTAACCTTTCGAACATATAGGTTGCCCTAATCTGTCTGACCTATCTGATTAACTGTACATTTGTCGTTTTAGATTGTAAGCTCTTCGAGCAGGGACTGTCCTTCCATGTTAAATTGTACAGCACTGCGTAACCCTAGTAGCGCTTTAGAAATGTTAAGTAGTAGTAGTAGTAGTAGTTCAGAAAATACAACACTCCAGTCAGCCTTCATGATCTCTTTGCTGTCAAATCCGCTCAGAGCAGTTTTTTTTTTTTTTACTTTAGCACCATGGGTCTGATATTATGGAATCATCTACTATTGTACCTCTGCATAGAATCCTCTTTTTCCAGATTCAAAGTCTGCTTATCAGTAGAAATCAAACAAAATAAAACATGGAAAAGAAAATAAGATGATACCTTTTTTATTGGACATAACTTAATACATTTCTTGATTAGCTTTCGAAGGTTGCCCTTCTTCGTCAGATCGGAAATAAGCAAATGTGCTAGCTGACAGTGCATATAAGTGAAAACATTCAAGCATTACTATGACAGTAAAATAGATACCATTGGAGATTCTACATGGAATGTTGCTACTATTGGAGATTCTACATGGAATGTTGCTATTCCACTAGCAACATTCCATGTAGAAGGCTGCGCAGGCTTCTGTTTCTGTGAGTCTGACGTCGCAGGACGTCAGACTCACAGAAGCAGAAGCCTGCACGGCCACATTGGTGATCTACAAGGGCCGACTTCTACATGGAATGTTGCTACTGTTGGAGATTCTACATGGAATGTTGCTATTCCACTAGCAACATTCCATGTAGAAGGCTGCGCAGGCTTCTGTTTCTGTGAGTCTGACGTCCTGCACGTATGTGCAGGACGTCAGACTCACAGAAGCAGAAGCCTGCGCGGCCACATTGGTGATCTACAAGGGCCGACTTCTACATGGAATGTTGCTAGTGGAATAGCAACATTCCATGTAGAATCTATAGAAATCAAACAAAATAAAACATGGAAAAGAAAATAAGATGATACCTTTTTTATTGGACATACAGTGGTGGAAATAAGTATTTGATCCCTTGCTGATTTTGTAAGTTTGCCCACTGACAAAGACATGAGCAGCCCATAATTGAAGGGTAGGTTATTGGTAACAGTGAGAGATAGCACATCACAAATTAAATCCGGAAAATCACATTGTGGAAAGTATATGAATTTATTTGCATTCTGCAGAGGGAAATAAGTATTTAATCCCTCTGGCAAACAAGACCTAATACTTGGTGGCAAAACCCTTGTTGGCAAGCACAGCGGTCAGACGTCTTCTGTAGTTGATGATGAGGTTTGCACACATGTCAGGAGGAATTTTGGTCCACTCCTCTTTGCAGATCATCTCTAAATCATTAAGAGTTCTGGGCTGTCGCTTGGCAACTCGCAGCTTCAGCTCCCTCCATAAGTTTTCAATGGGATTAAGGTCTGGTGACTGGCTAGGCCACTCCATGACCCTAATGTGCTTCTTCCTGAGCCACTCCTTTGTTGCCTTGGCTGTATGTTTTGGGTCATTGTCATGCTGGAAGACCCAGCCACGACCCATTTTTAAGGCCCTGGCGGAGGGAAGGAGGTTGTCACTCAGAATTGTACGGTACATGGCCCCATCCATTCTCCCATTGATGCGGTGAAGTAGTCCTGTGCCCTTAGCAGAGAAACACCCCCAAAACATAACATTTCCACCTCCATGCTTGACAGTGGGGACGGTGTTCTTTGGGTCATAGGCAGCATTTCTCTTCCTCCAAACACGGCGAGTTGAGTTCATGCCAAAGAGCTCAATTTTTGTCTCATCTGACCACAGCACCTTCTCCCAATCACTCTCGGCATCATCCAGGTGTTCACTGGCAAACTTCAGACGGGCCGTCACATGTGCCTTCCGGAGCAGGGGGACCTTGCGGGCACTGCAGGATTGCAATCCGTTATGTCGTAATGTGTTACCAATGGTTTTCGTGGTGACAGTGGTCCCAGCTGCCTTGAGATCATTAACAAGTTCCCCCCTTGTAGTTGTAGGCTGATTTCTAACCTTCCTCATGATCAAGGATACCCCACGAGGTGAGATTTTGCGTGGAGCCCCAGATCTTTGTCGATTGACAGTCATTTTGTACTTCTTCCATTTTCTTACTATGGCACCAACAGTTGTCTCCTTCTCGCCCAGCGTCTTACTGATGGTTTTGTAGCCCATTCCAGCCTTGTGCAGGTGTATGATCTTGTCCCTGACATCCTTAGACAGCTCCTTGCTCTTGGCCATTTTGTAGAGGTTAGAGTCTGACTGATTCACTGAGTCTGTGGACAGGTGTCTTTCATACAGGTGACCATTGCCGACAGCTGTCTGTCATGCAGGTAACGAGTTGATTTGGAGCATCTACCTGGTCTGTAGGGGCCAGATCTCTTACTGGTTGGTGGGGGATCAAATACTTATTTCCCTCTGCAGAATGCAAATAAATTCATATACTTTCCACAATGTGATTTTCCGGATTTAATTTGTGATGTGCTATCTCTCACTGTTACCAATAACCTACCCTTCAATTATGGGCTGCTCATGTCTTTGTCAGTGGGCAAACTTACAAAATCAGCAAGGGATCAAATACTTATTTCCACCACTGTAACTTAATACATTTCTTGATTAGCTTTCGAAGGTTGCCCTTCTTCGTCAGATCGGAAATAAGCAAATGTGCTAGCTGACAGTGTATATAAGTGAAAACATTCAAGCATTACTATGACAGTCTGACAGGGTGGGAGGATGGGGGTGGGTCGGAGGTATGCATGGGGACATCAAAGCATATCATTGATATTCTAACAGGATGGGTGTGGATAGGTGAGGGGTGGGGTGATCAACAGAGACATACAGCTTTATGGTTTATAATGGGCTAGGAACCCCAGATCCTTGTTAAGTCCTTTCTGTTGGGTGTTAAAATATTCAATCATTCTGACTTCAAAGATCTTACGTTCTTGTATGGTTTTAAAGTTACCTTTCAGGATTCTCACTGTGAAGTCACTGGTACAGTGTCCTGGTCCTGTAAAATGTTGACCAACAGGCGTGGGAACCCTGCTGGCACCAGTATTGTTCATATGATGTCTATGTAAATTGAATCTTGTCTTAAGCATCTGGCCTGTTTCTCCAATATAGCATCCTTCCTTACATTTTTTACACTGAATGATATATACCACATTGGAAGATGAGCAAGTGAAAGATCCCTTTATGTTGAATATCTTTCCTTTGTGGATGACTTTGGGGTCCTGTGAAATATTTTGGCATAGTTTGCAACTGGATAAATTACAGGGACGTGTGCCCTTCTGTTCCTTTTCAGTCTGTGATGGAAGTTTACTTCTGATTAGCTTGTGTTTTAAATTGGGTGGCTGCCGGAAGGCCAGTATTTACGTTCTTGTATGGTTTTAAAGTTACCTTTCAGGATTCTCACTGTGAAGTCACTGGTACAGTGTCCTGGTCTGCTTAAAAACCTACTTGTTTGAAAAATCCTTCAGTGAACAGCACAAACTTAAAAATATTCTGCCCACCAGAATTGCTGCAGGGCATGGCAGGAGAACACAGTGACACCCAACCCCAGCAATCCCTTTTCGTACCCTCTTCTCCCCTAGTATTGTAATTTCCCTTACTATCATCTTCTGTCCCCCTTCTTTTTCTCACACCTCTTTCTGTTTTGTGTTCATTTGCATGTTATAAGGCATTATAAACTGGTTAGATCCCCTGTAGGTGGGAATCAATTAGAAACGTGAAACCTGAGTTATTAGTAAGCTGTTGTCATAGCATAAAATGAGACCTGTGCTATACATAAGAACGTAAGGGTTGCCATAGTGGGACAGACCGAAGGTCCATCAAGCCCAGCATCCTGTTTCCAACAGTGGCCAATCCAGGTCACAAGTACCCAATAGTAGCAACATTCCATGCAGAACCCCAAAGAATAGCAAGATTCTAGAATTCTAAAGAATAACAAGGTTCCATGCAGAATTTCAAAGTGTAGCAACATTCCATGTGGAACCCCAAAGAGTAGCAAGATTCCATTCAGAATCCCAAGCACATAACTGTTGCCACACTGGGGACAGACCAAAGGTCCATCAAGCCCAGCATCCTGTTTCCAACAGTGGCCAATCCAGGTCACAATTACCTGGCAAGATCCCAAAACGTCCGAACATTTTATGCTTCTTATCCTAGAAATAAGCAATGGATTTTCCCCAAGTCCATCTTAATAATGGCTTATGGACTTTTCGTTTAGGAAGCTATCTAAACCTTTTTTAAAACTCCGCTAAGCTGCTTTTACCACATTCTCTGGCAATGAAATCCAGAGTTTAATTACATGCTGAGTGAAGGAATATTTTCTCTGATTTGTTTTAAATGTACTACTTTGTAGCTTCATTGCATGCTCCCTAGTCCTATTGGAAAGAGTATACAAGTGATTCACATCTACCTGGTTCCACTTCACTTATATTTTATAGACCTCTATCATATCTCCTCTCAGCTGTCTTTTTTCTAAGCTGAAGAGCCCTAGCTGCTTTAGCCTTTCCTCACGGGGGAAGTGGTCCCATCCCCTTTATCATTTTTGTTGTCCTTCTCTGTACCTTTTCTAATTCTAATGCAGTGACCAGAATTGCACACAGTATTCAAGGTACAGTCACACCGTAGAACGATACAAAGGCATTATAACATTCTCCGTTTTATTTTCCATTCCTTTTCTAATAATACCTAACATTCTATTTGTTTTCTTAGCCACCGCTGCACACTGAGCAGAGGGTTTCAACGTATCATCAACAATGACACCAAGATCCCTTTCCTGGTCAGTGACTCCTAATGTAACATACATAGTAACATAGTAGATGACGGCAGAAAAAGACCTGCACGGTCCATCTAGTCTGCCCAACAAGATAAACTCATATATGCTACTTCTTGTGTATACCTTACCTTGATTTGTATCTGCCATTTTCAGGGCACAGACTGTAGAAGTGTTGCCCAGCACTATCCCCGCTTCCCAAACACCAGCCCCGCCTCCCAATCTTGGCTAAGCTTGCATCACTTAACTATAGTTTGGGTTCCTTTTTCCCTCATGCATCACTTTGCACTTGCTCACGTTAAACGTCATCTGCTGTTTGGATGCTCAGTCCCCCAGTCTCATAAGGTCCTCTTGTAATTTTTCACAATCCTTTGGCGATTTAACAACAGATACAACACTTACAGCATCAGACAGATGTTCAATATCTCAGGCCTGGAGAGACTGGATGCAAGCTGTATGGATTGAGCACTGGCTCGGTTTGACCTCGGTGATGGACTCCTCCGAGTTGCTGTGTTTATAATGCATCTGGATAGACCCTTTCAACGACACTTGGACTGTGCAAGATTTTGAACATCTGTTTGATGCTGCACGTGTTGTGTCTGTTGTGAAAAGAGAACATGTGGAACATGGATTTGTACTTGCTGCACGTGTGCAGTGAAGAATTTGATTGGGGTTTTTTGATTTGGTGCTATTAAATAATGCAGATGGAGGTCAGCTGAGGACCAAGGTCAACGTTAGGGAGGGGTTTGAGGGATTGTGTTTTTTGTTTTTATATTTGTAAGTTTAATAACGATTTAATTTGTATTATGTGTAATTAAATCAAAAAGGAATAGGTTCGGTTGATTTTACTTCTTGTTCGTTCAAATTTGATTTTTTAATTGTGAAGGTCTATTGTTATCGAGGAAGGAAAAGACCTCAGATGCTCGGCCTATATCCAGGCTTCACATTATATTACCAGTTTATTGTGAGACTGTCCTACAGAATGGACTACAGATTCCTTTCGACAGTATTGGCTCCAAGATGCAGTGGAGAAGGGCGGTTTAAAAATCCCCCCAGCAGTTCGGAGGGAGAGAGCCTCCAGGGGTCCCACCCTTCTCTGGCCAGCTCTTCCTCCTGGCTTCCTCCCACTTGACCCCGTCGCTTCCTGGCTCCTCCACGATAGCCACTGCCTTCCCTTTTTTACCCAGACCCCGCACCAAGCGGTTACCTGCTGTTTGAACTTTCCACCTCTGGATCTTGCCAGAGCTGCAATATCCATCGGCTCTTCCGGCATGGGCTCCTCGCCCCACCCATTCTCCAGCTGATCCTCCTCCCCCTGATCAGTTCTTCTTAGAGTCTCCCCCTCCATTCCTGGCCTCCCGACCGTGTCTTGGGTTTCACCTTTACCTGCCTTTTCCTTGGGCTTCACTGGGGGCTGCTGGGATAGGAAGTCTTTGATTCTGTTTTAAGACCTCCTCAAGGGCTGCTGGGAATCGTAGTTTATACCCTGCCTCCAGCCCTCTGGTGAAAATAATCTGTGCCTTCTCCTGACATGTGGAACTCCCTGAGCTAAGAATCTGGGTTGATCCCTCCTCTGGGCCGTATCTTCTCCACCGGTACCCCCCCTCCTCTCTGTTCCCTTATCCCCTTCTTCACACCACTCATAAGAAAACTGATTTCTTTATCAAAGTGTGGACTCCTTTTTTTGGACTCCTTGACAGTTAGACTGTGTAGCAGACTTTTAAATCAGGGGCGTAGCCAGACAACAAATTTTGGGTGGGCCTAGGCAAGAAGTGGGTGGGCACCAAGTGTTCTCCCCCCTCCCAACCACCACCAAAAAAAAATATTTCAGCTGGCGGGAAAATGCTTCTTTCCACCTTGGCAGTATGCAGCAGGCACGCGCTGAAAACGGAGTGTGTGCAGGTGCCAGTATCGTGGAGAGTAGCGTTTTTGTTACCATCAGGGGGAAGTCTTCAGCTGGCCGAGCTTGAGATCCCCATCAGCTACCGCTAAACGTGTGCTACTGTTGGGTGGGCCTGAGCACTAACTGGGTGGGCCCCGGCCCACCCAGGCCCACCTGTAGCTACACCACTGTTTTAAATGCACTGCAATTTTAATGTTTGGACCTGGTCACCACTTTCCTATCGTGCTTGTAATTGTGTTCTACTGTTCAGTAGTTTCTTTCTTAGTCTCACAGTTCACCGTTAGATGGGGAGGGAGGGGAGGGAATTGTTCTTTTTTCAATGTAATTTTTTGTGGGTGTCCATTTGCATATGTATATTTGTTTCAAAATTTAAAAAAGATGATTTCATTTAAAAAAAAAAGGAACAGATGCAAGAATTGTGCCAATAACGGAAAAGATGATGAAACATAATCTCCAAAAGTCACTTGCAAAGAATGAAAAGAAAATTGTTTATCGAGCTACTAGACCGCTAAGGTTGCAAGCAAATCACAGCGGTTTACAAATAAAACAACTAAAAACATAAAAACAACACAGGACAAGGAACTCTGTTGTATAAAAGGAAAGCAACAAGCATCCGCACAAGAGAACACATAATCTAGCCGTTCATCCTTATGCTCTGTTGAACCAATCTTCTCATTTTTTTTTTGTTACATTTGTACCCTGCGCTTTCCCACTCATGGCAGGCTCAATGCGGCTTACATGGGGCAATGGAGGGTTAAGTGACTTGCCCAGAGTCACATGGAGCTGCCTGTGCCAGGAATCAAACTCAGTTCCTCAGTTCCCCAGGACCAAAGTCCACCACCTAACCACTAGGCCACTCCTCCACTGTTGCTACTATTTGAGATTCTACATGGAATGTTGCTATTCCACTAGCAACATTCCATGTAGAAGTCGGCCCTTGCAGATCACCAATGTGGCCGCGCAGGCTTCTGCTTCTGTGAGTCTGACGTCCTGCACTGAGTTCCATTCCCACTTCAGGCACAGGCAGCTCCTTGTGACTCTGGGCAAGTCACTTAACCCTCCATTGCCCCATGTAAGCCGCATTGAGCCTGCCATGAGTGGGAAAGCGCAGGGTACAAATGTAACAAAAATAAAATAGATACTATTGGAGATTATACATGGAATGTTGCTATTCCACTAGCAACATTCCATGTAGAAGGCTGCGCAGGCTTCTGTTTCTGTGAGTCTGACGTCCTGCACATACGTGCAGGACGTCAGACTCACAGAAGCCTGCGCGGCCACATTGGTGATCTGCAAGGACCTACTTCTACATGGAATGTTGCTAGTGGAATAGCAACATTCCATGTAGAATCTCAAATAGTGGCAACAGTGGAGGAGTGGCCTAGTGGTTAGGGTGGTGGACTTTGGTCCTGGGAAACTGAGTGGAATAGCAACATTCCATGTAGAATCTCCAATAGTATCTATTTTATTTTTGTTACATTTGTATCCTGCGCTTTCCCACTCATGGCAGGCTCAATGCAGCTTACATGGGGCAATGGAGAGTTAAGTGACTTGCCCAGACTCACAAGGAGCTGCCTGTGCCTGAAGTGGGACTTGAACTCAGTTCTTCAGTACCCCAGGACCAAATTCCACCACCCTAACCACTAGGCCACTCCTCCACTAACCACTAGGCCACTCCTCCAGGCTCAGTAACTGTCAAAAGCCATTTGAAACAAATAAGACTAATGGGGTCCGAAAAGGCTTATATGATTTTTCAAGCCTAGGGGTCCTTTTACAAAGGCGCATTGAAAAATGGCTTGCGGTAGTGTAGGCGTGGGTTTTGGGCGCGCGCAGATCCATTTTTCAGCGCCCCTGCAAAAAATGCCTCTTTTTTTTTTTTTTTGGTCGAAAATGGACGTGCAACAAAATCAAGATTGCCGCGCATCCATTTTGGGTCTGAGACCTTACCACCAGTCATAGACCTAGCGGGAAAGAATTTGGGCGGTAATGACCTACGCGCGTCAGATGCCACTTGGCACGCATCCGTTACGCGTGCCAGAAAATAAAAAAAATATTTTTCAGATGCGCGTAGTGGACGCACGCGACAGTTGAAATTACCGCAAGGGCCACGCGGTAACTGGGCGGTAACTCCAATCTGGCGTACGTTCGGTGCTTGTAGGCGCCTACATGGCTTAGTAAAAGGATCCCCTAATGTATTGAGGCAGAGAATTCCAAAGTGCTGGGGCAAGAAAACAGAAGGCACTATTTCTTGTGGGTTCCCATTTCGCGTGAGATGGGGCAGGTAGAATGAGTCTGTCATTCAAGGATAGAAAAGTAAGGGGTAGCTGTAATTCCTCTCTGCTCCCAAATGGGCCAAGAGAATGCAATGATCAACCATAACAAACACACAAGTAACATATCTAATTGGATCAAAAGAACATCTCTTCCAGAATCACAAATGATATCATTTATCATCGATATTAAGGCAGTTTCAGTAGTATGACCTTTGTGGAAACCAGTCTACCTGGTTAAAGAGACAGAAGATATCTTTAGGAATCCCGAGAATGTTTCTTGATTTTGAGTTTTACTGTTATCAGTAGAAATCAAACAAAATAAAACATGGAAAAGAAAATAAGATGGTACCTTTTTTATTGGACATAACTTAATACATTTCTTGATTAGCTTTTGAAGGTTGCCCTTCTTCGTCAGATTGGAAATAAGCAAATGTGCTAGCTGACAGTGTATATAAGTGAAAACATTCAAGCATTACTATGACAGTCTGACAGGGTGGGAGGATAGGGGTGGGTAGGAGGTATGCATGGGGACATCAAAGCATATCATTGATATTCTAGCAGGATGGGTGTGGATAGGTGAGGGGTGGGGTGATCAACAGAGACATACAGCTTTATGGTTTATAATGGGCTTGGAACCCCAGATCCTTGATGTCCCCATGCATACCTCCTACCCACCCCCATCCTCCCACCCTGTCAGACTGTCATAGTAATGCTTGAATGTTTTCACTTATATACACTGTCAGCTAGCACATTTGCTTATTTCCGATCTGAGGAAGAAGGGCAACCTTCGAAAGTTAATCAAGAAATGTATTAAGTTATGTCCAATAAAAAAGGTATCATCTTATTTTCTTTTCCATGTTTTATTTTGTTTGATTTCTATAGATTCTACATGAAATGTTGCTATTCCACTAGCAACATTCCATGTAGAAGTCGGCCCTTGTAGATCACCAATGTGGCCGCGCAGGCTTCTGCTTCTGTGAGTCTGACGTCCTGCACGTATGTGCAGGATGTCAGACTCACAGAAACAGAAGCCTGCGCAGCCTTCTACATGGAATGTTGCTAGTGGAATAGCAACATTCCATGTAGAATGTCCAATAGTAGCAACATTCCATGTAGAATCTCCAATGGTATCTATTTTACTGTCATAGTAATGCTTGAATGTTTTCACTTATATACACTGTCAGCTAGCACATTTGCTTATTTCCGATCTGAGGAAGAAGGGCAACCTTCGAAAGCTAATCAAGAAATGTATTAAGTTATGTCCAATAAAAAAGGTATCATCTTATTTTCTTTTCCATGTTTTATTTTGTTTGATTTCTATTGATAACCTTAAGAGTGGACTAACACGGCTACCACACTCCTCTACTTAAGATTGAGTTTTACTGAAAATAAAGGTAGTTTATTTTGTTGATGTGACTAATCTCTACTGGTTCGGCTTCCACACAAGGCCCAATTTCTCTAGGCAAAAGCCAGGTTCCAGAGTGTGGCCGGAAGCAAAACCAATAACAATTTTGAAACTTTCCTTCAAACAGGTCTCAAAATGCTCTACATTTATAACACTCTGGAAGAATACTTCGTTCCTGCTCTGGGAAGGAAATGTCGGTGATGAGCACAAGGACCTTTCAATTAAGAAGCGTCTCCGCTATGCTTTATTGCTCAGACCTGACACGGTCTGTGTTTCGGCAGGAAGTGCCTGCATCAGGGGTCCATTATTGGTGTCAGATGAGTTTCCAGCACAAGATTTAAGGTGCACAGACTGTGTCTGGTCTGACCAGTAAAGCGTAGCTGAGACGCCCCTTAACTTGAAGGCTCCTTGTTCCTCTTTGCTTTCTACGTTGCCCTTGTGCTTTTTGGATTCCCTTTCCTTGTCGTTTTGATGATTGATAACATCACCCTGTATGGTAGAAACATTGGTCACTGTTTTTTGAAGCTCACTTGTGTTCAGAAAACAAACGGAAGCAGGACAGAGGGAGGTCATGGACTCTGGAGCAACAGGGCACCCTCTGGGAGAATCGGTCACAGGTTTCTGTTTGTGTTACTTACCTGGACACGCAATACAAAATATTGTTCCAAATTCTTATCACTCCTGTCAGAATGCATGAGATCAGTCAATCTTGTGTCCTGGACACATGTGAGAGGTGATGTAGAGAGCAAGGCGACTTTCATCATCGTGGTGGAAATGTAGAAAAATTCAAGGGGGTAGATATTTACTCCTTGGCAGTTTGTAAGCTGCCTGCAGCTGGAGACTGAATTAACCTAGGTTATTCAATGCCAGGTCATATCGGACTCTCTGGTATTTGATATCTGGGTATGTGTGGTCACCCGGAAGTTACTTACTTAGCTGGTTAGCGGACTGCGTGTCCCTGCTGACCAGTTACATTTGTGTCTGCCCAGACTGTGGTCTCCGACTGCCCCCACACTAACCAGACAGTGCCAGTATAGTCAAAGGCAATGTTCAGTAGCATGACCTGCTTAAGTGCCAGTAAATATTGCCAGATGGCCAGCTCAATGGGATTTAAACACGTAGGACCCTCTCCTGCCTAGTTAAATCTTTTGGAATATTGGGCCCCACATTTTTTGGAATCCAGTTAGGTTACTCTTGTCTCTTGGGTATATTCTTTACTTATAATTGGGTACACAGATCTTCCAGAAGAAGGTTTTTAAAATACGATATTTTTAGCCTTTTTTTTCATAGCAGTCAAGATGGTTACTCAACTGCAACTGAGTGGAAGAAGATGGATCCTCTG
This sequence comes from Microcaecilia unicolor, assembly GCF_901765095.1. Lineage (NCBI taxonomy): Eukaryota > Metazoa > Chordata > Amphibia > Gymnophiona > Siphonopidae > Microcaecilia > Microcaecilia unicolor. The sequence continues at coordinate 22,641,657 of NC_044034.1, forward strand.
ACTATTCGTAGTTGGTATAACAAAACTATCAGATAAGAGATCTTGAGAGTTAGGCAGCCAAGGTTGAAGGGCCACAGCACCGCTGCTACAAACCTAACCCAGCTCTCTAAACCCGAAGTGTGAATACTTACACCATGGGGTCAATGTTCGGCAGCAGCAGCCGCTAGAATAAGTTAAATGCTGCTATGTCTCCAAGCTGCCACTATCCATGTGGTTTAGGCCAGTATCTTGATTATTTCAAAGCCTGCCTCTTACTTTATGGCTAGTATTGGTCCAATCAGATGGATTTTTGACCACTACTATCCATATAAGGGCTGAAATGCTATAGATTCACCTGCCACTTATTTTGAATATTGGCCACATGTGGTTCTGCTGCTGCCCTCTGCTGGACTTATTTTTATGACTGTGTTTGAAGGGAAGTTTGTAGCCCCGCTTAGCATTTCCCAGTCCTGTCCGGAACCTCCTTCAAGCCAGCATCTTCCTCCATCCCATTCCAGTATGTCCCTTCTCTTCCTCCTCCCCCCCCCCCTCATCCCAATTCAGCATTTCCATTCTCACCTTACTCTCCCCATATCCACTATGTCCCATTCTCTCCCTCTTTGGGCAAAGGGGAGACTTCTAGGGCTGATAGGAGGCGGAGCCTGTCTTGATCTGCGATGTTGCTGGAAGGTCAGAGGACTGCAGCACTGGGGGTGGGGGTGAGGGTAGGGAGAGAAAGGAAACATATGTCGGATCGAGAAGGGATACACTGGACTATGACGGACAACTACACGCAGAAAGCATAGGCTGTAATATTACACCGGGCCCTAAAACTTTAATGAACTACCTAGTGAAAAAAAAACCCAAAATAAACAGGACTGTCACAAGATCTGTACATGATAGCAGAATACCACATCTTGGTCACACACGCAAAACACACTCTCAACAAATTAAAAAACAAAACAAAAAAAACAATAGACCACCGATTTATAATAAAGATATGAAGGCAAAAAAAAAATGAACTGGAAACCTCAAGGTCAGACTCTACTACTACTACTTAGCATTTCTATAGCGCTACAAGGGTTACGCAGCGCTGTACAAGTTAAAACATGAGGAAGGACAGTCCCTGCTCAAGAGAGCTTACAATCTAAAGGTAACAAGCTTTACCCTGCAAACAACTAACAGAGAAATAGAAACTTAGCAAAATATCAGAGATGCACATTTCCAAAAGCTAATAAATTCAAAATAAAGTACATGTATATTTTTACCTTTGTTGTCTGAACATTTTATTTTTCTATTGGTTTTGGTCCCAGTATCTCTTTTCTGCTTTTCTGTTTTTTCTCTTGTCTTTGCAGGATCTCCTGTCCATTTGACATGTCCTCTCTATCCATGTCCACTATCCATTGTTCTGTGTCCCTATTCAACCTGTTTGTATCTCCTCTCTGTGTCTCTCTCTGTTCCTTTCTCCATGTTCAGCATCTCCCCTTTGCGTTCCTACCTTGACCTATCTTGCATTCCCCTCCCCCTGTGATCAGCATTGCCCCTGTAGCCCTATCCCTATGCTACCTCAATGACCAGCATCTCTTCTGTGTCTTCCTGACACTCCCCTTCCTTCTGCATCCCTATCTGCTGTCATGTTTCTATCTCCTACCATGGGGCCAATATGTCTCCCTCTTAATTTCCACCACCCCTTCATTGTCCACTGTCTCTCTCCCCCTTTCCCCAAGTCCAGTCTCTCTCTTTCCCTCCCACCAGCTAGTCTACAATCCCCTCCCCCTGAGTCCAGCACTTCTTCCTCTCTGTCCATCACCCCCCCTCCCCAAAGGTCCAGCAGAGTGGTACCCACATCTCTCTCCTTCCATCCTGTAGGTCCTGCACCTCTCCCTGTCTCGCCCCTTCCCTCCCTCCCCATGGTCTAATGATCCCTCATAGTTGCGTTGATCACTGCCAGTAGAGGCAGTGCAGTGATTACATCAGTCTGCCTCGGAGCCTTGGCCTTCTCCACTACATGCCCCACCTTCTCTGATGTAACTTCCTGTTCTGCAAAGGCAGGACATGCTGTGTGGCAGAGAAGGCCAAAGCTCCAAGGCAGACTGCTGTAATCGCTGCAGTGCCGCAACCAGCAGTGATCAAGGGAGCAGGAGGGATGCTGGGGGGGGGGGGGGGGGCAGAAATCACTCCAAAGGGAGGTCTTCTCAAGTCCCTTGTTGCCTCTTTATTCCCTTACACTTAGTTGTTCTGTCTGTTTACCTGTCTTATGTAAATTGTAAGCTCTTTGAGCAGGGACTGTCTTTTTTGTGTATGGTGTACAGCGCTGCATATGCCTTGTAGCGCTATAGAAGTGATAAGTAGTAGTAGTATGGCAGAAAGATACCTCCGGTACCTACGCTCCTGGTCAGGAGACAACTGAAAGTAAAGCTGGCAAATTCTAAGCTTAATTTATTTTCTTTTTTTTTTAAGACACTACAGCAGGGAGCTAAGGTTCTGGTGAGCCCCTGGATGAGGTTCCCCATCTACTGCTCCTCGTTGGACATCTTTTGAGGGAGAAAAGACCTGGCTCCTTCCTTGTACTTAGGTTTTTGTACTTCTGTTCAAAAGCTCAAGCTCAAATGTGATTGGACTATTTTCCAGCACAGACCTCCTACTATTTAGGTTTGATGGCTACATTTGCTGGAGCAGCAATCCAGAATATTCTTCCTGCAACTGGTGTCCTGCTCTAAACAATATTGTGTGAGTTAACCAGTGTTGCCAGGTACTCGGCCCCGAAACCTGCCCAAAAAGTTCACAACCCCGCCCCCGCCATCATTGACCCCGCCTCTTCTGTCATCGGCCCCACCTCCTCCATCACCGGGCCCCGCCTCCTCTGTCATCTGCCCCGCCCAAAACATCACTAGCCCCGCCCAAAACATCACTAGCCCCACCCCCAGCGGCCCAACAAACCGCACAAAAACCACCGAAAAAAAACAAAAACCAGCCCAAAAAACCGCGACTCACAGCGGGCAAAACGTTTGCAAGTAAGAGGCTGTCCATACGACCTCAGGTCCATAACCAATTGTTCCTGCATTTCCAGACAAGCCGTTTTTTCAGAATATAGACTATATACCATTTCTTTAGCTGCTTTTTCCAGCAAAATCTCTGGTTTGATGGTGGAATACCACTATATAGCCCCTGAAGCAGCCCAGTAGGGCGAAACACGGCCTGTGTCGGGCTATGACATGTATATGTATATGAGTTTCTGTATACATATTTTAATTTTGCTATATTAATAAAATACATCTTGGTTTATCAACGATCTGCTTTGTACAGTTTCCACTTTGGAGTTTGCAGATCGTCTGCCCCTTTGTTTTCTTGGACATTACATAAGTGTTGCCATACTGGGACAGACCGAAAGTCCATCAAGCCCAGTATCCTGTTTTCAGCAGTGGCCAATCTAAGTCACTAGTACCTGGCAAGATCCCAAGACAGTACAATATATTTTATGCTGCTTATCCCAGAAATAAGCAGTGGATTTTCCCAAGTCTATTTTAATAATGGTTTATGGACTTTTCTTTTAGGAAGCTATCCAAACCTTTTTTTAAACCCCGCTAAGCTAACTGCTTTTACCACATTCTCTGGCAACGAATTCCAGAGTTTAATTACAGGCTGGTACACTGCACTATTGGAGTTTATAGCCTTTTGATATCACAATCCCAGTCTGTCTCAGCCCAAGACCCTATTCACATCAAACCTTGAACTGGTTGAGTTTGCAGAGGGATCAATAAAAATGATGAAATTCAGGAAGACTAAGAAATAGGTCATACTCTGTGTTACGCTAGAAGAGGATACTTTCTCCATGTCTTCTCTGTGCCAGCATAATAACTGCACTGATGGTGGTCCGAGACCCTGGGCCTTCACTCCCTGCTTTCTATTTTGTCACCTCCTGGACTCTCCAGGATTTCAGCCAGAACAACCACTGCAGTAAAAACAATATCAACCTGCATCAGGAAACAATTCTACACGGCTTCCTCAACATGCTTCCGTGTCAGGGTAATTCAAATCTCTTGTGATTAATGTTCTCCCTTGCTCACAGAAAGACTTTCCAAGCTGCCTTCCTGTTGGTCTCCCAACTATTTCCCAGTATTTGAGCCTGCGGAGAACCAGAGGAGTGGGATTAGAAGGGCACTTTAACTCTCTGTCTAATGGGGTTTTATATTACATCCCCTCGGGCATGTCGCCACTTTCTCTCTTAGCATTCAAATCCTTTTGGGCATCAGATAAATACAGCAGTCCCATAAATCCTTTAAGTAAAAAGTTGGACCATCAGCTAATGACTTCAGCCATTCTCTTCAGTGGCATATGAGCCCCCAACACCTCATCAGTCCTTATTTAGACGGAAAAATATCACTTCAATTCTGCTTCTTATATCACTGGCCGTTTAAACCACTTTTCCATGGCTAACTGTGAATATTTAGTGGCACTTAGCCAGAATGTTTGTGGTTAACGTCCAAGTCGAAACTGGCTCATTTGTGGGCGGTCTGGAGGTGAAGTTGGCATGTATGCGGTTATGTGAAGATATTCAGCTCTTATCCACATGAGACAGCTGCATAAACTGTGATGCATAAAAATCTGTCCTATCTTTGAGGCCCTTTTACCAAACCACGCAAAAAAGTGGCCGGTGTTGTTGTCAGTCTGTGGGTTTTCCATGCACTGTGGTCACTTTTAGCAAAGTGGTAAGTAAAATGGCCACATTCCCATATATTTCTTTAATGGCCCCTAAATATCTTTAAAAAACTTCAGCTTATCCAGAAGACAGTTGTAAGGTTAATGTTTAGGTCACACAAGTTTACCAGTGTATCAGGATTTATGGCTCAACTACGTTGGCTCCCGGTGGCTGAGAGAGTAGCCGTACTGGGTCAGACCAATGGTCCATCCAACCCAGTATCCTGTTTCCAAACAGTGGCCATGCCAGGTCACAAGTACCTGGCAGAAACCCAAGTATTATCTTCATTCCATGATACCAATCCTGGGGCAACCAGTTGCTTTCCCATGTCTGTCTCAATAGCAGACTATGGACTTTTCCTCCAGGAGCTTGTCCAAACCTTTTTTAAACCCAGATACGCTAACTGCTGTTACCACATTCTCCGGCAAAGAGTTCCAGAGCTTTTAACTGTTCTTTGTGTGAAAAATATTTCTTCCTATTTGTTTTTAAAGTATTTCCGTGTAACTTCCTTGAGTGTCTCATGGAGGGGTATAATTGAAAGGGATGCCCCAGTTTTGTTGAGGACGTCCTCGCAAAACGTCCTGATAGAGGGGGCGGGGAAACCCGTATTATCGAAACAAGATGGATGTCCATCTTTCGTTTTGATAATACGGTCGGGGATGTCCAAATCTTGAAATTTAGGTCGTCCTTAGAGATGGTCGTCCCTAGACTTGGTCGTTTCTGATTTTCAGCGATAATGGAAACCAAGGACGCCCATCTCAGAAATGACCAAATGCAAGCCATTTGGTCATGGGAGGAGCCAGCATTTCTAGTGCACTGGTCCCCCTGACATGCCAGGACACCAACCGGGCATCCTAGGGGGCACTGCAGTGGACTTCAGAAATTGCTCCCAGGTACATAGCTCCCTTACCTTGTGTGCTGAGGCCCCCCAAACCCTCCTTAAAACCCACTACCCACAACTGTACACCACTACCATAGCCCTTACGGGTGAAGGGGGGCACCTAGATGTGTGGGTACAGTGGGTTTGTGGTGGGTTTTGGAGGGCTCACTGTTTCCTCCACAAATGTAACAGGGAGGGGGATGGGCCTGGGTCTGCCTGCCTGAAGTGCACTGCACCCACTAAAACTGCTCCTGGAACCTGCATACTGCTGTCATGGTCCTGAGTATGACATCTGAGGCTGGCAAAAAATATTTTGAAAGATGTAAGGGGAGGTCATCCCCGATTCTCTCTGCTAGTCATCCTGTCATTTCGGGCACCTTTTTGTGCCTTGGTCGTAAGAAAAACAGGACCAGGTAAAGTCGTACAAGTTCTCGTCAGGGGCGCCCTTTTTTTTCCATTATGGGCCCAGAACGTCCATGTGTTAGGCATGCCTAAGTCCCGCCTTTGCTATGCCCCCTTGAACTTTGGCCGTCCCTGTGACAGAAAGCAGTTGGGGACGTCCAAAATCGGCTTTCTATTATACCGATTTGGATGACCCTGTGAGAAGGATGCCCATCTTCCGATTTGTGTCGAAAGATGAGCGTCCTTCTCTTTCGAAAATGAGCCTGCTAGTCTTTGTACTTTTGGAACGAGTAAAAAATCAATTTACTTCTACTCGTTCTATACATCTTATATAGGATATTGGGGGGGGGGGGGGTTCTCAATTTTTGATATACTGCTTCTTTTTGAAGCACAAATCGAGGTGGCTTACATATGACTATTCAGGTACTTGCACCATCCCTGGTGGGCTCACAATCTCAAGTATATTGTACCTGGCATTGTGCTTGTTGTTTCAAATTATTTACAGGTGGGAAAATGTGGGATACAAATGCAATAAATAAATAAATATGATCTCCAATTCACTATTTGGTCACTCGTCTCGGTTAAGGGATCAGCTTATTCTCTGTCTTTCACTTTTTTTTAGAAACTTACGTTTTTTTGAAGATGATTAGCTCAATTTTTTCAGTTGTTATGATGCTTGAATGGAATTCTTTCCCGTTGATAATTTGGAACAGATTTATCTGACATTTTCAAAACGTATCTTTTTGATCGGTTTAAATAATAATTCTTATTTTTGAGGTGCTGTTTTAAGTATTTGTATAATTTAGATATTGCTTCTTTTGTACACCGTGCTGAACTGAAGTTATGGGGAAGCTGCGGTCAAGAAGTGTAGTGTTGACGTTGATATGATGTCTAGTAAGCGCAAAAGGATTTATTAGGGTCTAGGAGTGTCTCGAACCAGAATCGTGACCTGTGCTCCCTCTAGTGTCCCCGCCCTGCCCACTGCAATGCAAATTTTTATGCCCCCATCTCCTTTTCACCCTACACAGCCCGTTTCCCTTTCGTAGCCTTGACAGGGACATTGGCTTCCTTGTCCATTACGAGAATGAGTCCTACCATAACTATAAATTCTGCTGTTTGTCTCACTCCGTTTTCTGACCTCTTTCCTGGGATATTATCCTTCATTCTTGTGCTTTGAAAACAAGTACCACTGTGACCCCTTAAATTTATTTATTTATTGCATTTGTATCCCACGTTTTCCCACCTCTTTGCAGGCTCAATGTGGCTTACAATACATTCATGGATAGTGGAAATGAGAAGAGGGTAGACGTTTGGTGTTACAGAAGGATGTGGGTTGTATGGTAATAGAATACATAATAGTGAAAACAGAAGGCATTAATATACATTCAGGGTATATGTAGGAGTTTCACATGACTTGGTCTTTGTGATAGGTCTTGTCGAAGAGATGGGTCCTTAGTAGTTTCCGGAAGTTGGTCAGTTCATCTATCCTGCAATTTGCTTATTTGGGCAACATCTTCCCCAGCTCGTTCCACACTGACCCAGTGAAGGGAGATCTCTTGAAACTGAGTTCCAAACCTGTTAATATTTTATTTATTTATGACATTTATATTCCCACCCAAGGGCAGGCTCAATGTGGCGTACAATAGTTAAAAAGCAAACAATAGTACAAAATACAGGTCACAAGAGGGAGAAAGAAATAACTGAGGAGGAAAGGAAGAGAGAGGAGGTGATAAATGATCACAGAGAAAGCCGTGGGTTAAAAGGGCGGGGCACCAGAAGGCCTTTTATAACTGTTGACCAATATTTCCTCATATTCAAGTGGTCTAACACAGCCATTAGATTGGTAAGCAAATGCCGGTATGTACAAGCAGAGGTATCCATTAGTTTGATGGAGCGTCCTCTTGTTTCAGTGTTATTTGAAAAGTTAAACCACTGCTCCCTTTTCTAACCATTCCACCCCGCTTATGGCTCGGCTCCGACACAAACACAACAGAAAAGTCATTTCAAAACAAGACAGCGGGTCAGTTGTTAGGAAACATGTGATGCTGGAAATAGGACCCCTGCGGAATCCTTGCTTTGCCTGATGAAACATCCTTTTCTGTCCCACACCTGATGCATAGAAATGTTGCCCCTCCAATCTCATCACGGCATCGAGCCCTGCCATTTCTGAGTAACCAGCGCTGGCGTAACACACAAATCCTACAACAAAAAAGAACTCTCTCATGTAATGGCAAAAAATAGTAATTTCAGCAATAGACTATGGATTCTGTGGAGTGCATCTATTTTAAAGGGAGTTATGGGGAAAGCCTCTGAATTTTTTTTTTTAATATTTTTTATTGAGTTTTTTAAAAATACAGCAAACAAAAGAAAAAAAAAACAACTTATACTATGCAAGACAATGGAGTGGAGGAGTGTCCTAGTGGTTAGGGTGGTGGACTTTGGTCCTGAGGAACTGAGTTCGATTCCCACTTCAGGCACAGGCAGCTCCTTGTGACTCTGGGCAAGTCACTTAACCCTCCATTGCCCCATGTAAGCCACATTGAGCCTGCCATGAGTGGGAAAAACGCGGGGTACAAATGTAAAAAAAACAAACAAACCTGAGATCCAGTGGCATAGCAAGGGCGGGGCGGTGGGGGCGGTTCGCCCCGGGTGTGAACGTTTGGGGGGGTGCTTCGCTGGCGAGTCCCTACCAGCTCCGTCCACCTCCCCTGGCATGGACCCCCCCTCGACACAGTCCCCACCTGCCTACCAGCTCCGTCCACCCGGCACTGTGCAGCGTGGCGCCTCGCATCTGCAGAGCTGCTGTAAAAGAAGAACATCGCCTCATCGTCGGCCCTTCCCTCACTGTGTCCCGCCCTCTGATGTAACTTCCTATTTCCTTGAGGGTGGGACACAGTGAGGGAAGGGCCGACGACGAGGAGATGTTCTTCTTTTACAGCAGCTGGTAGGCAGGTGGGGACTGTGTCGGGGGGGTCCACGCCAGGGGGGGTGCCGTGTTGCCCTGCACCGGGGGGGGGGGGGGGTGCAGCAGCGATCCGCCCCGGGTGTCAGCCATCCACGGAATGCCACTGCTGAGATCAAACGTTAGGCAATACAGTTAGCTGATAAAAAGTGGTCGAAGGTTTTCCATTTCTGAGAACCATAATTAGACCCAGGGATATCATTCACTGACAGTTGCTCATATTTCTTGTACGATAAGACCCAATTCCACCAAAGAATGACATTGACTGGAGAGTTATCTTTCCAATGCGATATTATTAATTTACAATGCAATAGAGACCAGTTTATTGCTCTCTGCAAATAGAAATGGGGTACAAATTGACATACTTTGGTAGAAAAGAATCCTGAAACCCCCAAATCCTTTGTGACTTATCCCAAACATCTGCCCAGAACAATACCAGATTAGGACATTCTAGCAAAAGATGCGTAAGAGTTCCTGTGGTTTGTTTACAGGACCAACATAAATCACAACTTGAAGTCCCAGACGATTTGCTCCTTCTAGGTGTCCAAAGAGCCCTGTGGTACATAAAAAAGAGAGATTGTGAGATTGCGGCCGACAGGGAAGCCCTTGGACCCCCTTGACCACACACGAGTCCACTGAGCATCTGACAAAGAGTCCTGAAGGCAGTGGCATAGCCAGAGGTGGGCCGTGGCCCACCCACTTAGGGCTCAGGCCCACCCAACAGTAGCACATGTTTAGCGGTAGCTGGTGGGGATCCCAATCTCTGCCAGCTGATGGTAACGAAAACGCTACTCTCCAGGATACTGGCACCTGTACATTCTCAGTTTTTAGCGCATGCTTGCTACAGACTGCCAAGGTGGAAAGAAGTGTTATCGCACCAGCTGAGATATATTTTTTTGGCGGTGGGGGAGAACACTTGGTGCCCACCCACTTCTTGCCTAGGCCCACCCAAAATCTGTTGTCTGGCTACACCCCTGCCTAAAAGTCCATTTCCCATACATGTTGTTTAGAGGATCGTGGAGCAGGAATAGGGGACCTCATAGCTTTGTAAAACAGTGAGGCTTTGGGCTGCATCCTCCAACCCAAGTAGTCATTTAGTAGTAACAAGGGTTGAGAAGACTTTTGCTGGGAATTATATCATCACTAGAGAAAAAGGCCCGTTTCCAGGGGTGTGCTGGTAAATTTTTAACAACAGGCTCTTTCTCCGGACGTAGCCAGCTGCAGTTGGAAGGGCCAGGGGTGGCCGGGGGGGGGGAGCAACACTTGCCTCTCTCTCTCCTCCCTCCCTTTGTGCGGGCACGCTACGCATACCTTTGCCACCACTCCCAACGTCTTGCTCTGAGCAGCATGCTGGAACTTCTCTCACATGCTCGAGAAGTCCCAGCCTGCTGCCCAGAGCTGGAAACAAGGAGCGGGGAGCAGCAGTAATCTATTTACTTGGCTGGCAGGGCTCAGCATCCCCACCAGCAAAGTAAAAGATAATTCAGCAGGGGGCCCAAGCCCACATTTTGGGAGCCAGTTGTTAAAGTAGCCATGGAGGGCCCTACTTTATCAACCGGCTCCCAAAATTCTTAAAATCTTAACAACCGGCTCTTGCGAGCCTGTGAGAGCCTGCTCCAGCACACCACTGCCCGTTTCTGTTAGAAATGAAACGGGCGCTAGCAAGGTAATCTCATTTTGCCATAAATGTTTTTTTTTTTTTTTTTACAGGTGGTGCATTCCCCACTCCCCCTCATCCCCGTTCCCCCTCCCTCCCAGTTCCAGACCCCCTCCCTCCCCTCTCTCTCTCTCTCTCCTTTCCCTCCCCTCCCTCCGAGTTCCAGGGTCCCCCCTCCTTCCCTCCCAGTTCCAGGGTCCTCCCTCGGTCATCATCCGTCCCTCCCTTCCAGTTCCAGGCCCCCTCCCTCCGAATTTTAAAAGTCATCTTGACTTACCTCAGCGGGGTTATGGCGGCCGGCAGCAGCGGTAAAAAGTGTGCAGGATCGGCCCTTCTCTCTCTCTCTCAGTTCTGGTCCCGCCCTCATTTCCTGTTTCCGCAAGGGCGGGACCAGAACTGAGAGAGAAGGGCCGAGCCTGCACACTTTTTACCGCTGCTGCCGGCCTCCGTAACCTCGCCGAGGTAAGTCAGGATGACTTTTAAAATTCAGAGGGAGGGGGCCTGGAACTGGGAGGGACGATGACCCTGGAACTCGGAGGGAGGGAGGGAACAAACTTCTGGTGGGTGAATATTGGCAGTTTCCCTGGCAACATGGTGATGTCACCGGAAGGCTTCAGACATTACGAACCGAGAGCTTCAGAACGTTGGAGGTGCAAATTATTATAGTAGATAGGCAAAAAAAAACCCTTTAATTCCAAGGTCAATAAAAAGAGATCGGCTCGGGATCCATACAGCATGTGAAAGTCAAAAGAGTAACTTAGCTTTCAAGTGCAGATACAAAGCAACAGGTGGGTCATCCGTTCAACGCACAAATCTGCCATAAGGCATCAATCCAGCCTGCCTCGCTCTGCTCTTTAACGATGCACTTTTCATTCTTGTGGCTTTGTGTTTTGCCTCACTTTGGGGATTGGCTTAACACTCAGCCACATTAAACTGCATCGCATTGCAATCAACTTAGAGAGGCAAATATTGATAGAAGACTCGAGCACAACAGGGTCACTTCTTTAAGTGGTTAGGTATGTTTGGTTGCCGGGGAGCCGAAACATCTTCTATTTGCTTTTCTTTAATAATAAATTATGTTCTTTTTACCAGGTTTTATCTTTTAAACTTGTAGCTGAAAAAGGACCTCAGCAGAGAAATATTTAGACCCTTTTTTTAAGTGAGGAAGCTTTCCAGAGGCATTTCTTCTGCTGGTCAGCCTGCAACTTTAGTTCATAGCTATACAGTATAGGGGGTGAAGTGCTTCAGTGTACGAAGGAAGAGCGGGACTTGGGGGTGATTGTGTCTGATGACCTTAAAGCTTCCAAACGGGTAGATAAAGCGACGGTCAAAGCCAGGAGGATGCTTGGGGGCATAAAAAGAGGGGTGACCAGCAGGAAAAAGGATGTGATAATGCCATTGTATAAGTCTCTGGTGAGGCCCCATTTAGAGTACTGCGTGCAGTTCTGGAGACCGCACCTACAAAAAGATACAAACAGGATGGAGTCGGTCCAGAGGGCGGTTACAAAATTAATAAGCGGTCTTGAACGCAAAAAATATAGGGACAGGCTTATGAACCTCAACATGTATTTATTTTTATTACCCCGCACTTTCCCACTCATGGCAGGCTCAATGCAGCTTACATGGGGCAATGGAGGGTTAAGTGACTTGCCCAGAGTCACAAGGAGCTGCCTGTGCCTGAAGTGGGAATTGAACTCAGTTCCTCAGGACCAAAGTCCACCACCCTAACCACTAGGCCACTCCTGCTACTATTTCAGATTCTACATGGAATGTTGCTATTCCACTAGCAACATTCCATGTAGAAGTCGGCCCTTGCAGATCACCAATGTGGCTGCGCAGGCTTCTGCTTCTGTGAGTCTGACGTCCTGCATGTATGTGCAGGACGTCAGACTCACAGAAACAGAAGCCTGCGCAGCCTTCTACATGGAATGTTGCTAGTGGAATAGCAACATTCCATGTAGAATCTCCAATAGTATCTATTTTATTTTTGTTTGGCTCAATGCGGCTTACATGGGGCAATGGAGGGTTAAGTGACTTGCCCAGAGTCACAAGGAGCTGCCTGTGCCTGAAGTGGGAATTGAACTCAGTTCCTCAGTTCCCCAGGACCAAAGTCCACTACCCTAACCACTAGGATGTATATGCTGGGAGAGAGGAGACATGATAGAGACGTTTAAATATCTCAAGGGCATTTATGTACAGGAAGAGAACCTTTTTCAACTGAAGGAGAGTTCTGGAACGAAGGGGTATACGATGAAGTTAAGAGGGAATAGGCTTAGGAGTCATCTAAGGAAGTACTATTTCACAGAAAGGGTGCTGGAGGCGTGGAATGGCCTCTCGGTGGAGGTTGTGGAGTCGAGAACTGTGTCAGAATTTAAAGAGGCATGGGATAAGCATGTGGGATCCCTTAGGAAAAGGAAGAGTTAGGGGTTACAGAGGATGGGCAGACTGGATGGGTCATATGGAGTAGCCTAGTGGTTAGTACAGCAGACTCTGATTCTGGGGAACTGGGTTTGATTCTCACTGCAGCTCCTTGTGACTCTGGGCAAGTCACTTAACCCTCCATTGCCCCTGGTACAAAATAAGTACCTGAATATATGTAAACCGCTTTGAATGTAGTTGCAAAAACCTCAGAAAGGCAGTTAACCAAGTCCCATTTCCCTTTCCCTTTATCTGCTGTCATGTTTCTATGCTATGCAATTAAATAATGGTTTCTACATAAAGAAAACCAAAAAATGCCCTCTAGTTTGGCACTTGTTACACGGAAGTGTGCTCTTTCACCTTTCTACTGTAAGTATTCCTGCATGAATCAGCCCTTTCTCTGTCTCTGGTCTGGTTCTCTCTGCCAGCTCTCCCTCACCGCATTCTCGGTAATATCGCTCTCAAAGATGTTAGAGAGCCGGCCCGAGGACCGATCCCTGTGGCACGCCGCTGATAACATCCTTTTCCTCAGAGCAAACTGCATTTACTACTACCCTTCAACTCTCGGCGGCCATTTTGAATCCCGAGACCATCACAGCAACAGGATGCAGGGCAAGGGCAGCGCTCCGGGCAGGAAAGAGGGAGCTCTTTCCTGCCCCGAAGAGGTCACTAGACCACCAGGGCAGTAGATAGTAAGTAAGGGGAGGGGAGGGGAATATGTGACCCGGGGGGGAGGGGAATATGTGAGAGGGGGCGAGGTGAGAACGAGAAAGGGTGGGACGAGGATGCGAAAGGGGCGTGGTGTGGGCGGGGCAGGGGGGGGCGTGACATGTCCTCTTTGTCAGAGGACAAAATATGGTAACCCTAGGCCCTGGCCCAGTGCCGCAAGCTTCTTGCTTCCTGCTTCCCCTGCTCCTGCGTGCTGCCCAGGAGCCATATGATTGCATTAGCTCGATATCGCGTTAATGCATTTATCTGGGTCCTGATTCCCAGCATGGACAGGAGCAGGAGAGGACAGACCATGGGAGCAGGCATGCAGGAAGCAGCTTGCAGGTGCAGGGCACGGGCCCCCCCCCCCCCCCGGAAGCAAAGACAGAAAGGTAAGGGGGCAGGTGGGAGCAGCGGTGCGAGTGAGGAGGCAGCTTGCAGCAGCCTGGTTCTGCCCCCGGGCCCGGCTATGTCTCTCGGCGGCCCTGACACAGGAAAGCAAGGAAATAATTCCGCACTGGTCAAACAGAGCAGCCCGAAGACAGCCACCTATAGAGAGTTTGATTGTGACCCCTGAGGCAGAGGTCACAATGCTGTGGTGGATTGTCTTTTGGCCAGCCTCTGCGTTCTCCTGTATAACTGACCCTCTTCTGTAACTGAGCGTGCAATTGTGCGCCTAACTTTAGGGCTGATTTTATAGAGTTTGGGGGTAAGTGACTTGCACAAGGGCACAAGCAGTGTTAGTAGAAATTGAATCCTGGCTACTAGGCCCCTCCCCTTCACTCAGATGCTCCCTTCTACCACTCAGTTTTTGGGGACTAGACTCACGTTTCCTCAATAGGAGGTTGGATAAGAGCAGGTAATTATATTATAGTGTATCCGCGGGCCATTTTTACCACTGTCGTTCTCTGACCTATACTTTCCACAATCATTCCTGCATTTTTAGCTTTTTCACAGGGCAAGGATGTTATTAAGAAGCTGTTATTTTCTCTTGAGTGCTTTTTCTTTTCAGGATGAAGAGTATGTGCTCAGACTGAAATTTTAAATAAACAAGCTATTGCTTTTAATCTATCAAGCCAGCTGTACAGGCTGGCTTCCCCCCTCCCCCCCCCCCCCTCGGTAAAGGTTATAGTGGGCATGAATAAAAATCAAAATCTCTAGTCTTTTTTAACTGTGATCACTGAGAAATTGATCCTATTGCAATAGCTTTTACAAAAATATCTTGGATCTCTGCACAGCATTTGCAGCAATGACAGCACAGGCCACACCCAATCCAACCCAGGCACATTCTCACCCCCTTCCTTAGGCAGGGCTGCCGAGAGACTGAGCCAGGCCCAGGGCAGGGTCGCCGCCCCCCCCCCCCCCCCCGGATCATTGCAGTCACATCGTTGCTGCCCCCCCACAACTGTAAATACCTTGGCTTAGCGGGAATCCCCAGTCTCCGCCAGCAGAAGAGTCTTCCTCCAGCGCTGCTCTTCACTCTTCTGCGTGGCCTGTCCCTGCGACTGCTTTTTCTCTCACATTGCGCATGCTTGTGGTCACCAACCCCCTCCCACCCCCCAAAAAAAAAACTAAAACTTTTTTTGCCAGCCTGTATGACAGCCTCAAATGTCATACCCAGCTCCATCACAGCAGAATGCAGGTCCCTGGAGCAGTTTTTAGTGGGTGCAGTGTACTTCAGGCAGGCGGACCCAGGCCCATCCCCCTCTACCTGTTATACTTAGTGGAGTGGAGGAGTGGCTATGGTAGTGTTGTACAGTTGTGGGTTTTGGGGGGGGGGGGGATTCAGCACACAAGGTAAGGAAGCTATGCACCTGGGAGCAATTTGTGAAGTCCACTGCAGTGCCCCCTAGCGTGCCCGGTTGGTGTCCTGGCATGTAAGGAGGGCCAGTGCACTATGAATGCTGGCTCCTCCCACGACCAAAGACCAAAGGGCTTGCATTTGGTCGTTTCTGAGATGGGTGTCCTCGGTTTCCATTATCGCTGAAAACCGGGGACGACCATCTCTAAAGTCGACCTAAATGTTGAGATTTGGGCGTCCCCTCCCCGACCATATTATCGAAACGAAAGATGGATGCCCATCTTCGATAATATGGGTTTCCCCGCCCCTTCGCCAGGACGTCCTGAGAGGACGTCCTCAGGAAAACTTGGGCGCCCCGTTCGATTATGCCCCTCCAAGCCATGCTATTTGAATATTTTTACTGCTGTAATTGCCTATTGCTCATGTTTGATCTATTTTTATTGTACTCCACCTTCAAAAAGGCAGTAAATAAATCCAAATAAATAGGAACCATCAGTGTTAGTGCATTTAAATTCTGTGGCCACTGCTAAACATGTACGTTGTCTTTCAGTATTGGGCCAAAAGTGTCTGGTGTCAAAACACGCATCAAGCAATAGACTCTTCTTTGTCTCAAAAAGGAAAGATCATGGTGGCCATGGTTAGGGTTACCATATGTCCGGATTTACCCGGACATGTCCTCTTTTTGAGGACATGTCCGGGCAACCGGGCGGGTTTTGCCAATCTGCCCTTTTGTCCGGATTTCTGGACAAACGGGCTGGCGGGCGGGCGGGCGGCCCGTCCTATGCTAGCCTGCCGGCACTCCCCTCCCCTTACTTACTACTCTACTGCCCTGGTGGTCTAGTGACCTCTTCCGCCTTTGGGGCAGGAAAGAGCCCTGCATCCTGTTGCTGATCTCGGTGCTGATTCAAAATGGCCACTGAGAGTTGAAGCGACCTCACGAGACGTCAACTCTCGGCGGCCATTTTGAATTGGCACCGAGATCAGCAACAGGATGCAGGGCAGTGCTCCGGGCAGCAAAGAGGGGGCACTTTCCTACCCCAAAGAGGTCACTAGACCACCAGGGCAGTACAGTAAGGTAAGGGAAGGGGGGTGACGGGGAGGGGAGTGGAGGGGGGGGTGACGGGGCGTGTGACACAGGGGAGGGGAGGATGTGAAAGGGGGTGGAGTGAGGTATGAAAGGGGGAGGGGTGGGGTGAAAGTGGGTGGGGTGGGGTGTATTGAAGATTTATGGAAAGTATTATAGGGCTTTAAAAGGAAAAATGTCAAATACTTACAAAACTTGGATTGTGAAATTCTAGTGTCAAAGGGCTTATTAGCAAATCATTTTGTTGTTAGAATTGTATGAATGTGAGGAATGTATGGTTAGTATTGTGGGAAGGGAATGTTATGTATATTTTAAATATTGAATACAGAGATTTGGATATATCAAAGTTGGGTAACATTTACTAAATTGAGACATATTAGTTGTAACTAGAGAATTGTATATGCTCAGTAGATGATTATTATATATGATGAATATTCATCATGGATATCCTGAAATCCTGGCTAGCTGGTGGCCCTCCAGGATTATAGTTTGACACCCCATACCAATCTTTTCCTCAGTATTTAAATTTTAGCACATTTTCAGTCTGCAGAATGTGCTCCTTGCATTCACAGGGACAGACTTCAGAATAATCTCATATTTCATTTATTACCATGTATATACCGCCCTTATCTAGAGGGGTGTATAAATTAAACACGCATATCAATAAAAACAATACAAAACAAACAAACAAAAGAAAACTCTTTTTTTTTTCAATTTCAGAGCTGCACTACAGTCTCTGCACAGCCAGGCTCTTTTCAAACACATTTCACTTGCAAAACAGATGCCTATTCTCTGTGAATGGTTAGTTTAGGGTTTCCAGCATTTTAAAACCACATATCCAAGGAAACCTCAGGACTTATAAATTGCTCAAAAACCTCTTTGAGAAGGAAACCCAGGGGACAATTTGGTGGGGGATGGGGGAGTCTTTGTTTTACAAATGTCGCTGGTCTCATTAGCTTTCATAGCAACTCAGCAGGGAAGTTTGAAGATGGGGCTATTTGTTCACACAGGATAGAAGGAAATTTAAAGGGACCCATGTTTTACAGTATGTGCTCAAGTGGTTACATGTAAGTTCACATGTAAAGCTGTATGTCTCTGTTGATCACCCCACCCCTCACCTATCCACACCCATCCTGTTAGAATATCAATGATATGCTTTGATGTCCCCATGCATACCTCCGACCCACCCCCATCCTCCCACCCTGTCAGACTGTCATAGTAATGCTTGAATGTTTTCACTTATATACACTGTCAGCTAGCACATTTGCTTATTTCCGATCTGACGAAGAAGGGCAACCTTCGAAAGCTAATCAAGAAATGTATTAAGTTATGTCCAATAAAAAAGGTATCATCTTATTTTCTTTTCCATGTTTTATTTTGTTTGATTTCTATTGATAACCTTAAGAGTGGACTAACATGGCTACCACACTCCTCTACTATTGATAACATGTAAGTTCACAAAATCTTGCATGCAATAGAGGGATCATTCTATAATAGAGAGTTGCACGGGGACAGAAATCTAACCCGTCCCCGCAGGAATCTTACCCATCCCCACCTGTGTCCACAAGAATGCAATCTGTTCTCACCTGTCCCCACAAGAATTTAATGGTGCTCTGTCTGGGTTGGAGCTGCAGCACTGCAGGCAAGGAAGGAACAGAAGTTTGACCTTGGAACACTCTGGTGTGCACATGGACGGCTTGTCTTCGATTCGCTGGCCCTGTGCACTGAGAGGTTGCCACTACTACTTAAAAAAGCCCAGTGTTGTGAAATATGAATAGTCGATCAGTCAGATACACACTCTATGACAAAACTTCCTTTAGTGACAGGTAAAAATTAAAAATATCTATTAACTTCGTTAAGCTGTACACAGCACGTAACAATTGAAGAAGTAACTAACTTGTTAGTCTCACTCACACACACAAGGAGTGACTGGGACTGCAATACTGCAGCAGGACATGTTTATCCACTCAACGTGTAATTAAACTCTGGAATTCGTCGCCAGAGAATGTGGTAAAGGCGGTTAGCTTAGTGGAGTTTAAAAAAGGTTTGGACGGCTTCCTAAAGGAAAAGTCCATAGACCGTTATTAAATGGACTTGGGGAAAATCCACTATTACTGGGATAAGCAGTATAAAATGTTTTGTACATTTTTGGGATCTTGCCGGGTATTTGTGACCTGGATTGGCCACTGTTGGAAACAGGATGCTGGGCTTGATGGACCTTTGGTCTGTCCCAGTGTGGCAACACTTATGTACTTAGGATTCTGAATGGAATCTTGCTACTCTTTGGGGTTCTACATGGAATGTTGCTACACTTTGAAATTCTGCATGGATTCTTGTTATTCTTTAGAATTCTAGAATCTTGTTACTCTTTGGGGTTCTACATGGAATGTTGCTACTATTGGGTACTTGTGACCTGGATTGGCCACTGTTGGAAACAGGATGCTGGGCTCGATGGACCTTTGGTCTTTCCCAGTATGGCAATACTTATGTACTTATGTACCCTAGCTGAGATAATATTTAACCATCTCTCTGATCTCATGTGCAACTTTCTTCAAAACAGTCACCTTGCTTTCTAACTTTTCCTACTTTCTTACCTATCTATGTGTTACATCTTTGCTTTAACCTTCACTATCAATTATAAAGTTCTGTTACGTATTGTGTTGACATTGTAAGTAGTATACCATGCCATACTTTGCATTGTTTTTTGAATATTTTTACTGCTGTAATTGCCTATTGCTCATGTTTGATCTATTCTTACTGTACACCGCCTTGAGTGAATTCCTTCAAAAAGGTGGTAAATAAATCCTAATAAATACATAAATAACAGAAAAAGTCACTTCTCTGAATCTAAGCCCAAAATCTCCATTGGGCTCATTAAACTCCAACTGGTGAAAGATTTATTTGAACCACTGTAGCACAGATACCAACTACTCGCCAAAGGCCCCCTTGTTTTGATTTGCTGTGTCAGGAGGAGAAGGAAGAACTTGAAAATGCATGTGCCTTGCAAGTTCTTCCTTTGCCTCCTGACACAGTGAAGTGGAGGAGTGGCCTAGTGGTTAGGATGGTGGACTTTGGTCCTGGGGAACTGAGGAATTGAGTTCAATTCCCACTTCAGGCACAGGCAGCTCCTTGTGACTCTGGGCAAGTCACTTAACCCTCCATTGCCCCATGTAAGCCGCATTGAGCCTGCCATGAGTGGGAAAGCGCAGGGTACAAATGTAACAAAAATAAAATAGATACTATTGGAGATTCTACATGGAATGTTGTTACTATTGAAGATTCTACATGGAATGTTGCTATTCCACTAGCAACATTCCATGTAGAAGCCTGCGCGGCCACATTGGTGATCTGCAAGGGCGACTTCTACATGGAATGTTGCTAGTGGAATAGCAACATTCCATGTAGAATCTCAAATAGTAGCAACAGTGGAGGAGTGGCCTAGTGGTTAGGGTGGTGGACTTTGGTCCTGAGGAACTGAGTTCAATTCCCACTTCAGGCACAGGCAGCTCCTTCTGACTCTGGGCAAGTCACTTAACCCTCCATTGCCCCATGTAAGCCGCATTGAGCCTGCCATGAGTGGGAAAGCGCAGGGTACAAATGTAACAAAAATAAAATAGATACTATTGGAGATTCTACATGGAATGTTGTTACTATTGAAGATTCTACATGGAATGTTGCTATTCCACTAGCAACATTCCATGTAGAAGCCTGCGCGGCCACATTGGTGATCTGCAAGGGCGACTTCTACATGGAATGTTGCTAGTGGAATAGCAACATTCCATGTAGAATCTCAAATAGTAGCAACAGTGGAGGAGTGGCCTAGTGGTTAGGGTGGTGGACTTTGGTCCTGAGGAACTGAGTTCAATTCCCACTTCAGGCACAGGCAGCTCCTTCTGACTCTGGGCAAGTCACTTAACCCTCCATTGCCCCATGTAAGCTGCATTGAGCCTGTCATGAGTGGGAAAGCACGGGGTACAAATGTAACAAAAAATAAAATTATATGTAGGTACTTTCTCTGTCCCTAGAGGGCTCACAATCTAAGGTTTTTTTTTTGTACCTGGGGCAATGGAGGGTTAAGTGATTTGCCCAAGGAGCTGCAGTGGGAATCAAACCCAGGTTACCAGGGTCAAAGCCTGCTGCACTAACCATTAGGCCACTCCTCTCAGTGATAGAAGCCCTTCTTGGGGCATAGGTGGTTACTTTATAAGCCTCCCCTGGGCGATTCAGGTTTCATTTCTGTGTAATCTCAATTGAAGCAACCTGGCAAGATTAGCCCTCGTTGAAAATCACTAGCAAAATTGTAAAAGTATAAATTAATATTTGATATTATGCTTTCCAATTTGTAGCTATTCGGCAAACTGAAAAACTTTACCGTACTTTAGTAAACAGCACCGAAGAAGCCCTCTACAGGCTGTGTGGCAGTACTACAATGGAAAAATTGTATCTGGAAGAAATGTAGCACCTGTGGGTCATTGACAAACACCACAAACTACAAACCCTGTGGACAGCCATTAAGCCATAACATCAGGTAAACAGAACAGAAAATGCTTACTTTGCTGTTATCCTTTGTTTGCTCTTTTTAACATTTTAACGTTATCCTGGTGGTATTCAAAGCAATGTCTTAGCTGCAAGCATGAAAATGGCAGAAAGCAGAGCAGAAAGTTTATTCTCTAGTCTAGACCACACAGCAGGGCTGAGCGCCTGACTGAAATTACAAGTAGCAGATGGCTGCAGAACATACCGAGGAAGCGTCCTGTCCTATTTACTTGTCAGAAAGCACGTTGCGTTTGGCTGTACGAATGATGGACGGCACTGCGTCTCCTGTAAAATAAACCACAAGGATTAAATAATGAGTTACATATGAGTTTCATAATCCATGTTTAATGAGCTGACGACATACTGCCGTGCCCTGGTTCTGTTTCACATCCAACAGTTCTGTTTACTTAGCAGTATGACCACAAGCTCACTTTGGGATCACACAATGAAAAGATGATCAAATGTACTGGTCATGACCATTTATATGGTCTTTCCTATACTGGGACAGTACAGTATAGTTGTCAGGTCTTAAAATGTGGATGATCATGTTATATCAAGATACAAAATGGCTGCCCAGGTGTTGCATTGAAACAGAGTGTATGATGGGCTTCAATATTTTCATTGCATGTAGAAAAGTCTTCTATTACTGATTTCATCTCCAGCTGGCTTCCCGGCAGGATACCATGAGGTCATTCGCTCATGTTCTGCATGTGTTATAAGCCTGACTCTATTTATTCTCTAAGGATACATGTAACGAGCAGAGCACACAGATTAACTATTGGGCATCCATTCTGGATTGGGTAACGTGTCATTCCTATTTATTTTATTTATTTATTAGGATTTATTTACCGCCTTTTTGAAGGAATTCACTCAAGGCGGTGTCCAGTAAGAATAGATCAAACATGAGCAGTAGGCAATTAGAGCAGTAAAAATATTCGAACAACAATACAAAGTATGGCATGGTATACTACTTGCAATGACAACACAATCCAGCTCATTTTCGAAAGAGAAGGGCGGCCATATTCCGACCCAAATCGGGAGATGGCCGCCTTTCTCCCGTGGGCGCCCAAATCGGTATAATCGAAAGCCGATTTTGGGCGCCCCCAACTGCAGTCCGTCGCGGAGACGAACAAAGTTCCCGGGGGCGTGTCGGAAGGGTAGCGAAGGCGGGACAGGGGCATGCTTAAGAGAGGGCCCCCTCGGCCGATAATTGAAAAAAGAAGGGCGGCCGTAGCGAAAATTTGGTCCGCTTTTTTTGGACCCTTTTTTTTCACGACCAAGTCCCAAAAAAGTGCCCGAACTGCCCAGATGACCACCGGAGGGATTCGGGGATGACCTCCCCTGACTCCCCCAGGGGCCACCAGCCCCCTCCCACCAAAAAAAAACAACTTTAAAAACTTTTTTTTGCCAGCCTCTATGCCAGCCTCAAATGTCATACCCAGCTCCATGACAGCAGTATGCAGGTCCCTGGAGCAGTTTTTAGTGGGTGCAGTGCACTTCAGGCAGGTGGACCCAGGCCCAACCCCCCCCCCCCCCACCTGTTACACTTGTGGTGGTAAATGGGAGCCCTCCACCCCCCCCCAAAACCCACTGCACCCACATCTAGGTGCCCCCCTTCACCCATAAGTGCTATGGTAATGGTGTAGAGTTGTGGGGAGTGGGTTTTGGGGGGGATTTGGGGGGCTCAGTACCCAAGGTAAGGGAGCTATTCACCTGGGAGGTATTTTAATGTTTTTTTGTTTTTTTTTTAAACGTGCCCCCTAGGGTGCCCGGTTAGTGTCCTGGCATGTGAGGGGGGACCAGTGCACTCCGAATCCTGGCCCCTCCCACGACCAAATGCCTTGGATTTGTTCGTTTTTGAGATGTCCGGCTTCGGTTTCCATTATCACTGAAAACCGATGCCGCCCATCTCAAATCCGCCCAAATCCTAGGCATTTGGCCGGCACCAACCGTATTATCGAAACAAAAGATGGACGCCCATCTTTTTCGATAATACGGTCTGTCCCACCCCTTTGCGCGCCCGTCCTCGAAGATGGACGGCCATGGAGATAGGCGTCCCCGTTCGATTATGCCCCTCAATATGTTCTAGAACATTATAATTGGTAGTGAAGGGTAAGGCAAAGTTGTAACGTATAGATGAGTAAGAAAGTAGGAAGAATTAGAAAGTAAGGTGATTGATTTGAAGAAAGTTGCACGTGAGGTCAGAGGTCCTATGACATACGGTTAAAAACAAAACCTCTTTATATTGAAAATTCTAAATTAACCTCAAAGGAGGTAATTGTAAAAAAAAAGGGATCCCAAAGCAACATAGAAGCATATGTGACTTTCTAAACTAGACACACAGAAAACACTATATCAGGCACTATATCAAACTTTAATAAACATATATTCAGATATGTCCATTTAAAAAGTAGGCATGTAGCAACCTAATGCCAATTTTTATGTGATATACACATTGGGGGGGGGGGGGGGGTCTCTATAAACGGTGCTCAAAAATCAGCATCAGAAAAATTAGTGCTAAGCGTGAATCTAAAAAGGATTTGCACCCTTTATAAATCATACTTAGCACTGATTACCACTCCTAACTTTGGGTGCCAGACTCATACCTGCAGAAACCTGACGTAAACACCGGTGTCCAAATTAGACATGCTGAGGCGCATAACTTCTTGGAACACCCCTGATATGTCTGTTCCCCTCCCATGGCCACACCCCCTTTTGAGTTACATACTATTAGAGTTAGGCACCCTGCCTAATAGAATAGCGTGTAGCCAGATGTGCGTGCAAATTTTAATGGGTGCTAATTACCATCAATTGATTGGTAGCACCCAATTATTGACGTTAATTGGCTCATTGGCTAATTAATTTCCACGTCCATCTTTGGCCATGCAAATCTAGGTGCCATATATAGAATCCAAGGGCTAAAGGGAAAGTTCTATTTATTTATACATTTGTATCCCGCGCTTTCCCACTCATGGCAGGCTCAATGCGGCTTACATGGGGCAATGGAGGGTTAAGTGACTTGCCCAGAGTCACACCAATGTGGCCGCGCAGGCTTCTGCTTCTGTGAGTCTGACGTCCTGCACATACGTGCAGGACGTCAGACTCACAGAAACAGAAGCCTGCACAGCCTTCTACATGGAATGTTGCTCGTGGAATAGTAACATTCCATGTAGAATCTCCAAGCGTAACAACATTCCATGTAGAATCTCCAATAGTAGCAACAGAATCTCAATAGTAGCAACATTCCATGTAGAATCTCCAATAGTAGCAACATTCCATGTAAAATCTCCAATCGTATCTATTTTATTTTTGTTACATTTGTACCCTGCGCTTTCCCACTCATGGCAGGCTCAATGCGGCTTACATGGGGCAATGGAGGGTTAAGTGACTTGCCCAGTGCAGTGAACAGCTGTTAAGTAACTTCGCAATGCTCACCGCTTTGATCATGTCACCCCCCTCCCACCCCGCCTTCTCCGCTCTGAACACTGGCTGCCTGTCTCTACCCGTGTCATCTTTAAGATTCTTCTCCTGGTCTACAAGTCAAGGTCTTCCACCGCCCCTGCCTATCTTAATAAGCCCTGATAAATCACAAATTAGAACCCCAAAAGTTCTTTTGAATGCGGGGACAATAATAAAGTAATATGTTGCAAATCCCAACACAAAAAATATGAATACATATGTTGGGTAGTACACTTTTATATCACACACTAACAGAGCCTCGGAGGTAACTCTTTTCACACAGGGTACACAGCCCTGTGCCTTACCTTGATCATCATTGGCTCTACAAATATTAGAGCCCTGTTTACTAAGCCGCGTTATAGGCGCGTTAACATTTTTAACGCACGTTAACCGTGTATGTGCGTTAACTGTGTATGTGCCTACAATATCCCTATAGGCGCCTACACGGTTAGCTCACACGCTAATTGTAGGTGCATTAAAAATGCTAACGCACCTTAGTAAACAGGGCCCTTAGTGTGGAATGTATTCTTCAAACATTAAAATTCCAAATTTCAACATTATTTGAACTTAATAAATCCAATCCAAATTTTAATACATTTCGATCATAGAAAGCTTTTTTTCACTTATCTTTGGAATGTTTACTTTGACCAACATGGCCATGTTTGATAACCCTGCATCAGGGTGATAGCCCTTGCAAAAATGCCGATGAGTTTCCACAGCGTTGTATTGCTTCCAGTAATTTCTGACCAGTTAAATCGTTTTGAATATTGACCAGGAAGTTCTATTTTCCAATCCACTTTTGATAAGAATGAAGTGATTCAGAGCTGGATTGGAAATAAGAACTTTGTGACACACAGCTCTTCGTAAGGCAGAAGTGGGAAATTGATCATGTGGGGGACTGTGGAAACACTGGTTTAGACTAGATTGTGGACAGTACTAGTACCTGAAAAAGAAAATGGTAAACCACTTAGGTCTAGGCAGTATATAAATACTGAAAGAAAGAAAGAGAGAGAGAGAAAGAAAGACTCTGTAGAGAGAGTGTTACGACTGGAGTAGTGAGCCCTTGTGCCCCGACTGAGCACGACGTAGATGGAGTGACACCACACTCTGTCAGGCAGCCAGACAACCCCTAGCTTCACCTGGGAAGCGACCGCCGTTCCCCGGGAGTTGAGCACCCAGGTGCAGGTGGCCACCAGGACTTCCAGAACCGGCAGGGTTGAACAGCCACTGACCAGGCAGAGCGGAAGAGTAGGCACAGTCCAGGAACTAGGGAAACAGCCACACAGCGGATGGTCGAGGAACAGTCCAGAGCCGAGGCAGGCGGCAACACAGCGGGTAGTCGAGATACAATCCAAGGGTCGAAGCACAGGAACACAGGACACATGGACCGCGACCTCTACAACAATAGAAGCCGAAGCAAACTGATGACCGTGTTTAGTTCTTAAATAGGCCTCTCATCAGGAGATCCCTGCCACAGCTGACGGGCAAGGAACCTCGTTGGGCACGCCTATAGGAATAAGCCTCTCAAGATGGCTGCCCCTCAGGAACCGATGTAGATGCTCTACTCAAGATGGCTGTCTTTCAGAACCTGATCAAATGCACCTCTCAAGATGGCCACCCCTCAACTGAACCTTCCAAGATGGCCGCCGCCAGGAGCAGCCAGGTAGGAGTGTAACAGAGAGCCATTTTGTATTTAAATTGATGCAATTTTTGAAGTCTTGCAGATAAGCAATGATTTCTTCAGCTCCATGGCAGATTTATAATGAGCATTTTATACGTGTGAACTGCTATTTGATTTTGAAGTATTGGGCCACTACTTTTTTGAGATTAAAATATTGCAGTGATGTGGTGGCGGCACTTGATACTTGATGGTCTACCACCTTTATTGCTGTTATGAACACACAAAATAATTTTTTAGTTATATTGAATTTATTTACTAGTTTACTATAGGGTTTGTGTTATTTTTATTGTGTTTACCAAATATGTTTTAACACCCCAACATCCATGTCATGTGTTGTAAATGAATACAATTACCTAGGGATTGGCACAGAATAGCAGCCTAAATTAAATGAATAACAGCAGTGTGGTGACTGTATAATACGTACAATCAATGCCTAGGGTCAGTCCAAAAGATAATCTAAGCAAACCTTCCTCCTTACCCTCACTTCCCTCCATGGTTCATCATCTCTCCTTCCCTTTCCTACCCTCTGTGTACAGCATCTCCCTTTCAATTCCCTTACCCTCCAGGTGTCTAGCATTTTTCGCTTCCCCTCCCCATCCCACCCATGTGGTTAGTATCTTCCTCCTCCCCTTTCCTTTCCCTTAGGTTTCTAGCATCTCATCTTTCTTCCCATCTGCATTTCCCCACCCCCATGTCTAGCATCTCGTTTCTCTCTCCTTCCTTCTGCAGCCACCACCCTACCTCTGTGGGCCTCAAGTTCAATATAATGAAAATTCAGTGTAGTGTGGGGCCTTGAGCACAGGCTCAGGCTGAAGTCTTACTGTGTCCCTCTTCCTCTGACATGAACTTTCTTCTGGAGAGGCATCTGAGGGGACAGGTCGTGGGCTCATGCAGCATTAGTTCCTGCTCGCCTACCACGCTGGAGAGCTGCACCACTGCCCTTCAAATTCTGCTGTCCTAATCTGTCTAGTGGTAGGGCCAGCCTGGTCAGTAGTGCTGAATATACATATTAGTTTAAATTCCAGTACATAAGTAAATAAGCATCACCATACTGGGTCAGACCAAAGGTCCATCTAGCCCAGTATCCTGTTGCCAACAGTGGCCAATCCAGGTTACAAGCACCTGACAAAAGCCCAGAAGAGTAAAACAGATTTTATGCTGCTCATCCCTGGAAAATGTAGTGAATTTTCCGAAGTCCATTTTAATAACAGTTTATGGCCATTTCTTTTAGGAACTTGTCCAAACCTTTTTTAAAACCCGCTATACCAGTGGCATAGCCATGGGTGGGTCCAGGTGGTCAGGGGCCCATCCTGTTTTATTGGCGGTACACATTGTTAGTGTAACTGGCTGGGATCCCCAAGGCCCGCTAGCTGAAGAGTTCCCTCCGGAGCCCCCCCCACCCTCCCTGAGCTGTCTCAACCCCGGAGCAGTCAGTGGTGCATTTCCAGCCGCCGATGCCTGCAGCCCCCCCATGCATACTCAGTTTAACTTGCACACCCCCCCCCCCCCCTGCACATGTGTGTAAGGGAGGATGCCAACTGAACTAAGCATGCGTGGGGAGGGAAGCTGCCAGCATCAGCAGCTGGAAATGTACCGCTGACTGCTCTGGGGTTGAGACAGCTCAAGGAAGGGAGGGGGCCCCCAGAGGGGATTCTTCAGCTGGCAGGGCTTGGGGATCCCCACCAGCCAAGGTATTCATTTTTTTTTATTGTTCGGAGGGGGGGGGAGTAGCGGGTGGAGAGGATATGCATTGACCTTGCCTACCCAGTCCATCCCCAGGCCCACCCAGAAATTCAGGTCTGGCTAGGCTACTGTATTTCACAAACTGCTTTTACCACATTCTTTGACAACGAATTCCACAGTTTAATACATGTTGAGTGAAAAAATATTTTCTCCAGTTTGTTTTCATATTATTATTAGTAGTTTCATTGCATATCCTCTAGTCCGTGTGTTGCTTTGATTTCTAAGCACCAATACCAGTACCAATACATCTGTTGTATATCGCTATATCCCCATGTCTGGGTCCAGTGTGGTTCACAATAATGGCAGAAAAAGTACAATATCACAGAAGAAACATAAAATTCTAACATACCTTGGAGGAAAGGAGAAACAGGGGTGATATGATACAGACGTTCAAATATCTGAAAGGTATTAATCCGCAAATGAACCTTTTCCGGAGATGGGAAGGCGGTAGAACTAGAGGACATGAATTGAGGTTGAAGGGTGGCAGACTCAGGAAGTATTTTTTCACGGAGAGGGTGGTGGATATGTGGAATGCTCTCCCGTGGGAGGTGGTGGAGATGAAAACAGTAATGGAATTCAAACATGCGTGGGATAAACACAAAGGAATCCTTTTTAGAAGGAATGGTTCCGCGGAATCTTAGCAGAGATTGGGTGGCGACGCTGGTAATTGGGAAACAAAACGGGAGCTGGGCAGACTTCTACGGTCTATGCCCTGATCGTAACTGAATAGATATGGATGGGCTTGAGTGTAAATTTTCAGGGGCTTCAACGTTAGCATCAGAACCTTTAGTACAAGAACAATGCTGGGCAGACTTCTACGGTCTGTGCCCTGAGAAAGGCAAGGACAAATCAAACTCGGGAATACAGATAAAGTATCACATACCATGTAAAATGAGTTTATCTTGTTGGGCAGACTGGATGGACCGTTCAGGTCTTTATCTGCCGTCATTTACTATGTTACTCTTTGGGGTTCTATATGGAATGTTGCTACTCATTGGGATTCCGGAATCTTCAGAACTTTTAGTGCAGGAACAGTGCTGGGCAGACTTCTTGGTCTGTGCCCTGAGAAAGGCAAGGACAAATCAAACTCGGATATACATATAAAGTATTACAAACCATGTAAGATGAGTTTATCTTGTTGGGCAGTCTGGATGGACCGTACGGGTCTTTATCTGCCGTCATTTGCTATGTTACTATTTTTGAAAAGCGTAAACAAGCAATTCACATTTACCTTTTCCACTCCGCCATCATATCTCCTCAACCATTTCTTCTCCAAGCTAAAGAGCCCCAACCTTTTTAGCCTTTCCTCATAGGGAAGTCGTCCTTTTTTCATTATGTTCACATTTATTATGGTTCCTACCGCTGTTGCTAACTGATCCTATCGTGTATATTAATGTGCATAATGAAGGCAGTTTCCAAACGCTATTTCCCCAGGCAAATGGGCTATTTGAAAACCGACGACCTTTCCTGCAGATACAGTACACGCCGAAAAGATGATTCTTTGTCTTTTGTGTTTCAGAGCTGGCGCTACCTGTTTTGCTGCCTCGTGCAAACGATTGCCCTGCTGTCACACCACCTCCCAAGCACACAAACTCACACAACCCCCTTGCGAATTCTAATGGAGTCTTGCACAGGCTTTCTCTTCCTTTTTCAGCAATAACTTTTTGAATGTTTGAACATCACTTAGAGGTGTCCAGCACAGTCTGTGTTAAACACTGCTTCTTCTGCCTGCTGGAGGTGGGAGTGGATTTGTTGCTTCATTGACACCTAACTAGCTCATTAGGAACACTCCTGAATCTCCACTACCCAAACTGTAAAGGACTGAAATATAAATTAACATATGCATCCAGCTTCTCTTACATATGCACGCAAATTTGGAATGAATTACCAAAATCCATAAAAATAACACACGACATAGAGGGGCATAATCGAACGAAAACGTCTATCTCCATGGGCGTTTATCTCCGAGAACGTGAAGGGAAGGGAAGGACCGAACCGTATTTTGGGAAAAAATAGACGTCCATGTTTTATTCGACAATTTGTGAGCTGGGCGTTTTTGTTTTTCAGCGATAATGGAAAATGAAAGCGCCCAGCTCAAAAACGAACAAGGCATTTGTTCGTGGGAGGGGCCAGGAGTCGTAGTGCACATGCCAGGACACCAACCGGGCACCCTAGGGGGCACTTTTACAAAAACAAATAAAAAGGTAAAAGAGCTCCCAGGTGCATAGCACCCTTCCCTTGTGTGTTGAGCCCCCCAAATCCCCCTCAAAACCCACCGCCCACAAGTCTACACCATTACTATAGCCCTAAGGGGTGAAGGGGGGCACCTACATGTGGGTACAGTGGGTTTGGGGGGCGGTGTGGAGGGCTCCCATTTACCAGCACAAGTGTAACATGTGGGGGGGGGGGTGGGCCTGGGTCCACCTGCCTGATGTCCACTGCACCCCCTAATAACTGCTCCAGTGACCTGCATACTGCTGCCAGGGAGGTGGGTATGACATTTGAGGGTGAACATAAAAAGTTGTGAAACGGCATATTTTTGTGGTGGGAGGGGGTTTGTGACCACTGGGGGAGTCAGGGGAGGTCATCCCCGACTCCCTCCCGTGGTCATCTGGTCATTTAGGGCACTTTTTGGGGCCCTATTCATGGAAAAACAGGGTCCAGGAAAAGTGCCCTAAATTCTCGCTAAAAACGCATATTTATTTTCCATTATCGGCGAAAGGCGCCTATCTCTGATCGGCCGATAACCACGCCCCAGTTCCGCCTTCACCACGCCTTTGACACGTCCCCATCAACTTTGTCCGCATCCGCGACGGAGTGCAGTTGAAAACGTCCAAATTCGGCTTTCGATTATACCGCTTTATTCGTTTTTGTGAGATAAACGTCTATCTCCCGATTTGGGTCGCAATATAGGCGTTTTTCGTTTTCAATTATAAGCTGGATAGTGACCTTCTGTAAACTATTGAAAACGTATTTATTTAAGAAAGCATACAAATAACAACGCCTCATAAATTCAAATTAACAAAACGCAATTATACAACATGTATTCTCTATATCTCAACTGTTTTGCTAATTATCTTGATTTCCATCCTAATTGTTCAAGCTATTTTTTTGTCACGATTGAAGTTTAACCTATTACCTTTACCTCTTATCATAGGACGAACGTTCCTCTTGTAACCTAACGCTAATCTGCCCCTTTGCCCCAACTATGTATTTCTCCTATCCGGAACTGGTAATCACCACTTGTGGAATTATGTAAGCCACATTGAGCCTGCAAATAGGTGGGCAAATGTGGGATACAAATGTTATAAATAAATTAATTAATTAACTACTGCTGTACCATTAAAGAGTTATAGAGCGCTACAAGATTTATGCAGTGCTGTACAGACACCTAGAAAAGACCAGTCCCTGAGCTTACAGTAGAGAATGACATGGGGACAAAGTTTGTCCCCGCCCTCGCCCCGTCCCCGTGTGTTCTGTCTCTGTCCCCCACCCCATCCCCACAGGTTCATTCTCCATCCCTGACCCGTCCCTGCAGGTTCTGTCCTCATTTGCAGAAGCCTCGAATAGTAATGATTTTATATTTAAATATTTTTATTAAAAAGGAACAATATGCTGTGCAACTATTGTGTATAAATTACTGCTACTACTACTACTATTTAGCATTTCTATAGCGCTACAAGGCGTACGCAGCGCTGCACAAACATAGAAGAAAGACAGTCCCTGCTCAAAGAGCTTACAATCTAATAAATTACAAATAGAAAACAATAATAACAATGAGCAGCTATAATAACTCTCCTCACCACCACCCTCTACCCTTCCAACCCCAACATTAGCTGATTTCTACTACCCCAAGGAATCCTAATCTGCCCTGTTACAATGTCCAGGGGTACAAAAGGCAACCTGCTCTGTATGCCCTGGACGGGAGAAATATGCCATGTGAAGCACTATTATGATTTTTTAATCTGTGGATGAGTAAGACGTCATCAACAATCTCAGGATTCAGTCTAGCTCTCCTGTCGTCCACAGTCCCTCCTGCAATAGAAGATGTCTTCTTAGAAGATGTGCTGGTAGCAGGATGTACAGGATCCCCCATGCAAATTTTGCTAGCTGTGGCTAGCATGTTTGCTTGTTTTTCCCCCAAACTCTAAATATTGTTGTCTGCATCACTCAAACATAAATAACAGTCCAGTTCATTAACAGGCTTCAAAGTAGAAAATGATATGGGGACGAAGTTTGTCCCAGTCCCTGTGAGCTCTGTCCCCACCCCGTCCCCGCATGCTCTGTTCCCATCCCCATCCCCGCAGTTACTGCGGGTCCCCGTTCCTGTGTCATTCTCTAGATTCTCGAGCTTACAGTCTAGTTAACAGACACAAAAACTTAACATCCATTGGAGCTCAGAACAATGTTATCACCAGATGAGAGGTTTTTTTCCAACTCCAAAATTCAGACATTAATTTGTTCTTTTCCAAGTGACTTGACGATAGATGATTTCCAGCCAGAACATAGGGTTGACTGGACAGTATTTGAGAGTGTTGGGAAAAGTGAGACAAGATCTTTCCTGAAATTAAGTCAACTATTTCGACTGGTGACCAGTGTTCCCCCCCCCCCCTCCTCCTCCCCAGTTGTTAAGAACAATGGAGATAGTGTTCTGCCTGCTTTGATTGTTATGGTCAATATTTCCCTGTGGAGTGGAGAATTTCCTGATGATTTAAAAATCCTGCCCTAGATACTAATGAGCCCTCTGGTTTTTAACCAATATCTGATAGAAAGGGCATTTTATGTTCAGCTTGGCAATTATTTGACCTTGGCCCCATGTTTAGATCCATTGATTCCAGTATGGGTTCCGTGAGATCCAAAGTACTGAGGATCTCGTGATGGCTACTTTGGATATTCTTAGGTGAGTTATGGCTCACAAAAAAAGCTTTTTTAGGGGGGGGTCTTGTCATCTCAGCAGTGTTTGATGAGATTTTGAATACTTGCTTACTCGCGTTTAGCCTTTCAAGAACCATACTGCAGTGGTTTCGTTCTTTTCTTACTGGACGGAGACAAGGGATGTAAGTTGGTGCTCAGTTGTCTATTTCTAGACTTTTGTGGACTGGGGTGCTGCAAGGCTCGTCTCTAACAGCTATCTCATGTTGAGATTGTTGGGGGTGTCATACCGTGTTTATGCTGATGATATTCAGTTTATTCTTCCGTTAGAGACTCTTATTCAATTGTTTGGTTACAGGAGATATTTGATAGGGTTTCTGATTGATTGGAAAAAGAATTGTTGCTGAATGTCTCAAAAATGAACTTTTAGGGGCCCTTTAAGCCTCCTAACTGGCTACGTGCGCCCAATGCGTGCCAAAATGGAGTTACCGCCAGACTACTGCATGGCTCTTGTGGTAATTTCATTTTTGGCGCACGTCCGATATGCGCGTCTGAAAAATGTTTTTTTTATTTTTGGGCGCGCGTAATGGACGCGCACCAAATGGCATTTGGCGCTCGTAGGTCATTACCGCCCGGTTACCGCGTGAGTCTTTACCGCCAGGTCAATGGCTGACGGTAAGGTCTCGGACCCAAAATGGATGCGTGGCAATTTTCATTTTGCCGCATGCCCATTTTTGGCAAAAGAAAGGTCTTTCTTACAGACGCGCTAAAAAATGGATCGGCGCACACCCAAAACCTACGCCTACACTACCGCAAGCCATTTTTCAGCTTGCCTTAGTAAAAGGACCCCTTAGTGGTAACTCATGATCATACCCTTAAAGTTCCATCGCAAATTTTATTTTATTTTTTAAATCGGGAAGTCTTATTGTGCTTTCTCAACAGGTGAACAGTTTGGGTGTTTAGCCAGATTTAGAGTTGAATTTCAAGCCACTATTACACGCAGCGATTAGGAATTCTTATTTTTAGTTGCTTATCCTAAGTAAGTTGAAACCTTTTTTGACCATGTAGGATTTTAGAACAGTATTGCAATCTATGGTTTGGGCAGAAATTGATTATTGTAATGTGGTTTACCAGCTTCCTGTATTCATTCTTTGCAGCTTGTTCAAAACTCGTCAGCATGGCTTTTGTTGGGTCTTTCTTTCTAAATTTGAACATATTTCGCCACATCTGATTAAATGACATTGACTTCCTGTTGCTTTAGATTTATGGTTTTGCTGTTAACTCCTTTTCACAGCATCGTGTTTCCTCATTTTATTTGCAGGGTATTTTAGTCATGTTCCTGTGAGGTCATTACAGTCTGAAAACACTTCCAGTATTGTGGTTCGGGACTTGAGGTGACAAGGAAAAGTGCCTTTTCAGTGGTTGGTCCCAGAGAATGGAATCAGTTACCGTTACTGCATAGAAATCGGAAACAGTAATCACTCCCAGGCATATGTTTCTTTCAAACACATAACTTATCAGACCTGTAAGTGCATTCACTCTGCAGCTCCTCAGTACCTCTCCACTCTCATCTCTCCCTACATTCCTCCCCGGGAACTCCGTTCACTGGGTAAATCTCTCTTATCTGCACCCTTCTCCTCCACCGCTAACTCCAGACTCCGTTCCTTTTATCTTGCTGCACCATATGCCTGGAATAGACTTCCTGAGCCGGTAGGTCAAGCTCCATCTCTGGCCGTCTTCAAATCCAAGCTAAAAGCCCACCTTTTTGATGCTGCTTTTAACTCTTAACCCTTATTCACTTGTTCAGAACCCTTATTTTATCATCCTCACTTTAATATTCCCTTATCTGTTGTTTGTCCTGTTTGTCTGGCCTAATTAGATTGTAAGCTCTGTTGAGCAGGGACTGTCTCTTCATGTTAAAGTGAAAAATGGCTGCATACGTCTAGTAGCGCTTTAGAAATGATAAGTAGTAGTAGTGTTTGGGATTCTGGAATCTTGCTACTCTTTGGGATTCTGCACAGAATCTTGTTACTCTTTGGGATTCCGGAATCTTGCTACTCTCTGTCCTTATCTCTTGTTTGTCCTGTTTGTCTGTCCTAATTAGATTGTAAGCTCTGTGGAGCAGGGACTGTCTCTTCATGTTCAAGTGTACAGCGCTGTGTACGTCTAGTAGCGCTTTAGAAATGATAAGTAGTAGTGGATAACCCAAAATACTTACGCATTTATAAATCACGATCAATCTTGCTTCTCTGTTTGTCATTCTTTTTCTTCCTTTTTTTTTCTTTTCTTTCAGGATCATCAAAATTCAGTGCATCTACGCTGCCTTGTGGCGTTTCATTTGGCAGCGACGTGCAAATCGTCATCGATCCTTAGCTTTCAGTATTTTACACTTATTTCACATTCAGCACAAAAAGTTTTTTTCTAATGAAAATTCGAAATCGTCGTTTTACTTAACTGGCAGCAACTTTCAGCATAAAGAGAACCTCTGCCGACCTGTCCAGGTTTCAGGGTCTTCATCAGGGAAAAGAGGGTTCACTAAGAAGTAAAGAAAACCAAGTTATGGAACATACTGCCGCGGAACCTAAAAATAATCTACGATCTAACAAACTTTCGTATATCCGGCGGTGGGAGGCAGGGCTGGTGGTTGGGAGGTGGGGATAGTGCTGGGCAGACTGATACGGTCTGTGCCAGAGCCGGTGTTGGGAGGCGGGGCTGGTGGTTGGGAGGCGGGGATAGTGCTGGGCAGACTTATACAGTCTGTGCCAGAGCCGGTGGTGGGAGGCGGGGTGGGTGGTTGGGGGGCGGGGATAGTGCTGGGCAGACTTATACGGTCTGTGCCAGAGCCGGTGGTGGGAGGCGGGGCGGGTGGTTGGGGGGCAGGGATAGTGCTTGGCAGACTTATACGGTCTGTGCCCTGAAAAAGACAGGTACAAATCAAGGTAAGGTATATACAAAAAATGGTACATGTGAGTTTATCTTGTTGGGCAGACTGGGTGGACCGTGCAGGTCTTTTTCTGCCGTCATCTACTATGTTACTATGACTCATCTCTTTAACAAGGCATACCACACAGAGCAACAAACGTAATTGCATGCATCTCCCATACCTAAATTCAGAACTGTTTGTATAACATATACTCGTTTTAAACTCTACTTTGATACTCAGAAATCTCTATGTAACAATAAGTGATTACATTATAATTTTTTTTTTGTTACATTTGTACCCCGCGCTTTCCCACTCATGGCAGGCTCAATGCGGCTTACATGGGGCAATGGAGGGTTAAGTGACTTGCCCAGAGTCACAAGGAGCTGCCTGTGCCTGAAGTGGGAATCAAACTCCGTTCTTCAGGACCAAAGTCCACCACCCTAACCACTAGGCCACGCCTCCACTGTTGCTACTATTTGAGATTCTACATGGAATGTTGCTATTCCACTAGCAAAGTCGGCCCTTGCAGATCACCAATGTGGCTGCGCAGGCTTCTGCTTCTGTGAGTCTGACGTCCTGCACGTACGTGCAGGACGTCAGACTCACAGAAACAGAAGCCTGCGTAGCCTTCTACATGGAATGTTGCTAGTGAAATAGCAACATTCCATGTAGAATCTCCAATAGTATCTATTTTATTTTTGGTACATTTGTACCCTGCGCTTTCCCACTCATGGCAGGCTCAATGCGGCTTACATGGGGCAATGGAGGGTTAAGTGACTTGCCCAGAGTCACAAGGAGCTGCCTGTGCCTGAAGTGGGAATCGAACTCAGTTCCTCAGTTCCCCAGGACCAAAGTCCACCACCCTAACCACTCCAACAAAGACACATTGTAAGCCACATTGAGCCAGCAAAAAGGTGGGAAAATGTGGAATACAAATGCTATAAATAAATAAATAAAAATAAATAAAACCAGTATCAGTGTTGTTGCAATACAAAAGAACTTTTTCAATGTAGATCTTTAAATTCAATCTTGCAAAATGTGTCTAACTGCTAAGAGCTTACAATTCTGGTGCCGCCTTCGTTCTCTCATCAGAAGAAATGGCTGCTGCGTTTTTTGGAAAGACATTGATTTAAATATGATGCAGTTGACTATCAAAAGACACAGGCTCTACCGCCAAGACTCACCATCCAATCAAATCACTGACCACCAATCCAACTCTGAGTTCAACCCAACGTTGTTCTTTGTAGTTCAAAAGTTCTTCAGCATTATATCTTTTAAGAAGCAATTGAAGAGTTAATTATTTTGGTTGGCCTATGTAGAGGCCTTCAACTGCAATCTTTAGATGGTGGTATTTTTGTATTCAAAGTTCAGATCTGCTTACGTGACCAAGGATAATTTTAATTTAATGACCTGAAACCAGCGGCTCTTTTTTTTGTTGTTGTTTTATGTATTGTGTTTTTACGATTATGTATGTTTTTTAATAATCTGCCTTGGATAAAGGTTGAATAAAAGTAATTAACTATAATTATAATATGTAGAGACAGATCTGCATAGTTAAGTGATCCTTTTTGCTTTAAGGAAGTTATTATCTCTCAAACCGTACCCAGATACTAGAGCTTTAGATATCTTGTTGTGAACCAACTGGACTACTGCAACACATTATCGGCTGGGGTTCCATTTTATCAATTATGAAATACTAGTAAAAAAGCCCCGTTTCTGATGCAAATGAAACGGGGGGGGGGGGGGGGGGGGGGGGGGGGGCTAGCAAGGTTTTCTTCTGTGTGCATGTGGGAATGTGTGTGTCCCTGCCCTCTGGCCTCTGTCCCCTCCCCCCTCTGAGTCCTTCACTGTTACAGAGCGATTTGATTTCGTGCTTTGCTGTTTTCCTTCACTGACTGTTTGTGTTACAGAGAGGGCGGGGCAGACACTCATGGGGAAACCGGATATCTCTCCCCCTTCACACTTCCGGCTGGAGGCTTCATAGAATGTTGGTGTTGCCTTTTATATAGAGAGAAGATTTGCAGCTGATTCAGAACACCACTCTATAGTTACTATGTGACACCAAGAGGTAAGACCGTGAGTCCTCGTTACTCTTTGAGCAACAGAGGCACCCTGTTAGCAGCACAATGAAGTTGAAAATCCTGCTTATGGCCCACCATTTCTTCCACTCGACATTTTTAATTTGCCTACATTTCCTTGTCTGTGAAAGCACCTCCGAACTTGCTTTCATAGACAGTTTATAAGGACTAACCCTTGATTCAGACATTGAATATACCAGCAGTGCACCTTTCTAGTTTCAACAATATACATCCAATTCAAGTGGCTCCTGAGGAAGGCCCTTTTGGGCCGAAACACGAGGGCTCATGTTAGTCAGTGGCGTAGCCAAGGGTGGGCTTGGGTGGGCCCAGGCCCACCCACTTTGGGCTCAGGCCCACCCAGTACCAGCATAGCTATAATGTGGCTGGCAGGGATCCCCAAGCCCCACCAGCCGAAAACTCCCAACAACTGTCCCTCCTGCATACCTTGTAAATAGCAGATCTTCGCCTGCAGTGAGCAGTGACTGATGCATACTGCTTGCACTGGCCCCATAGTCTTCACACTGATGTATTCTTGCCTAGACGGAAACAGGAAGTTGCATCAGAGGGAAGGGTATGGAGCTAACATCAGGAGTGAGTATTAGTTGCTGCCCATTGCCGGTGAAAATCTGCTATTTGAAAAGTGTACAGGAGAGGGAGGGTATTTGAGAGACCATATGGCATGCAGGTGAGAGGAGAGACCACATCATCTGTGGGATGAGGCGGAGTTCTTCTGCCCACCCATCTTGGACCCAGGCCCACCCAAAATTGGGTGTCTGGCTACGCCCCTGGTGTGAGTCCTGGATGTTAAATAAACTGCAAGATTTAATATCATCTGCTGTTCCCCCCTGTTTTTTCCCATCACCCTTGTGACTGTTTTGTTTACACGGCCACATGAGTTGCTGTTCTGTTTTTTTGATTGAGCTCTTACCAAGGCAACAGTTATGATCTCAGAAAAAATAACCCTGTTTATGTTTTTTTTAAAGCACTTCAACAAGATTTCTTCTCTCCCCTTATTCTCATCAAACCCCACCTCACGGGGTGGGGAGGGGGGTGTTCATGTATATTTGTAGAATAGCTGTTAGGCTAATGTAATTAATAGTATCTACTTTAGAGAATTGCCTTATTATTTTCAATTCTCTGCTTTTGAATATTTTTATTTGTTTAGGGAGGGCCCAATAATGGGTATTTTGTACAAATCCCTACCAGCCTCCCCTCGTGAATTTTTCCAGCGAGTGTTATGTGCCTGTCCAGAGACGGTGCAGAGGACATCCAGCCAGCTGCCAGGGACCCTTCATACAAACTCTGTGTGCAAGGGAAGAGAATAGTAACATAGTAGATGATGGCAGAAAAAGACCTGCACGGTCCATCCAGTCTGCCCAACAAGATAAACTCATATGTGCTACTTTTTGTGTATACCTTACCTTGATTTGTATCTGTCTTTTTCAGGGCACAGACCGTAGAAGTCTGCCCAGCACTATCCCTGCCTCCCAACCACCGGCTCTGGCACAGACCGTATAAGTCTGCCCAGCACTATCCCTGCCTCCCAACCAGCCCCCCCTCCCACCACCGGCTCTGCCACCCAATCTCGGCTAAGCTTCTGAGGATCCATTCCCTCGGAACAGGATTCCTTTATGTTTATCCCACGCATGTTTGAATTCCGTTACCGTTTTTCTCTCCACCACCTCCCGTGGGAGAGCATTCCAAGCATCCACCACTCTCTCCGTGAAAAAATACTTCCTGACATTTTTCTTGAGTCTGCCGCCCTTCAATCTCATATCATGCCCTCTAGTTCTACCGCCTTCCCATCTCCGGAAAAGGTTCGTTTGCGGATTCATACCTTTCAGATATTTGAACGTCTGTATCATATCACCCCTGTTTCTCCTTTCCTCCAGAGTATACATGTTCAGGTCCGCAAGTCTCTCCTCATACGTCTTGTAACGCAAATCCCGTACCATTCTCGTAGCTTTTCTTTGCACTGCTTCAATTCTTTTTACATCCTTAACGAGATACGGCCTCCAAAACTGAACACAATACTCCAGGTGGGTCCTCACCAACGACTTATACAGGGGCATCAACACCCCCTTTCTTCTGCTGGTCACACCTCTCTCTATACAGCCTAACAACCTTCTAGCTATGGCCAGCGCCTTGTCACACTGTTTCGTCGCCTTCAGATCCTCAGATACTATCACCGCAAGATCCCTCTCCCCGTCGGTACCTATCAGACTCTCACCGCCTAACACATACGTCTCCTGTGGAAGAGATTCATATTATAGCCGCAGACCCTAAAATTATCGGGAGCATCCACCTCTGGCGTTACTCTCAGCCCTGCCAATTGGAGGGACAAGTTGCACGAGGTATCGGGGCTGGTCCTGGCTGCCCTTCCACGGTGAAGGGATATAACCCATCCTGGAAAGAGCCTGGGAAAAACTTTAAAAAGGCTCAAGACAAATACATTGAGAAGGGAAAAGTATCATAGTGAGGAGGAGTGGAATTGTCTTATCCACGTGGTCAGAGAGAGCTACACAGGTCATGCAAAGCGGGTGGATCATATCTCTAATTAAGGGGATTAAAAACAGCCTCAGAACGTGGGAAGACAGATCAGGCTTTAATCACCGCCAACAGCAGCCCTGCAGACTCGGGAGTGTTGACAGATGCTGTTTCCAAGTGAAGGTTTGGTTAAAATCTGTTTACTGGATGTCTGTTAAAAGTTACGATCTGGAGCACCAGCTGGCTGCATATTTTACTTTGTTCCCTTTATGATTTTGTTTTTTTCTCAGAGTTTGCAGAGCTGTCAAGTTACTAGGTTTCAGGAGGGAGACATTTTGGTCAGTGCTGGTTTTCAACTTGTATCCCAAAGCAGGTGTGGTTATTGCTGCGCACCCCCCCCCCCCCGGGTACAGCACGATGCACCCCCCCCCCCACCTCTTTCCTGATATCCTGGTCCCCCTGCCACCCGGGTCCCCCACAGCGCCTCCCAGTTCCCGCACCCTTGCCCGCCTAGATCTCCGCAGTGCCCACACCCTCTCCTTTTGCCCAGATCCCCGCACGACCCTGCTGTTCTAGGGTTCCCCGATCCCCACAACACCCCCCTCCCTCTTCTGCTCGCTTCCTCGGGTTTTTCATTCTTTCTGAGCGGCGCCGGTTCAGTCCGTGCAGGGGATCAGTCACACCCCTCCCCCGCAGGCTCCTTCATGGTCCTAAACCTTGAACGTTGAACCACGGCATTACCTGGCTTCCTGATTCATGGGAAAGTGGGGAGCGGGCGGGAGGGCCAATCCGCCCCGACTGCACGTCGCTGGGAGCTGCGTCGGCTCTGCTCCGGAACAGGAAATAACCTGTTCTGGGGCAGAGGGAGCAGGGAACCAGCAGAGCCAACACCCCCCCAGCGGCGTGCACCCGGGGCAGACCGCCCCACCGCCCCCTCTTCCTACACCACTGTTGCAGTCCCTGCTACTATCTATTGACATCAGCACTGACTGCCCCATAATGCTTCAGGACTGGAAGGTTAGAAATCCAGGACTGGTGCAAAAAAATATCCCTTTTGGATCTGATTCATTTGGCAGCTCTGTAATCTTAAGCATACGTTTACCCAGAGTGTTTCTGGTTTCTGGACCACCTAGAAGGACTGTAAATTGGCAGAGAACAGAATAAGTACAAACGAAAACTTGAAACCCTAGAGATCTGGTGTACTTTGAAATATCTTCTATTAACACAAACGCAAACCAGAACAAAGGCTGGAAAGGCATTTAGCTCTGATGCCCATCCAGCCCAGCTTACCATGGTTTACATTATTTTAATGAAATTTTAAATTTATTCTCTTCCTTGCCCCCTTCCCAGCCTTCCTTGCCTTACCCCTTTAGAAATGCCAAGTCCTACCCCTTCCCATCATACACTCGGGGATCAGTGGCATATTTAAACAAGGTGCATCAGTGGCATACACACCCCCTGTCAGAGCCGGCCCCGCCCCCACTTTAAAGTCCTATCTGCTGCAGTCTTCACCTAGGCAGCAGCAGTGGTACTCGTAGGTTGCCCATGGCCTGCACCTGGACTTCCTCCCTGAATGGTCCTGCCCAGTTAGAGTGGATTATGGGCCTGGGTCTCCTCTACAGTGCACTGCACTGCACTGACCACCGTCTGGTCATTTAGGGCACCTTTTTGCGACGTAGTCGTGATTGAAACAGGTCTAGACTGAAACGTCTTAACTTTTAGCTCTGGACGTTTTTGGCAGAAAAACATCCAAGTTTTGGGAATGCCCAAATCCCGCCCCCAAAACGACCCCTTGTGATTTGCATGTACCGCAGAGAAAAACATCTCAAACCCGAGTTTTGAAAATCTCAATTTGTTCATTTTTCAGAGAAAAACATCCAAATGCGGCTTCATTCTGTTTTTGAGACATTTTTTCAGTTTTGAAAATGAGACCCAGTGTGTACCAAATGTAAGTGCTGAGTTTATAAA
Source organism: Microcaecilia unicolor (assembly GCF_901765095.1). Classification (NCBI taxonomy): domain Eukaryota; kingdom Metazoa; phylum Chordata; class Amphibia; order Gymnophiona; family Siphonopidae; genus Microcaecilia; species Microcaecilia unicolor. The sequence goes on from NC_044034.1 coordinate 22,683,994, forward strand.
ATTACCTTTTTGGTGTCTTTAACATTTGATATCCTACGGAGTGGAGGAGTGGCCTAGTGGTTAGGGTGGTGGACTTTGGTCCTGGGGAACTGAGTTCGATTCCTGGCACAGGCAGCTCCTTGTGACTCTGGGCAAGTCACTTAACCCTCCATTGCCACATTGAGCCTGCCATGAGTGGGGAAGAGCAGGGTACAAATGTAACAAAAAAATAAAAATAAACCCTCCATTGCCCCTGGTACAAATAAGTACCTGAATATACTATGTAAACTGCTTCAAATGTAGTTGCAAAAAACCACAGAAAGGTGGTATATCAAGTCCCCTTCCCTCACTATGTTACCTCTTTTCTATATCCAGGCATGCTCCTTGGGGTTCACTTTTAAGCTGTCTTGAGCTGTATGCATTTTTCACAGAAATTCCCAGCTCTGATTCTCTCTCCCATTCCCAGATACACACATAGGAGGAAGGTAGAGGTTGCTTTGGATGAAATAGCTCCAGGGCAGGAGAGGGGGAGGGAATAGGAAAGCTCCCTGGTACTCTGTACAATTGAAAGCAATTCAGCAGGATGTGCAGAGATTGGAAATGGCATGGAGAAAACCCAGAGTGAGGGGTAAAGTACAGTAGTGGAAAGTGATGTAGGTATAAAGGTGCAATTTTTCAAGCTAAGAAATTATATTTTTCTGTGTACGAGTCCAAGGAATTATTTGGGGGTGGTGAACAGATTGTTGAGGAAGGATGGTGGAGTGAAGGGTGGAAGCTGTCAGATAGAGGAGGAGGTGTTGGCTAATTTTTGTGTCTCAGGTTCAAAGTTGGAGGGAGGGGTGTTGGGAAAGAGGGGCATTGGAGAAGCGACTGGCCGTCTCTCCGCTCCTTTGCTTCCTCTTGGTGCGTTCTGCGGGTATGATCCATAGACCCAACGCAACTGCTGAAAACCTGGTGTGGATGAGATGCCAAGACCACAGGCTATTAATTAGTCTCACTGCGGCATACTCATGGAATAAGCGGATTCCTGAAATCAGTGGCCTGTGCCCACCCACTTTAGGCTCAGGCCCACCCATAAGTGGCACAACTCTGATGTGGCTGGCGAGTCTCAAGCCTCATCAGCAGAAGACTCCCAGCATCTCTCCCTCCTCTCCTCCAAAGGCATTTTGGCATCTGTCAACTCAACCCCCCCCCCCCCCAACCTCTCTGTACCTTTTCAATTTTTCAATGTTTTGCAAACAGCGACTTATACCCGCAGCTCGTGCCAGTTCAGAGCCATCCCTCTGATGTATCTTCCTGTTTCCACAATAGTGGAATATTGGTATTGGTCCACAATAGTGGTACCAGGTCAGAGGGAAGGCTCTGGACTGATGAGAGCAGCAGGTATGAGTCACTGTTTCCGTGCAGTGAAGCACTGAAGATTTGAAAAAGTATGAAGGGAAGGAGGGGAGTGTGGAATTGAGAAATTATTGGTCGCCTGGGGTGGGGGAGTGGGGGGAGAGATGCCAGATGGGATTTTTATGCCCACCCACTTTAGGCTCAGGCCCATCCAAAATTGGGTGTCTGGCTACGCCCCTGCCTGAAATATAATCCTGTCACGATCCTTGCATATCTCCTTTGATGTCCTAAAACTTTGGTGAGGGTCAGATGGAAAACAAACAAAAAAAAGCTAGGAAGTGTTATCTGGTAGTAAAATTCATCACCTATTTGTGTAGTACGGAGTCTCCAAACTATAAGGATAAAATACATAGAGGCCCCTTTTACTAATCCGCGTAAGCATCTACGCGCGCCCAAAGCACGCCAAAATGGAGTTACTGCCCGGCTACTGCGTGGCTCTTGCGGTAATTTCATTTTTGGTGCGCGTCCGATACGCGCGTCTGAAATTATTTTTGGACACGGGTATCAGACGTGCGCCGAGTGGCATTTGACGCACATAGGTCATTAGCGCCCGGTTACCACATGAGACTTTACCACTAGGTCAATGGCTGGCGGTAAGTTCTCAGGCCCAAAATTGACGCGCATCAATTTTGATTTTTGCCGCACGTCCATTTTCGGCAAAAATGTTAAAAAGGCATTTTTTTTGCAGGTGTGCTGAAAAATGGATCTGCGTGCCCCCAAAACACGCGCCTACACTACCGCAGGCCATTTTTCAGCGCACCTTAGTAAAAGGACCCCTTTATTTGCTGCTTGGACACAAAGGACCCAACACGGTCCGTGTTTCAGCGTTGAGAAACGCCTGCCTCAGGGGCCACAATATGATTCTAAAAACATACAGAAATAAATAAATGAAAAATATATATATTCATATATATATTGCAAAATATATACATGTTGTAAAAAATATATAAAAAATAATAATTCAAATAAATATGAAGGACTGATAAATGAAAATATAAAATCCGTGAAAGATACCGGGTCTTTTCTGTCCAAGCAGCAAATAAAGTACTTTTTAAAGCACCATCTTCTGTGTTGGATTTTCCTTCGGCCAGCCTCTACCCCTTTATCCTTGTATTTCTATGTAGAGGTTCCTCCTGTTTGTTTGCTGTGCCGTCTCCAAACTAGAATCATTCATGATTCCCATGGATTACATAAGTACATAAGTACCGCCACACTGGGAAAAGACCAAGGGTCCATCGAGCCCAGCATCCTGTCCACGACAGCGGCCAATCCAGGCCAAGGGCACCTGGCAAGCTTCCCAAACGTACAAACATTCTATACAATCAAGCCATTGTAACATCACTAATGAGGTTGGCTCTTATTGGTGGAATGAGCCACTATGACATCACAATAGGTTAAATCACTGCTCTATGTAATAAAAGTGAGCCACGTAGAGGACATAAGTACATAAGTAATGCCACACTGGGAAAAGACCAAGGGTCCATCGAGCCCTGCATCCTGTCCATGACAGCGGCCAATCCAGGCCAAGGGCACCTGGCAAGCTTCCCAAACGTACAAACATTCTATACATGTTATTCCTGGAATTGTGGATTTTTCCCCAGTCCATTTAGTAGCGGTTTATGGACTTGGATTCTTTGGGTGGTGCTATTATAAGTTCTTATTTATGGCAGATGTGGATTTAAAATGAAATACACTTGCCAGAATCCTCCTCCCTCACGTGTCTTGAAAATTTTGTGTACATCAAATGGAAAACTAAAATGCTGTGGGGTGGTATAGTAGCCATAGTTATTAGGTGGTTTAATTATATATGTGTAGTCATGGATATGCAGATCACTCCACAAATATCCCTTTCATGATCCTTGTGGACCCCCTGCCTTTTAAAAAAATCTTTGGTGTCAGATTACAGCATGCATCATTGAAGGAATGGCTCCTCAGGAGCTTAGTCAAGATCAGGAGGCGGGGCTGGTGGTTGGGAGGCGGGGATAGTGCTGGGCAGACTTATATAGTCTGTGCCAGAGCCGGTGGTTGAGAGGCGGGGCTGGTGGTTGGGAGGCGGGGATAGTGCTGGGCAGACTTATACGGTCTGTGCCTTGAAGAGCACAGGTACAAATCAAAGTAGGGTATACACAAAAAGTAGCACATGTGAGTTGTCTTGTTGGGCAGACTGGATGGACCGTGCGGGTCTTTTTCTGCCGTCATCTACTATGTTACTATGTATCATGGAATAGAAAGATCTGGAAACTTTACCCATGTCTAGAGTTACCATATGTCCTCTTTTAAGAGGACATGACTTCTTTCTGGACAGCTTCAGGTATGTCCTCCAGGATTTTTAATTTTTAGGGAAATATCCTCTTTTTCTTTTATGTGCCTATGACCAATACACCTACCCATATAATGAGAGAAACCATCTCTGGCTTATCAGTCAGTCTGGACACATGGTGGTGCTAAAGAGAGAAAAAGGCATTGCTGATCCCCTCTCTGCTCCCCTGCTGGTTGAATCTGTCAAAGGAATTTTGTTCCTGCAGCACGATTTTAAGCGTATGTCATGCGAAGACTTTCATACGTATCTCAGAAGCCAGCCAAAGGGATATCGCTCTAATGGTAAGTACGCTTAGGCTCAGACTCAGTCAAACTCAAATCCAGAAGTTATTGAAAAGTAGAATGTCTACTGTTTGATGTGTGTTCATTAACTGCAATTAAATATTACTTTAGTGAAGATAGAAACCATTTTTTATTTTTTCTGTCCTCTATTTTTTGTGTCCGCAAATATGGTAACCGTACCCATGTCTTTTTTTTTTTAATCATTTATTTATAATTTTTCATTTTACAAGGGTCACTTGCAAACAGTAATACAGAGATGACTGCACATTAATACAAGATAAGAAGAAAACAACCCCAACTAGATATATGGATTATATACAATCTTTCTCTTTCTTAGATCACAAAGTGAAGAAAACTAGGGAGAGTGAGTTAAGACAAGGAGATCAATTAAACAGAAAAAAGAAAACATGGTATTAACCTGATTATCCCCAGATATTACTCATCTAATTCATTATTCCACATTGATCATCTGGTTGGCTTCTTCAAGGCCAATGCGGTGTGTAGTCAAATCATTTCATTGAAAACATACTTATTATCCAATATTAGTTAGAAATAATACACCTGATTACATTCTATCTCTTTTAAAAAACCAGAAATTATTTAACGATCCGTATACTCAAGTCTCTAATTCAAATCCCACTGATTAAAGCAATCCCAGTTTTCACAGGCTTCACTCCTTTCAAAGTAATAATTAAGGAAATATTTCTGAGGAAAACTTTAGGAGTCATACCTGGAACTCTGGGAAAAACAATAATCTCGACATTAATCATTCACAAAAACGTCCACCTTATTATTCAAAGTTTCTGGTCCATTATCATTTTCAAGATCATAACCACTTCTTGCTTGTACAGAACTTCATCTATCATATCAATTTTTTTTAACCGTACCCATGTCTAACTCCTCTCTCTGACATGCCTTCAAAATTTGGGACACAAATGGAAAAGTTCTTATTAGTGGACCAAACACATAAGAAGGCCAAAATATTGTTAAGAATATGCTGCTGTTGGAAAAGTTATACTGTAAGTACATAAGTATTGCCATACTGGGAAAGACCAAAGGTCCATCAAGCCCAGCATCCTGTTTCCAACAGTGGCCAATCCAGGTCACAAATACCTGGCAGAAACCTAAATTCTACATAGAACCCCAAAGAATAGCAAGATTCTAGAATTCTAAAGAATAACAAGATTCCATGCAGAATTTCAAAGTGTAGCAACATTCCATGTAGAACCCCAAAGAGTAGCAAGATTCCATTCAGAATCCCAAGTACATAAGTACATAAGTATTGCCATACTGGGAAAGACCAAAGGTCCATCAAGCCCAGCATCCTGTTTCCAACAGTAGCCAATCCAGGTCACAAATACCTTGGCAAGATCCCAAAAAAGCACAAAACATTTTATACTGCTTATCCCAGAAATAGTGGATTTTCCCCAAGCCCATTTAATAACGGTCTATGGACTTTTCCTTTAGGAAGCCGTCCAAACCTTTTTTAAACTCCGCTAAGCTAACCGCCTTTACCGCATTGGCAACGAATTCCAGAGTTTAATTACACGTTGAGTGAAGAAAACTTTTCTTCGATTCGTTTTAAATTTACTACATTGTAGTTTCATCGCATGCCCCATTTCTCCTCTTTCAAACATTTCGGGCTTAAATATCACTTAAAGTGGAACAAGGGAAGCTGTTGTCCTTTATCTGCAGCATTTCCCAGTCTCTTCATAAGGACCTCTTTCTTTCCTTGCCAGGGAACAGTGCAATTTCCCCAACAGTAAACAGTGGGCTGGTGTTATGGAGCAATGCTTTGGTCTGGATCCTTTCCCCATCTGATAACCAGCTGCCTGCTTCAACAGAGATACTGCCTCACAGAAAGCGGTACAAGGCCAAAAGAAAAAGAAAACAAAAAGTCTGTTTTCCTAAGGAATGATGGAGTGATGGAGGCCAGCCAGTCAGACAGGACAAAAGGAGAGAGAAGTGATTTATCACGGAGGCACAGTAGCCAAGGAGGAGGGTGTCTGCTGCTCACTGAAGACTTGCAGGAGGTTTGAATGAAACTGAGAGATGCAGCGTCATTTTGGGCCTGTTTCATGGAGGTTTCTCCTCATAGGAATCCTTTTACTAAAATGTACCAGAATTTGGGCTTAGCATGTGGTAACGTGGGATTTTACCGGACCGCACGCTAATCCTAGGTGTCGTTATTGATTGTAGGTTAACCATGGAGAATCAGATAAATCATTTAATAAAAGGATGTTTTGGGGTTATGCAAAAATTAAGAAGACTTAGGAAATATCTTGATCCGGAACAGTTTAGACTAGTTGTTCAATTGTTAGTTTTAAATAAATCGGATTAATGTAACATAGCTTATTTGGGGGTGTCAAAGCCTTTTAAAACGGTTACAAACCATGCAAAATACTGAGATTCATTTACTTTTGTCTTTATAAAGATTTCTACACAAATGACTCCATTTTATTTGACTACCCACTGCCTCTCGGTTGAAGCCCGTATCATGTTTAGACTTGGTAGTTTGTGATTCAAGAGAGTGGATTGGTGATATTCTCGGTTATATGTCATCACTGATATGCTGGTGAGGTTTCATCTTATGTGTCACGTCAATTTTTCCTAGCCCAAAGGGTTCGTGTTATTGAAAAATATTTCAGACAGTATTCCCTTTCCGAGCAACTACCCTTTGGTCGTCATTCCCGGATATGATTAGATCTTTATTTAGCTTTCATCTTTTTAAGAAAGTAAAGAGAACCTATTTCAAAAGTATGTTTTAGGTACTGTTAAAATTTAATGTACTTACAGTATGTGCAGTGTGTTTTTTTCTAGCGAAAAAGGTGCCGGTACTCAAATGCCAGGCCACCCTTCAGGGGTGGGGTGATCACTGAGAGACCCGCCCCACAATAGCCAGCCCTCCCCTTACCCCCCAAAAAATTAAAAAACATTTTTTTCCAGCCTCTATACCAGCCTCAAATGTCATACCCAGCTCCATCACTGCAGGTCCCTGGAGCAGTTTTTAGTGGGTGCAGTGCACTTCAGGTAGGCGGACCCAGGCCCATCCCCCCCTCCCTGTTACACTTGTGCTGGTAAATGTGAGCCCTCCAAAGCTCACCACAAACCCACTGTACCCACATCTAGGTGCTCCCCTTCATCCCTAAGGGCTATGGTAGTGTTGTGGAGAGTGGGGTTTTTTTTTTTGGGGGGGGGGGTTGGGGGGCTCAGCACCCAAGGTAAGGGAGCTATGCACCTGGGAGCAATTTGTGAAGTCCACTGCAGTGCTCCCTAGGGTGCCGGTTGGTGTCCTGGCATGTGAGGGGGACCAGTGCACTACGAATGCTGGCTCCTCCCACGACCAAATTCCTTGGATTTGGTTGTTTTTGAGATGGGCGTCCTCGGTTTCCATTATCGGCGAAAACCAAGGTCGCCCATCTCTAAGGTCGAAGATCTCAACATTTCGGTCGACCATCTCTAAGGTCGACCTAAATGTTGAGATTTGGGCGTCCCCGACCGTATTATCGAAACGAAAGATGAACGCCCGTCTTGTTTCGATAATATGGGATGTCCCGCCCCTTTGTGGGGACATCCTCAGAGATGGGCGCCCTTAGAGATGGTCGTCCCCGTTCGATTATCCCCCTCTTTATCTACTATTAGTGTTAAGTGCGAAAGAACACATACAGGGATCCTTTTACTAAGCGGCAGTAAAAGGGGGCCTGCACTAGCGTCAGCGCGTGCTTTTGGTGCATGCTGAGGCCCCCTTTTACCTCAGCGGGTAAAAGGTTATCTCTTTTTTTTCTGAGGACAAGAAATGGCCGTGTGGTAAGTGAATCACTTGCCGTACGGCCATTTCGAGGGGGGAGTACTTACAGGAAATCCCGTGCTAACCCGGCAGTGTGCGGCGCTGCGTGATTATCAGCAGGTAAGTACTGGCGCTATGAAAATAGAAACTTTTTTGTACTTCCTGAAATGGTGCGCGCTGGGGGTGGGAAGTACCGCCAGGCTCCAACGATAGGTCCTGATTTGCGTGCGGCAAGCCTGTTGCTGCGTGTCAACCCTTTAGTAAAAGGGCCCCTCATTTAGATGTTAGCACGTACCGGTTTGAGGGCTGGTGCGCATACAAGATATTTTTCCATGGCAGCGGTGAACCTGCCACTGGTGTTATTCCTGGGTATTCGGAAAATCGGCCATTTCACCCCAGCAGTAAAAATGGCCTTGGCGTGCGGGAATGACCCGGGTAAGGATGCACTAAGGACACTTTCACCTGTTTGGTAAAAGTGTTGGATTATTTGTAGTAAATAATTAGCAGATTTTAGTACACACAGCTTCAGCTTTAGAAATGTTAATTTCTTTCTTCATCTCTCTCTCATTCACCCCAGAATAATTCACTGCTGAGTCACTTTAAAGTTGAAGTAACAAAACATCTGTTTACTCACAGTTTGCAGTTAGATTATAATCAGACAGGCTTATATATACATATTACTATACATTTGTATTATCAGCTTCTTCCATGTGCTTAGATGGTAATGGATGCTCACACCACCATAGATCCTCTCAGGTTAGGAGAGATCATGAGCTCCATGTGCTCCATCTGCTGCATGTGCTGTGTCTAACCCCCACAGGAAGTTGCATAGCTGTGTGACCTCTCTAAGTAATTCACATCAGAGGTCACAGAGTAATCACAGAGAAATAATAGGTGACAGGCAATGCATGTAAAAATACAATTACATTCCAACAAACCCCTTCTCATGCATAACTGTCATGCAATTATTTATTCATACAAAGTCCAAGCTTTATACGCAGATTCACAAAATGTTCTCTGGGTAACGGTTTGGTCATGATGTCAGCTGTCATCTCACTGGTGTGACAATAGTGTAGACTGATGACCCCTTCTTTCGCCAACTCTCGCACGTTGTGGTATTTCGTTGCGATGTGCTTGGTGCGTGACTGAACCTTGTCATTCTGTGACAGTCGGATGCAGCTCTGATTATCTTCCATTATCTGGATTGGTCTCTTTTCAGCTATTCCAAAATCCAGCATAAGTTTTTCAATCCACATCAGTTCTCTGCACGCTTCCGATACAGCCACATATTCAGCTTCTGTAGAAGACAAACTCACAATACTTTGTTTATGACTGGCCCATGAAATTTGTACATTTCCATACATAAACACATATCCACTTGTGGATTTATAATCAGAATGATCCCCTGCCCAATCTGAATCACAGTAACATATTAGTTTTGGATTACTATTGGCTGAAATCTTTAATTTACAATCAATGGTACCCTTTAAATACCTTACCATCCTTTTAACTGCAGTCCAATCTGATTTGGTAGGTGAGCTGACCCTTCTGCTCAAAATTCCTACTGCATTTGCTATATCAGCCCTGTATGTGGTAGCTAGATATAAAAGCTTACCTATGGCTGATCTATATTGGATGTTATCTGGTAAAGGTTCTCTTACTGTTTCATCCTTCAGAAAATCAGTGATCATGGGAGTGCTTACAACTTGGGCATCTTGCATACCTAAACTTTCAATAAGCTCATTTATTTTCTGCTTCTGGCTTAGAAGATAAGAACCATCATTTTGTTTCTCAATTTCTATACCAAGATAGTATGACACATTTCCAAGTTCTTTTATCTCAACATTGAGGTTTAAACACTTTACAATGTCCTTGTACTCTTGCTCACTTTTGCTTGCAATGAGCAGATCATCAACAAAAGCTAAAATGTATGCATATTGTCCATTTCTGCACCTAGTGTACAAGCATTTATCTGCTTCACCTTGCTTAAATCCTAAATTTGTCAATATTTCATGCAATTTATCATTCCAACATTTTGCACTTTGCTTTAATCCATAAAGACCTTTGTTTAATTTACACACTAGCTGTCTTTGTTTTGTATTTATGAAACCTGTTGGTTGTTCCATGTACAAGTCTTCAGTTATATCTCCATGAAGGAACGCTGTTTTCACATCAATGTGGTTGACTTGCATGCCTTTTGAGACTGCAATGCTCAGAAGTGTTCTGATTGTCGTGTGTTTCACTACAGGTGCAAACACTTCATCAAAATCTTCTCCATATTTTTGAAGATATCCCTTTGCCACTAATCTGGCTTTATACCTTTCCACTTTTCCTTGTGCATTCCTTTTTAACTTGAATACCCATTTGCATCCTATAGCTTTCTTGCCAGGAGGTAATTTTGTAAGAATCCAAGTATTATTTTTATCCAATGCATCAATTTCTTCTTGTGCAGCTTTATGCCATTCAGCAGCTTCTTCTGCTGGCATTTTCTCAATCTCATCCCATGTTAAGGGCTCTTGAGCTTCTGCTGACTTTGTTAGGTAAGACAGTCTTGGGGGTGGAACACCTTTGTTTTCCCTGGATGAGCGTCTGACAACAGGTTGGTCTGACCTTTCCGCATCCTCTAAATCTGAGAGTTCTTCTCCAATTGATTCCCCTTCTCCAACTGTACTGTCTTCTTCAATGATCCTTTCTGTGTCTGCTTCCTCTGCCTGTTCCTCGTTAGATACAGGTGAGTTGCTTTCAGACATCTGCCTTGGTATGGCATTTATATACACTGGCATGTCTATTATTGTTCTAGTTTCATATTCTGGATGATAAGGCTCATCTGGGATAATCCAGCCTTTATCAACCCTTTTGTTTTCATCAAAATATGTAACATGTCTTATGCCAACAATGCCAGTTTTCAGATTCAAAATTCTATATCCTTTGTGTCCTGGAGCATAGCCAACTAAAATGCCCCTTTCTGTTGTGGAATCCAGCTTATGCCTTCTTTGCTTTGGTACATGAGCATATGCTGTACTTCCAAATGTTCTTATGTGTGACAGGTTTGGCTTCCTACCATGCCATGTCTCATGTGGTGTGCGCTCAGCGCCTTTAGTTGGCATTCTGTTTTGTAGGTACACTGCTGTGAGAATGGCTTCCCCCCATAGTCTTTTAGGGAGATTGCTATCTGACAGCATACATCTGGTCATTTCCACAAGTGACCTAAATTTTCTCTCTGCAACAGAATTTTGCTCTGGTGTATAAGCTACTGTGGTGATAAGCTGAATGCCTTCTTGTTCTAGAAATGTGCGCATGCTTTGTGAAATGAACTCACCACCATTGTCGGTCTGAAGAACCTTTGGTTTTCTTTCAAATGTATTGCTCACCATGGCTACGTATTTCTTCAGCATGTCTGTGACTTGACTTTTTTCTTTCAGCAAATAGGCCACACAATATCTAGAGAAATCATCCAAGAATATTAGCACAAATCTGTTATTTCCCAATGATGGGATATTAAACGGTCCACATAAGTCACTGTGTATTAAGTCCAGCACTTTATTACTCCTATTTCCTGTGTATGCAGGAAATGAGGGTCTCACACCTTTTTGAGTAACACAGTCTATGCATTTCTCCATTTTACCAGCATCTGCACTTATCTGAATGCCAGTGGCCAGTTGCTTACTGTAAAGATCCTGGATCACCTTAGAATCACGATGTCCCAGGCGGCGGTGCCAGATTTCCAGACTACATTTACCATCATTCTTCCTTACTTGCGCCATATGTGAGGCTTCACCTGAAATGCTCAGTTTATAAACATCATTATGCATAAAAGCTTCAGCATACACTTCATCATTTTTAGAGATTGTGCACTTACTATTTTCAAAATGAATCACAAATCCCTTCTTATCTAATGTAGATACACTAAGCATATTGCAAACTGCTTGGGGAATATACAAGACATCACTTACAGGAATTTCTTTAACTTCATTAGACACTTTGCATTTTAAGAATCCAATACCTTTTGCTTGGATCTTAGCAGTCCCTGCGTTTGCAGTTTTAAGAATACCTTCCTCTGGACACATTTCCTGAAAGAAATCCTTAGAATTGGTTAAATGGCATGTGCTCCCTGAATCCAAAATCCAAGTACTTTCATTTGAATTATTATTTACCATAGTCAAAGATTTTTCTGCCATTAGAAAGCCCTTGTGTTTATCTTTGTCCTTCATACATTTCCTGGTTTGAAAATTCTTTAGTTCCATTGGCTTAGGTGAGCTAGAGGGAGTGTTTTGTGTTTCCTTACACCATTTAGATACATGTCCCTCCTTTCCACATGAGTAGCAAATCAGCTTGCCCTTGGGTGGAGTTTTCCCATAGCTCCGCCTTCCTCTGTTCTTTGCCAAGAAATTTGTTTCATTTCTCTCTGACTTGCTTTGAGAACACATCTCCTCAGAATCATTTATTATGCATTCCTGCCTTAGTTTTGATGTTGCCTGTTCAAAAGATTGCCCTTCAATGGCCTCATTTACAGACCTAAAAACATCAAACTTCTTTGATAGTGAGGTAAAAAGAAATGCTCTTTTCAATGCATCACACATGGGAATTCCAGAAAGTTCTAACTTTTGAAATGAAGACATAAGATGCATAATGTGATCATTACATTTACTTTTATCCCTTAATTTGGTTTCATTCAACTCTGCCAACCAAATTGGTTGCTGCTTTGCATATGTAGTTGCATACATAGTTCTCAGCTTACATAAAATGTCCTTTGGTGTATCTTTTCCCTCCACTAATATGGCTTGTTTCTCTGAGAGAGCTTCCAAAAGCATGCACTTCACATAATAGTTTGCATTGTCCCATTCAGCCATATTTTCATCTGTTCTGTCTTGGTCTAAGCATATATTTAATCCTTTTGCTCGAAGGAGACATATGAATCTTAGTTCCCACTGCTGATAATTAAACTCAGTTAATCTAGGCACCTTGAGAGAATAGAAAAATGGTGAATTTCTTCCCTCAGCCATTTTCTTAGCCTTCTGTCTGCTGTGTGGGGGGAGAGAGAGACAGACTGAATCTTTCCTTTAAAACTTAAGAGAAAAATGTGGCCTTTTTTTCTGCCTGGTAATATTTCTCTTCTTTTTCAATTCCTGAGCCCTGGGCCCATAACCCTTTTGTTGGATTATTTGTAGTAAATAATTAGCAGATTTTAGTACACACAGCTTCAGCTTTAGAAATGTTAATTTCTTTCTTCATCTCTCTCTCATTCACCCCAGAATAATTCACTGCTGAGTCACTTTAAAGTTGAAGTAACAAAACATCTGTTTACTCACAGTTTGCAGTTAGATTATAATCAGACAGGCTTATATATACATATTACTATACATTTGTATTATCAGCTTCTTCCATGTGCTTAGATGGTAATGGATGCTCACACCACCATAGATCCTCTCAGGTTAGGAGAGATCATGAGCTCCATGTGCTCCATCTGCTGCATGTGCTGTGTCTAACCCCCACAGGAAGTTGCATAGCTGTGTGACCTCTCTAAGTAATTCACATCAGAGGTCACAGAGTAATCACAGAGAAATAATAGGTGACAGGCAATGCATGTAAAAATACAATTACATTCCAACAAAAAGGACCCCTTAATGTGGGTTCTGCGCTTTGGTTCATAAACTTATCTATGGCGAGGCCCCAGGATACATGACAGACCTCGTTGACATACCAACCAGAAACACAACAAGATCAACACGCACATACCTAAATCTCCACCACCCAAGTTGCAAAGGAGTCAAATACAAATCAACCTACGCATCCAGCTTCTCCTATATAAGCACGCAATTATGGAATGCACTACCAAATGCCGTGAAAACAACGCAAGACCTAGCCGACTTCCGGAAATCACTAAAAACTTACCTGTTCAAAAAGGCATATCCGAATGATCCCGCTTAAATGCCCGAACCCTGCAACACAACGAATCTAATACTCGAAATGGACATAACATAACTCTTCCTCCTTTCCGATTCCATAATGTGTCTGTCACACATGATCTCTACCATGATATCACTATGTATTTGTCATACCGGAATTGGCGATCGACAACACGGTGCTACGTAAGCCACATTGAGCCTGCAAATAGGTGGGAAAATGTGGGATACAAATGCAACAAATAATTAAATAATTATTTGTCTTAAAGTGGTATATTTATTAATTTTTTTTTCTGGATTTTTTTTTCTCTTTTTGTTTGATCTTTGAACTGTAATATTAAAATCTCTTTGAAAACAACAAATAATTTTAAATCAGTTCTGTGCACGAGTTGCACCTGGGCGTCTTTTTTCTATCTGACTTGGAAATTCTGCAACGCACGGCTGAATTTCTGATTAAACCTGTCTGCGAGTCTGGCTGCCAGAGTTGTTCTAATTGGGTTGATCTGGTCTACTAACAGTGATGCACTGACAGAGGCGCCCTGGGAGCTCTTTGCTAAATTACTTTGTGAAGCAGAGCTGCTGGAAGCATCTTAATTACAAATTGCCAACACATCACTGGGTACTAGGCACGTTAGTGCTACTACTACTTATCATTTCTATAACGCTACTAGACGTACGCAGCGCTGTGCACTTCAACATGAAGAGACAGTCCCTGCTCCACAGAGCTTATAATCTAATCAAGACAGACAAACAGGACAAATAAGGGATGACATGGAGGGGCATAATTGAACGAAAACGTCTATCTCCATGGGCGTTTATCTCCGAGAACGGGTCCGTGAAGGGGCGGACCGAACCGTATTTTCGAAAAAAATAGACGTCCATGTTTTATTCGACAATTTGTGAGCTGGGCGTTTTTGTTTTTCAGTGATAATGGAAAATGAAAGCGCCCAGCTCAAAAACGAATAAATCCAAGGCATTTGTTCGTGGGAGGGGCCAGGATTCGTAGTGCACTGGTCCCCCTCACATGCCAGGACACCAACCGGGCACCCTAGGGGGCACTTTTACAAAAAAAAAAAAAAAGGTAAAAGAGCTCCCAGGTGTGTTGAGCCCCCCAAATCCCCCTCAAAACCCACTGCCCACAAGTCTACACCATTACTATAGCCCTAAGGGGTGAAGGGGGGCACCTATATGTGGGTACAGTGGGTTTGGGGGGGGTTGGACGACTAAGCATTAAGCAGCACAATTGTAACAGGTAGGGGGGGATGGGCCTGGGTCCACCTGCCTGAAGTTCACTGCACCCCCTAACAACTGCTCCAGGGACCTGCATACTGCTGCCGGGAGGTGGGTATGACATTTGAGGGTGAAAATAAAAAGTTGTGAAACATCATTTTTTGTGGTGGGAGGGGGTTAGTGACCACTGGGGGAGTCAGGGGAGGTCATCCCCGATTTCCTCTGGGGGTAATCTGGTCATTTAGGGCACTTTTGGGGGCCTTATTCGTGAAAAAACAGGGTCCAGGAAAAGTGCCCTAAATTCTAGCTACAAACGCATACTTTTTTTCCATTATCGGCGAAAGGCGCCCATCTCTCCTCGGCCGATAACCACGCCCCAGTTTCAACTTCGCCACGCCTCCGACACGCCCCCATCAACTTTGTACGCTTCCGCGATGGAGTGCAGTTGAAAACGTCCAAAATCAGCTTTCCATTATACCGATTTATTCGTTTTTGTGAGATAAACGTCTGTCTCCCGATTTGGGTCTAAATCTAGGCGTTTTTCTCTTTCAATTATAAGGTGGAAAGAGTAGCAAGATTCCGGAATCCCAAAGACTACTACTACTACTTATCACTTCTAAAGCGCTACTAGACGTAAGCAGCGCTGTACACTTGAACATGAAGAGACAGACCCTATTCGACAGAGCTTACAGTCTAATTGGGACAGACAAACAGGACAAATAAGAGATAAGGGAATATTAAAGTGAGGATGATAAAATAAGGGTTCTGAACAAGTGAATAAGGGTTAGGAGTTAAAAGCAGCATGAAAAAGGTGGGCTTTTAGCTTAGATTTGAAGACGGCCAGAGATGGAGCTTGACGTACCGGCTCAGGAAGTTACAGAACACTAGCTGATGAAATATCCGCAGCTTTGTGATGACTTGTGCATGGAGCCTACGCCAGTGCCAAGGTAGTGATGAGGTGCTGCCGAACACTATGGACTGTTACGTGTCTGATAGATAGGATCTGAACCAGGCAAGTACTGGGCCACTGATGCCTGTTGCCGTCAGTTGTGCTAGCATGATATTGTGGTCCACGGTATCAAAAGCTGCTTAGATTAAAAAAAAAATGGTATGTCTTATTCTCAAAAAATATAACACACTTGCAAGGAAATCATAACTGAAATTTAACCCACAATTGTATTGTCTCTCGTCTTAAAAGGAGAAATTTCTTCCTCCTTTCTTGCGTAGTCCTGGACACATCCGGGAATACCTGAATCTTCTCCCCCATATATATCATTGAAAAATTTGTCGACAATATTGTCTCAATAATGCCTCTTTGACCATAAGAAAAACAAAGGACACCAACAAAGTAGATCTATATTCAACTTCTTCCTGTGACTGATCCAATAGAGCAGAAACATCCAAAGACTCATGAGCTGGTTCCTTTGATTTTAAACCACGATTAGGCAACATATATAATTTTTGTATTGGGGGAAGATTATCTTCAGAGTATTAAAAAAATTCTTTAAGAAACTTATTAAATAGGTCTCTTAATTGGGGTAAAGTTAAGAAAAGGAAAATTCAAAATTCTCAAATTTAAGTTTCTTGCCCCATTCTCTAAATTTTCAATTTTTCTGTGTACCAGGTCTGCGTTCTGAAATAATCTAACTCCTAAACCTAACCCTTCAACTGTCCCCTATCCCTGATATGCAGTGGCGTTCCTAGGGGGGCGGACACCCGGGGCGGTGCCCCACCCCCCGGGTGCAGTGCCCCCCCCCCCAGATGCAGCGCGGACCCCCCCGGCGAAAGACACCCCCCAAGAAAGAGCCCCCCCCGGGTGCATGCCGCTGGGGGGGGGGGGGTTCCGCAGCGCGTGCCTCCTGCGAGTTTACTAACTTTGCTTGTTCGCTGCAGCTCCCTCTGCCCCAGAACAGGAAGTAACCTGTTCCGGGCAGAGGGAGCTGCAGCGAACGAGAGAACTTAGCGAACTCTCGCAGCAGGCGCG
Source organism: Microcaecilia unicolor (assembly GCF_901765095.1). Lineage (NCBI taxonomy): Eukaryota > Metazoa > Chordata > Amphibia > Gymnophiona > Siphonopidae > Microcaecilia > Microcaecilia unicolor. The sequence continues at coordinate 22,700,876 of NC_044034.1, forward strand.
TGCCATGGCACCCCCCAGCGGCGTGCACCAGGGGCGGACCGCCCCCCGCCCTTGGTACGCCACTGCTGATATGTCCTGTCTGTCCTAACCCTTATCCCTTACTTGTCCTGTCTGTCTGTCATAATTAGATTGTAAGCTCTGTCGAGCAGGGACTGTTGCTCCATGTTCAAATGTGAAGCGCTGCGTACGTCCGGTAGCGCTATAGACATGATAAGTAGTAGTAGTAGTAGAAAACCAGCAGTTCTAACATCGAGACCAATCTACTTCAATTCTTTGAAGGAGTGAACAAATATGTGGACAAAGGGGAGTCGGTTGATATTGTGTATCTGGATTTTCAAAAGGCATTTGACAAGGTACCTCATGAAAGGCTACAGAGGAAATTGGAGGGTCATGGGATAGGAGGAAATGTCCTATTGTGGATTAAAAACTGGTTGAAGGATAGGAAACAGAGAGTGGGGTTAAATGGGCAGTATTCACAATGAAGAAGGGTAATTAGTGGGGTTCCTCAGGGGTCCGTGCTAAGACAGCTGCTTTTTAATATATTTATAAATGATTTAGAGATGGGAGTAACTAGCGAGGTAATTAAATTTGCTGATGACACAAAGTTATTCAAAGTCGTTAAATCACGACAGGATTGTGAAAAATTACAAGAGGACCTTACGAGACTGGGAAACTGGGCGGCTAAATGGCAGATGATGTTTAATGTGAGCAAGTGCAAGGTGATGCATGTGGGAAAAAAGAACCCGAATTATAGCTACGTCATGCAAGGTTCCACGTTAGGAGTTACGGACCAAGAAAGGGATCTGGGTGTCGTCGTCGATAACACACTGAAACCTTCTGCTCAGTGTGCTGCTGCGGCTAAGAAAGCGAATAGAATGTTGGGTATTATTAGGAAAGGTATGGAAAACAGGTGTGAGGATGTTATAATGCCGTTGTATTGCTCCATGGTGCGACTGCACCTTGAGTATTGTGTTCAATTCTGGTCGCCGCATCTCAAGAAAGATATAGTAGAATTGGAAAAGGTGCAGTGAAGGGCGACTAAAATGATAGCGGGGATGAGACGACTTCCCTATGAAGAAAGACTAAGGAGGCTAGGGCTATACAGCTTGGAGAAGAGATGGCTGAGGGGAGACATGATAGAGGTATATAAAATAATGAGTGGAGTGGAACAGGTGGATGTGAAGCGTCTGTTCACGCTTTCCAAAAATACTAGGACTAGGGGGCATGCGATGAAACTACAGTGTAGTAAATTTAAAACAAATCGGAGAAAAGGTTTCTTCACCCAATGCATAATTAAACTCTGGAATTCGTTGCCGGAGAAAGTGGTGAAGGCGGTTAGCTTAGCAGAGTTTAAAAAGGGGTTGGACGGTTTCCTAAAGGACAAGTCCATAAACCGCTACTAAACGGACTTGGAAAAATCCAAAATCCCAGGAATAACATGTATAGAATGTTTGTACGTTTGGGAAGCTTGCCAGGTGCCCTTGGCCTGGATTGGCCGCTGTCGTGGACAGGATGCTGGGCTCGATGGACCCTTGGTCTTTTCCCAGTATGGCATTACTTATATGTACTTATGAGACAAATTGTGAAAATCATCTAACAAGGATACAAGGACCATCTCAATTGTTTAACTGGATTTGAATCCAAATCTGACAAAGATCTAGCCAGTTTCTCTTTCCTCTAGTTGATCACCGAGCTGAATGCAGACTGTTCATTCTGAAAGTTTTCCTGGAAATGGGATGTTAGATATTGGCTGGTAACCTTCAAGCTTGTGCCGGTCAAGGTTGTTCTTCGTTAGCAGAGGGCACACCCTTCCTTTCTTTATGCTGTTGGTAGCAGGGGCGTAGACAACAGATTTTGGGTGGGCCTAGACAAAAAGTGGATGGGCACCAAGTGTTCCTCCTCTCCCCCCCCCCCCAACCACCACCCAAAAAATATCTCAGCTGGTGGGAAAACGCTTCTTTCCACCTTGTTAGTCTGCAGCAGACGTGCTGAAAAATGAGCATATTCAGGTGCCAGCATCGTCGAGAGTAGCGTTTTCGTTACCATAAGGGGCAAGTCTTCAGCTGGCCGAGCTTGGGATCCCAGCTATCGCTAAACGTGTGCTACTGAGCCCTAAATGGGTGGACCCTGGCCCACTGGTTGGTAGTTGCCTGTTAGAAAAGGGGCAGTTTCTATGAGGCCTCTGCTTGTTTTGCTGCACTAGGCAGAGGTCGATGGAGCAGGTGGTTGGATGAAGGCCTCTCCCCTATTTTCAGGTTAAAATAGTTTATCTAACTTCCCAACTTAGCAGCACTTGTACATGTACGAGGGAAAAGTCTCAACTACTACGGCAATATTCCAAAAATCTTATTTGTTTAATTGCACGTAGAAAAAGTCATCACAGACTAAAAAACCCTCAAAAACATTTTTTAAAGAATTTTTCAATATTTTCAGTGTGAGTGTTACTCCATAAATCTGTTTTAACAGTTTTTTGATGCTTTCACTTGAAAACATTCCATGTTTTCAAAAAAACGCAAATCAGTCGATTGCACTTATCTTGCCATGTTGTCCTCCAAACAGTGCGCTGACTCCTACGGTCCCGTTTCGATAGTCTTCGTCAGGGAACCCAGCGGCATAGAGATCTCAACAACATTTTTGTGGATCTTGGGTAACATTAATATATATAAGATTTTTCAGCTCTCACGCTTTTTGCCTTCAATGGAAAAAATACGATGTGTTTTTGGGTAAAGTTTGCAGTTTTACTGTGAGACGCGATCATCGCTTGTTTAATAAAAGAATGTTTTGTTTGCCCTAGTATCATTGTTGTTGAGACCTCTACGCCGCTGGGTTCCCTGACGAAGACTATCGAAACGGGACCGTAGGAATCAGCGCACTGTTTGGAGGACAACATGGCAAGATAAGTGCAATCGATTGATTTGCATTTTTGTTTTTAAAACATGGAATGTTTTAAAGTGAAAGCATCAAAAAACTGTTAAAACAGATTTATGGAGTAACACTCACACTGAAAATATTGAAAAAATTTTAAAAAATGTTTTTGAGGGTTTTTTTTAGTCTGTGATGACTTTTTCTACGTGCAATTAAACAAATAAGATTTTTGGAATATTGCCGTAGTAGTTGAGACTTTTCCCTCGTACATGTACAAGTGCTGCTAAGTTGGGAAGTTAGATAATCTATTGGTATCAGCAGTGGAAATCAGGTGTTGGAAATCAGGTTAAAATAGTCCCAAATGCCTGTGTAAGAAGGGGGGACAATTCCTGGTTAACTGACAGGAGACTGGATGAGACTGCCCTAGGGGTCCTGGCAAAGACTTTTATTTATTTATTTATTGCATTTCTAATCTTGTCTATCACCTAAGTGGAGTACAAATAAACATACACAAAAATAGAGCAAACATACCTTATACATAATATGTTGGTAAAGAATTCAGCAAAGTCACTGCTGTTCAGTTTCAACTGGCAAGGCTGGTTCTGTGTGGGGCTTGCAGTAGGCCGTTTGCTAGGCTGAATAGGTGCTTGGTTGAACTGGCAGCTCGTTCAGTGCTTTTTGGTTCCTGTTACGGTGTAGTGGCATTTTGTAAGGTGTTTCTTACAGTATGAGCGTTGGGAAGCCGTGCTGTCTATTCTCCCATGTGACACCGAGACCCTGAAGCAGCCTTGCGAAACGCTGGCCACCGTCGGCTCGGCACATGAATAGAGGAGAGAGCAGCACAGCATAACTCAGGACAACGCAATCCAGAAGCACCAACTTGAAAGATAAGTGACGGTGCTATTTTCGTTACTGTATATCGAAAAAATCAATTAAACAGTAGAACTGAGATAACCTACACTAGCAGGAAATACGTTACATCAGAAGGTTTTTGGCCGATGATGAAGGCAGGATCCTTTGATCCGTTCTAGCTTCAACAGACACATTTAAAGATCTGTAAGCTCTTTGAGGCCTTTTTTCCTGGTAAACAGTAGACTGCAGTGCATATAATTTAATTAGAGTCATTTTTGAGCAGCGGATTTTGTTGTATGTAGAGTATAAATTCTTACAGTTTATACTGTCCTTATCCAGGTGAAATTTACACCATCTCTCCGGTTTTTGTCCTTGGCGCTTAAGGATCTGACGTTCTGAAGAGATCCAAGGTGAGCATTTGTGAGTGGGCCATAAGACCTTTTTTTAGTGGTGCTGTTTTCCCTAGGCCCTTAGCTAAGTTTGTATTCCAAATATCAACCTGTTCTGACACTGTAATTGTCTTCTCATCCCGATGGCGAAAGTGAAAGGCCTCTAGGAAATTCTCAGCAGTCAGTTTTTTCTTGTTTCTGATCTCCTTCCAAACTCTGGAAGGAAGCCTTCCACTTCAAGTGATCATAGAGGAAATCTGATTAGAAAATGGTCTGTCCGTGATAGAGTTATTATCTTGACACCATTGTCCTGCTGTTCTGGAATGTCTACCCCCTTAGAGAATACCAAACCTAGTATGTGACCCTTTTCATGGGTTGAAAAATGAATCAGCTGTGTGGATTCTAGTGCTGTCATTGTGTCCATGTGGTGGTATTTGGGATTTCAATATGTAGATATAAAGTCTCCCATGATCGCCAATTTATGGAAGCTCAGGGTCATCTCTGTAATCAGATTGAGGGCTTCTTGCATGATGATGTGTTCTTAGGAGGTGGTCGGTAAACTATGAACAGTTAGATTGGTTTCTCTTCTTTTAGCTGTCGTTAAAAAATTTCTGATTCAGTTAGGTGGGAGATGGTGGTTTTGCACGGTTTGAGTATGTCCCGAATCCAGAGTACTACCCCTTCACCCTGTCTCCCTGGTCTTGGTTGATGGTCGGATGTTGAAACCTGTTGATAATCCTCTGGTTGCATGCCAGGTTTCAGTTATTCCTAAAATGTCTAGATGCTGTTCACAGATGACATCATGGATCATTAGGGATGTCCTGGTAGCTGATCATTCACCTGGCCTGTGGTTCCAGAGAGTAATCTAGGGGTGCTGGGGATAGTGTGGGTGTGGCAGGGAGGTGATTGTTTAGGTATTGTTAGGGAGGTTTTTTCCCTTTTGCACTTATGTCTTCTCTTTGGGTGGTGGGGATTATAGTTTCTATTTCCACACACCACTGGGATTCCTGAGGTCTTGTCATCTCCTCATCATAGGCCTGGAGGCACCCTAGCCAGTCAGGTTTTCAGGATGCCCACAATGAATATTCATGACAGAGATTTGCATGCACTGTCATGAATATTCATTGTGGGCATCCTGAAAACCTGACTGGCTGGGATGTCTCCAGGACCAGGTTTGGGAACCACAGCCATAGGCAAATCCTTGATGTTTAGGCATCGTTCAACCGATGGCCAGCAGAATTAAAGAAAGGTCTCTTAAGATCAAGAGTCTATCGGTGGCGTTGGATGCTACTTAATTTCACTATTTAAACAGATTTTACCAGGTGGCACTAAAGTCTCTGTGGGTCCGGAGGTTTGAGAGAACAAAGGTCCTTTTGCGTTGTAAAACGAGTATCAATTTTGGTGTGCATGGATAATGGCGCTATAGCATGATTCAGTCTGAAGCTCCAGCAGGACTCCCATCTGCTGCTGGCATAAGAAGCAGAAACGGGTCCAAAATGGTTCAATCCCAGTGACGTTCTGCCACAATTTCCATTCCCTGCCAGCAAGAGAGGACCTTGACTGTAGATATGCTGGCAAAATGAGGCAGCAGTAGGGGATGACAAGAGGGTGGAATGAAGAGAAGGTAGCGGAGGGAAAGGAATTAACTTACCTCCCTTTTCCCTCATGCTCACACTCTCGCATGCATTCACACTCCCCCCCCCCCCCACCAGTGGCAACCCCATCACTGCTCTCCAAATCACTCATACCCCCCCCCCCCCCCCCAGTTACTCACTATACATTCAATCGCACACTCATTCACACACAATCAATTCACACATGTACTCCGCTAAACACACCTCTGTGAGAGGCAGAGGGAACACGCACTTTTCATTTTGCTGTGCTACAGTTTCCAGCTCGTCAAATACTTTAACCTTAGGCACGGAATTGGGAAGAAAAGGGTTGTGGAAAAGAGAATGAAAATCCACTGCAAAATGATGGTAGAGTCCAAATTTGTGTAACTTAGGCTGCTCTCTTCAAAGGCAAATGAAAAATAAATATCAAACCCATGAGCTGAATCATTTGTACATGCGATACAGTTTTATAGACACATTCAAGGCCAATGTAGTAAATCACCCATTGTTTAGTTAAGGCAGTGGACATATGCCAGGTTTTCACTGAAAGCCACATGCTCTGCGTACTGTGAGGTATTTGAGTGCTACATGTGCAAAATGAATACTCCCTAACCATACTACTTTCAAGCGGGCATCTAGCGTTGAAAATCATTTTGTAGAGATAAGTCCATTACGTTGCTGACCCATCAGTTGGCTGAGCCTTGTAAGTTGACTGAGACCACTGCGTGATCCCGCCATCAGTTCTGTTAAACTCAATCCCCCCCCCCCCAATATTATGCGGTGAGGGGCTGAATATCGGCAATTAACTGGACTCTGCACCTGGAATGCCCACAAAGTTAGCCGCTTTTGAGTTCGACATTAACCGTCATTTTCAGTGAAGATAACCAGGTAAGGGCCAAGGAAAATGATCGGATAGCTGTGAACAAGTGATTTAACCAGTTGGTGCCCATTTCTGGCTGGTTGAATCGTTTTGAATATCAGCTGGAATGGAGTTAAGTGCTTGGAGGTCCTCGGTGATCATGCCACAGAAACCCAGAACACCTCTGGGGCTCTTCAGCTTGGAGAAAAGACGGCTGAGGGGAGATATGATAGAGGTCTATAAAATAATGAGTGGCGTGGAACGGGTAGACGTGAATCGCTTCCTTACTCTTTCCAAAAATGCTAGGACTAGGGGGCACGCAATGAAGCTAAAAAACAACTAAATTTAAACCGAATTGGAGAACATTTTTCTTCACTCAATGTGTAATTAATCTCTGGAATTCATTGCCAGATAATGTAGTAAAAGCAGTTAGCTTAGCAGGGTTTTAAAAAGGTTTGGCTAACTTCCTAAAGGAAAAGTCCATAGACCATTATTAAAATGGACTTGGGGAAAAATCCACTGCTTATTTCTAGGATAAGCAGCATAAAATGTATTGTACTTTTTTGGGATCTTGCCAGGTATTTGTGGCCTGGATTGGCCACTGTTGGAAACAAGATGCTAGGCTTGATGGACCTTCAGTCTGTCCCAGTATGGCATGTACTTATGAATAGAAGGGTTCCTGTGCTTTGCATAGCATTGCCTTCCAATCTTTTACCCCTTCCTTCATGCATGTAGAAGGACAGTAGCACTCCTTACCTGTATCTTACTTCTCCTCTACCAGCTTCAGTATGAGCACACAGGCATGGAGGAGAGCAAGACTATAGTACCCTGCATGGTTCACACTTCACACGTAGACCAGCAGAGGAGGAGACAGACACAGATTGATCGAAGAGATGATGGAAAGGTTTATATCACAAGCTGATCTGATAGTAAATTGTCATAAAGGTAGACAAGAGATAAGACTTTTATTCCTTCTCCTGTTGACGTAGCTGACATGGACATTTCTGGGGTGTGCGGAATTCTGGTACCCTTTTATTTTATGGATACATACCTGACTTTCGATCCACATGCTACCATAACCTGAAGATACTTAGATGCTTGTGTCCTGTTTTAGCAGAAAATGATTTCTCTAGGGTAGTTCAAGTGCTTATTATGTTGTGTGTGGATTTTGGAAACATAGTTTTGTATGGCTTGCCTGCTTAAGAACATAAGAGTAGCCATAGTGGGTCAGACCAATGATCCATCTAGCCCAGTATCCTGCTTCCAACAGTGGCCAATCCAGGTGACAAGTACCTGGCAAAATCCCAAAGAGTAGCAACATTCCATGCTACCAAGTCCCATTTCCCTTTCCCTATTTGAGATTCTACATGGAATGTTGCTACTATTGGAGATTCTAGATGGAATGTTGCTACTATTGGAGATTCTGTTGCTACTATTTGAGATTCTACATGGAATGTTGCTACTATTGGAGATTCTAGATGGAATGTTGCTACTATTGGAGATTCTGTTGCTACTATTTGAGATTCTACATGGAATGTTGCTACTATTGGAGATTCTAGATGGAATGTTGCTACTATTGGAGATTCTGTTGCTACTATTTGAGATTCTACATGGAATGTTGCTATTCCCCTAGCAGCATTCCATGTAGAAGCCTGCCCTTGCAGATCAGCAACACGGCTGCGCAGGACGGCAGACTCACAGAAACAGAAGCCTGCGCGGCCGCATTGCTGATCTGCAAGGGCAGGCTTCTCCATGCAATGTTGCCAGTGGAGGAGTAGGATAGTGGTTAGTGCAGCGGACTCTGATCCTGGGGAACTGAGTTCAATTCCCACTGCAGCTCCTTGTGACTCTGAGCAAGTCACTTAACCCTCCATTGCCCCAGCTACAAAATAAGTACCTGAATATATGTAAACTGCTTTGAATGTAGTAGCAAAAACCTCAGAAAGGCAGTATATCAAGTCCCATTTCCTTCCCTATTTGAGATTCTACTTGGAATGTTGCTACTATTGAGATTCTGTTGCTACTATTTGAGATTCTACAAGGAATGTTGCTATTCCACTAGCAACATTCCATGTAGAAGCCTGCCCTTGCAGATCAGCAACGCGGCTGCGCAGGCTTCTGTTTATGTGAGTCTGACATCCTGCACGTACACTCACAGAAACAGAAGCCTGCGCGGCCGCATTGCTGACCTGCAGGGGCAGGTTTCTATATGGCATGTTGCTAGTGGAGAAGTAGCCTAGTGGTTAGTGCAGTGGACCTTGATCCTGGGGAACTGAGTTCAATTCCCACTGCAGCTCCTTGTGACTCTGGGCAAGTCACTTAACCCTCCATTGCCCCTGGTACAAAATAAGTACCTGTATATATGTAAACTGCTTTGAATGTAGTTGCAAAAACCTCAGAAAGGCAGCATATCAAGTCCCATTTCTCTTCCCTTCCCTGTCCCCATGACCATCTCAATATGGACATTTCCTCCAGGAACTTATCCAAACCTTTTTTAAACCCAGATACGCTTCTACTCTTCACTCTTTCCATAGGGCCTCATGGCTTATACTGGGCATGTCTCGCTCAGACCGTATCACCCTAACTGGCTGCCCATTGATCAATGTATACAACATAAAGTGCTTATGCTTTTGTTTAAATCACCTCTGTATTTGTGTTGTCATTGTTTACATTTGCTTCTCCAGCCACATGTAACAAGTTGGCCATCATGTTTGCATTCCCAGTTTTCGTACACTTTGGCTCCTTTGGTCGATGGTGGTAGCCTTACTGTAACCCAGGCACGAACCTTTTCTTTCTCACCTGTTGCACGTTGTGTTACGTAACAGAAATGATGTTGATTTTTGTAGGTTTTAAAGGCCTCTTTATTTAGAAGTGCTTTTTATTATTCTTTTGTTAATTTCCATCTGTTTCTTCTGAGTTTCTGCACTTTTATGTTTTTGTTTATTGTAAATGTTTGTTTTGTACTTCGCCTTGACCCATGGCAATTTGGCAGGTTATAAGCTTTGTAAATAACATTAAGTAGAAGAGAACTTGAGACTGTAACTGTTTGTAATCACTGGCATATAAGGTTACTGTAAATACTTACTCTGAATCAAGCATCTCAGTTTTCTGAAGTCCCAGTTCACAGCTTGGAAGTCTGCTTTATTGACTGGGTAGGAAAACCCCGGTGCAAACCGAGAACAAATTATCAGCATGGCAAACTTATTGTTGTATTGAAGCCCAACATGGCTATGTTTTGGCGGACACCTGCATCAGGGGTTTATAAAAGTCAGGTATGTAGGAGGAAAAGACATAATAAAACTTTCACCTTGTTTGGTACAAGTCACTATTGTAGTCACAAACTGCCTGTTTCCGCAAGGGCAGGACCAGAGCTGAGAGACAGAGAAGGGAAAACTGAAGTAAGTGCCGAGCCTGCATGCTTTTTACCGCATGAGGTAAATCAGGATGGCTTTTAAAATTCGGAGGGAGGGGGCCTGGAACTGGAAGGGAGCGAGGAAGGGATGACGACCCTGGAACTGGGAAGGAGGGGGGACCCTGGAACTGGGAGGGAGAGAGGGGGGACCCTGTAACTGGGAGGGAGGACCCTGGAACTGGGAGGGAGGGAGGGGGGAACCTGGAACTCGGAGGGAGGGGGAGGGAAAGGAGAGAGAGAGGGAAGGGAGGAAGGGGGGTCTGGAACTCGAAGGGAGGGAGGGGGGCCTGGAACTGGGAGGGACTGTAACTGGGAGGGAGGGAGGGGGGCCTGGAACTCGGAGGGAGGTGGAGGGGCCTGGAACTCGGAGGGAGGTGGAGGGGGGAATGCACCACCTGTAAAAAAAAATATTCAGCACCCCAAATCAAAGGGAAGGAGGGAGGGAGGGGGTGGAAGGGGGTGATGGGGAGGAGGAGGTGGAGGGGGGTGATGAGGAGGAGGGGGGCCCTGGAACCTTGCTAGTGCCCATTTCCTTTCTGTTAGAAACGGGCCTTTTTTACTAGTATCAAATAAAGTCATCCACTTGAAAAATTGGTTGTTGCAATTGTATAAAGATAATAATTAGTGTGCTCCGTGTGCCCAAGTAGTGCAGAAGCTTTGGGAAGCAGTAAAACTGCAAGAGTACATGATTTATTATCTTTATATAATTACGACGACCAATTTTTCAAGTGGATGACTATATTTGATATAAGAGACTCCTGATGCAGGCCTAATCGGCCAAAACATGCCTACGTCGAGTCTTGATTATCACGACCATCTTTTCATAAATTGTTTTATTATTTGGAGTGTTGTCCACGGAGTCAACCTAAATTTAGGTCTACCATTCAGTTGCCAGTCCTCTGGACACACCTAGCTGGCCAGGTTTTCAGGATATCCACAATGACTATGCATGAGATACATTTGCATGCACTACCTCCATTCTGTGCATTCATGTATATTCATTATGGACATCCTAAAACCCTGACTGGCTAGGTGAGTCCCGTGGACTGGGTTGAGGGTGTATGAGCCTGATTTAGGTGCCTTACACTGAACATTAGCGAAAGTCTGAATTTTTTTCCCTACCCTAAATCTGCCCTGTTGCCTAAATATATTGAGACCAATAGTTTGAGAGTTAGGCTCCTAAATTTAGGAGTTTGGTGAAATTTTGAGTATGAATTTAGGCACGGACATGGTAAATTTTAATGAGGTCAATTTAGCAGTCTGTCAAAATTAGGAGCATCAACCCTTTGAATGAGAGTCACAATATTTTATGCCTCTGACATCACAATTTGCATTGGTCAGTGGATAGTTTGAAATAACCTTGGCTTTCTAAATTTTGCAGTGATGCACGAGAGCCATTGATGGGACAAATAGTTTGGAGATATCAGCGCTTGTTCGCTTCTCCTTGTTTCCTAAGATAAAGCGCTTTAGAAATTAGTACTGAGGGCACTGTTCCCTCTAAGCTGAGCGAGCCTTCTCCACTTACAGTCCTGCCAGTGGGGGGTGCTGTTTCAGTATCACATCCTATATAATAATTTGCACCGCCAACGTTCCATTGCTGTCTGGCTGCCTGGGTTCGTAACATCTGACGTCAGCTAGCCTCCTGCGTTCCATTCCCCCTCACTACTCCGCCCTCGCGTCAAAACGTAATTATGTCAGAGGGCAGAACAGTGAGAGGGAAGGGAACGCTGGAGGTGAGCTGACGTCAGGATGTTATCAACGGAAGGGAAGCCAGCCAGGCCAGCCAGAAAACGATGAGGGGAGGGCAGATCAGATCAGAATCGATGGGCATGGATGGGATGAGAGGACGGAAGAGAATCGCGGGACACGGATGGGAGGGCAGGGAAGAGGAGACTCGCTGGACATGGAGGGGAGGGGATGGGAGGGGAGGGAAGAATCGCTGGACATGGAGGGCGGGGCAGGGGAGAGACAAAAAATCGCTTACAAGAGAGCCTTCCTAGGGCCCATTTCATTGTTGAGGAAACAGGCTGGGTTCCATTAATTTTCAATAGTGAGACACAGGCAAGCTCTACAGGACTCCAGGGAACCTGCCTGTCCCTAGCAGTTGAAAACACAATATTGAAGCACTGCCCCTACGGGCAGCAATATTGTTGGAGGACTCCCACTCAGCATTGAGGGAACAGTGGTAACAAGGACATGAGAAGAAAATAATTGCTTGAGAACTGCACGCAGCTCACCTTATATCCAGCGAGTTAATTTTGCTATGTGCTGGGACCAGGGAGTTAAGGCAGTGGCATAGCTGTGGGGGGCACGGGGGCCTGGGCCCCCCAAATTGGCTCTGGGGCCCCCGCTTTGGCTGGTGGAGGTCCCGAAATGCTCAGGTTCATTAAAACAAGCGTGCACAGTGTGACTGAGAACAAAGCAGGGCAGGCAATGCGGGACAAACGCTTCAGCTGGTGGGGGTTGGGGGCCCCCACCAGCCAAGGTACCACCGTGCAGCGGCGGCAGGGGCAGTGAGGGGATGGCGGCAGGGAGGCGGGCCAAAATGTGCCCCCTCCACTCTTTGGGCTCTGGCCCCCTCTTCCTGTTGAGGTCTGGCTATGCCCCTGGGTTACGGAAAAGTTCTAAACCATGATGACCCCGGGCAGGTCGGTGATCTGACTATTGTAACCAGATTTGTGTTTCTGGTGGTGCTACAGTGATGCTGCTGAAGCATAATTGACAGTACCGGAAACAGACATTCCACGTCTATCCGCCATGTGGCATTTATTTTGATTTGATTAAATTATGCTCCATGCTCATTGTTTCTGCTCACGGTGGGACCATTAACACCACACCACAAAGGGTAACGCAGTAGAACTTATAGTAGCCAAATTACCTCCTTGATTAAATCTTGGAACTAATTGAATATTTCCCACTGGGGCTCTGAACAATAGCTAATCACACAGTGCAGAAGCCAACAGCAAACAACACAACGTAGAATAACCTGGCAACTTGTATTCTTAAAGAGCAGCATGACACGTGTCTCCAAAATGCTGCTAATGTGTACCTCAAGCCGACCTTCCCCTTTAAACATGCTAAGTGGGAGTCTCCAAATAGATTCCTCCGTGACTGTCTGCAGTCACGCCTGTTTGTATACGGTCTTGGAACCCTATGTTACACCAAATGCAGAGACTGGAATTGACATGTTCAGGTCAGGACCTGCTCACTTCTGCCGGTATTTTCAATATGACATCTAAGTCCAAATTGAGACTCTCTGCCAAAAACGTCTCAAAAAAACAAACAAACCCACAAACAACCCATCTGGATCATAGCCATAGGTGCTCAGTATAAGAGGCTTAGCCTTCCCAGCTTCAAGACCCTGACTCTCGCCGGGTTGTCCGGGTCATGGCCACTCCAGGTGCCTGCATCTCTCTCCCTGGGTCCAGCACCTCTCTGTCTCCATCCCAGTTTCAGCGTCTCTCCTCTTTCCTTCCCCTCCTGTTCCCGGTTCCAGTGTCTGTCCCTCTCTCTCCCTCCCCCAAATCCCTCTCACTTTTTACCCATCACTGCCAGTAACTGCAGTGCTTCAATTAAATCAGCCTATCTCAAGGCTTGAGGCCTTCCCTATGATGCATCCTGCCCTCTCTGATGTAACTTCCTGCTTCTGTGAGGATGGGACGTGTCACAGGGAAGGCCCAAAGCCCTGAGGCAGGCTGATTTAATTGAAGATAGGAAGGGGAGGGACGCCTTAACTGGGAAGGGGAAGGAAAGGGAACAGATGCTAGAACCGGCCGGGGGGGGGGGGGGGTAATGAGGAAGGAAAGGTGACAGATGCTGGACCTGAGAGATGCTGGATAGAGGGATGCAGGAGGTAGTATTCTACTGGACATGGGGAAGAGAGGGACAGAAAAACAGGAAGAGGGGCTGGACCCAGGAACTGGAGGGAGAGGTATTGATGCTGGACCAGCCGGGGGGGGGGGGGGGGAGTAGAAAGGAGGGATAGAGAGACTGAGACTGGAGGAGAGGAAGTATTGGGGAAGACTCTGAACCTAAGAGGGAGAGATAGTGGGCGGGGGAGGGAGAGAAGGAGAGAGATACTGGGCCCAGAGTAGAAGGTAGGGGGTATGGTGTGTGGGCTGTGGGAGGAAAGGAAAAGAAAAGAAAGAGAAGGGACAGGGAGACAAGAAAAGATATTGGGCATGGAGGGAGCACATAAGCACCGCCATACTGGGAAAATAACAAGGGTTTATCAAGCCCAGCATCCTGTCTCCGACAGCGGCCAATCCAGGCTTCAAGAACCTGGCAACCCCCCCCCCCCCCCCCCCCCAAAAAAATAATTTTTTAATAATGTTCAATGGATTTCTCCTTCAGGAATCTGTCCAAACCCCCCTTAAACTCCGTAAGGCCAGCTGCTGTCACTACATTCTCCGGCAACGAGTTCCAGAGTCTTAACTACACACAGAGTAAAGAAAACCTTTCTCCTATTTGTTTTAAATCTACCATATTCTAGCTTCATCTTGTGTCCCCTGGTTCTATTATTGTTTGAAAGCGTAAACAAACGCTTCACATCTGTCCGCTCTACTCCGCTCATTATCTTGTAGACTTCTATCATATCACCCCTCAGCCGCCTTTTCTCCAAGCTGAAGAGCCCTAACCTTCTCAGCCTTTCCTCATAGGGAAGTCGTTCCATTCCCTTTATCATTTTCATCGCCTCTGCACCTTCTCCAATTCTTTTATATCTTTTTTGAGATGCGGCAACCAGAATTGGGCACAATATTCGAGGTGTGGTGGCACCATGGAGTGATACAATGGCATTATAACATCCTCGTGTTTGTTTTCCATCCCTTTCCTAATAATACTCAACATTCTGTGCGCTTTCTTAGCCACCGCAGCACACTGAGCAGAAGTTTTCAACGTCTTATCAACGATGACTCCCAGATCCCTTTCTAGGTCTATGACTCCTAACGCGGAACCTCTTTTCCGGAGATGGGAAGGCGGTAGAACGAGAGGACATGAAATGAGATTGAAGGGGGGCAGACTCAGGAAGTATTTTTTCACAGAGAGGGTGGTGGACGCTTGGAATGCCCTCCCGCAGGAGGTGGTGGAGATGAAAACGGTAACGGAGTTCAAACATGCGTGGGATATGCATAAAGGAACCCTGTGCATAAGGAATGGATCCTCAGAAGCTTAGCTGAAATTGGGTGGTGGAGCAGGTGGGGGGAAGAGGGGTTGGTGGTTGGGAGGCTAGGATAGGGGAGGGCAGACTTATACGGTCTGTACCAGAGCCGATGATGGGAGGCGGGACTGGTGGTTGGGAGGCGGGAAATACTGCTGGGCAGACTTATACGGTCTGTGCCCTGAAAAGGACAGGTACAAATTCAAGGTAAGGTATACACATATGAGTTTGTCTTGGGCAGACTGGATGGACCATGCAGGTCTTTTTCTGCCGTCATCTACTATGTTACTATGTTATGTTACTTGCATGACATAGCTGTAATTCGGGTTCCTCTTACCCACATGCATCACTTTGCACTTTTCAACACTGAACTTCATCTGCCACTTGGACGCCCAATCCCCCAGTCTCGCGAGGTCCTTCTGTAATCTTTCACACTCCTCCTGCGACTTGACGACCCTGAATAACTTTGTGTCATCTGCGAATTTAATTACCTCACTAGTTACTCCCTTCTCTAGGTCATTTATAAATATGTTAAAAAGCAGCGGTCCCAGCACAGACCCCCACTAACTACCCTTCTCCATTGAGAATACTGACCATTCAATCCTACTCTCTGCTTCCTATCTTTCAACCAGCTCTTAATCCATAGTATAATACCCTACCTCCGATCCCATGACTTTCCAGTTTCCTCTGGAGTCTTTCATGAGGCACTTTGTCAAATGCCTTCTGAAAATCCAGATACACAATATCCACCTGCTCCCCATTGTCCATATGTTTGTTCACCCCCTCAAAAAAATGCAGTAGATTTGTGAGGCAAGACTTCCCTTCACTAAATCCGTGCTGACTTTGTCTCATCAGCCCATGTTTATGTATTTTTGTTTTTGAACAGAGAGAGGGACATAGAAGAGCAATGTTAGATAGAGGGGAAATACGGACACACAGGGACAATGTTAGACATGGGGGATGCTGATCACAGGGGAAGGGATAGAGACTCTGGGTGGAAATGCAGGACAGTTCAAGATAGGGTCGCAGAGGTGAGATGCTGTAAATAGTGGAGGATAAGGTCACTGAGAGGGCAGATGCTGAACAGGGTGGAGGGAGGAATAGGGATAGGGACAAGAAGAGGGATACAGAGAGGAAATGACAGATAAGACAGATAGGGATGCATAAGGAAGATGGATAGTGGACATGGAGAGAGAAGAAAAGTCAAATGGACAGGAGACTCTGCAAAAACAGGACCGAAAAGCAGAAAAGAGACACCAGTACCAAAGCAAATAGTAAAATAAAATGTTCAAACAACAAAGGTAGAAAAAAGTATTATAATCTGAATTTATTAACTGGATTTTTTCAACTTTTGGAAACACACAGTTCTGGTATTTTATTTATTTAGATTTTGCTCACACCTTTTCAGTAGTAGCTCAAGGTGAGTTATATTCAGGCACACTGGGTATTTTCCTGTTGGGCTCACAATCTATCTAATTTTATACCTGAGGCAATGGAGGGCTAAGTGACCTGCCCAAGATCATGAGGAACAGCAATGGGATTTCAACTGGACCCCTCAGGATGTCAAGACCTCTGTTCTAACCAGTGGTGTAGGAAGGGGGGGTGGGGGGGCGGTCTGCCCCAGGTGCACGCCGCTGGGGGGGTGTCATCTCCGTTGGTTCCTTGCTCCCTCTGCCCTGGAACAGGTTACTTCCTGTTCCGGGGCAGAGAGAGCAAGGAACCAATGGAGCCGACGCAGCTCCCAGCGACGTGGACTCAGGGGCAGATCGGCCCTCCCGCCCACCCCTCGCTTCTAAACTAAGTAAGATCGCGCTCCGGGGGAGGGTGCGCGCCGGAGGGGGGGGTGCACACCGAGGGGGGGGGGGGGCGCCGTGCTGCACCCGGGGGGGGGGGGGTGCGCAGCGGCGACCCGCCCCGGGTGTCAGCCTCCCTCGCTACGGCACTGGTTCTAACCACTAGGCCACTCCTCTGCCTTGAATTTTAGTTTCTATTTCTCTATTATTGCTGTGTGCAGAGTCTGACTTCCTGAGGTCTCCAGTTCAGTTTCTTGCCTTCATACCTCTATTACTGATGTGAGGTCCCTCGTTTCATATTTGTTGAGAGTCTATCTGGGTTTCATGTGTGTGACTAAGGCAGTGATTCCCAAACTTTTTACTATGATGAAATCCTTAAAATATTTTTTCATACACCAAGGAACCCTTTATTTATGTAAACATACTAGCCGTTGAGCCCGTTAAAACGGGCTAGTATGGGGTTTTGCCAAGGCCCCCTCCCCTCGGCGCTGCCCCCCCCCCCCCCCGGAGTCACCGCCACCACCCCTGCACCCGGCCCGGGCCCTCTCTTCGGTATTGAACTTACATCGGCGAAACGCAGGCAGCACGCAGATCAGCTGAGCTCCCGTCGGCCTTCCTGCGCTGCCTGTGTCCCGCCCTCGTGTGACGTAACGTCGGCGAGGGCGGGACACAGGCAGGGAAGAAAGGGCGACGGAGCTCAGCTGTTCTGCGTGCTGCGTTTCGCCGATGTAAGTTCAATACCGAAGAGAGGGCTCGGGCCGGGTGGAGGAGGGGGGGCGGCAGCGGCGGCGACCTCGGGGGGGGGGGAGCGGTAGCGACGTCGGCAGCTTCGCGCAGTTTCCCTCTCTGTCCCACCCCCGTCATCACGTATTGACGCGGGGGCGGGACAGAGAGGGAAGTCTCTACTGCGCATTTGCGAGTGAGTACGGTCACTCGCCATTTATATGTTTGATATACAACGAAGTCTCGATTATCCAACGTAAATGGAACCAACCTGTAGAAAAGCCTTTTTTTTTTTGTCCCTGATGCCGAGGCACTTTGGCATCTCCTACTCTCCTTTCTCTTCCGGTGCAGGGTCTCTCCTATTGCCTCTGTCTCCGCTTGTCCCCACCCCTC
The DNA here is from genome assembly GCF_901765095.1 of Microcaecilia unicolor. Classification (NCBI taxonomy): domain Eukaryota; kingdom Metazoa; phylum Chordata; class Amphibia; order Gymnophiona; family Siphonopidae; genus Microcaecilia; species Microcaecilia unicolor. The sequence goes on from NC_044034.1 coordinate 22,718,933, forward strand.
CCGGCTCTATCCAATGTCTCTCCCTCTTCCTATGTACCTCCCAGGTCCTGAAACATCTCTTTACAACATCTTATGGTTCAAATCAAATCTATGTGGGTTTTTTTTTCTTTTTCTCTCTTCTCTTTGCTGTGGCAGTTAATTGTAAGGTACTTTTATTGTAAATTGCATGGATGCCATTTCGGCCCTTTGTGGTATATCAGATCTCAGTAAATAAATAAATAAATACAGTGAATTAATCTCGGATAATTGTTAAGAAGAATTAAAAAGTATATTAGTTTTTCTTCTAGTGTGTGATGTTTAGATCATCCAAAATACCTTGGAGATGTTCTGCCATGCACTAGTGAAACTCAAGTCCTTACTTAAGGCCCATCTCTTCTCCCTTGCTTTTGGCGCCTAACCACCTTCCCCATTCATGCTACCTACACTGGCTACATAGTTTGTAACCTTTAGATTATAAGCTCTCTTGAGCAGGGACTGTCCTTCCCCATGTTAAACTTGTACAGCGCTGCGTAACCCTGGCAGCGCTATAGAAATGCTAAGTAGTAGTAGTAGTAGTAGTAGTAGAATACACCTTTTCTCATATTCTGAAATTAAAAAAAAGATTTTCTAATTCAGTTGCCAGGGATCCTTTAATATTATTTATTTGCTGAATTTGTATCCCACATTTTCCCACTTCTTTGCAGTTTATTGTTGCCTATCTGCTCAGATAAGGGAAAGGGAAATGGGACTTGATATACCACCTTTCTGAGGATTTTGCAACTACATGCAAAGTGGTTTACATATATTCAGGTACTTATTTTGTACCAGGGGCAATGGAGGGTTAAGTGACTTGCCCAGAGTCACAAGGAGCTGCAGTGGGAATTGAACTCAGTTCCCCAGGATCAAAGTCCACTGCACTAACCACTAGGCTACTCCTCCACTAGCAACATTCCATGTAGAAGTCTGCCCTTGCAGATCAGCAATGCGGCTGCGCAGGCTTCTGTTTCTGTCAGTCTGACGTCCTGCACATACGTGCAGGACGTCAGACTGACAGAAACAGAAGCCTGCGTGACCGCGTTGCTGATCTGCAAGGGCAGGCTTCTGTTTCTGTCAGTCTGATGTCAGACTGACAGAAACAGAAGCCTGCGCGGCCACGTTGCTGATCTGCAAGGGCAGGCTTCTACATGGAATGTCGCTAGTGGAATAGCAACATTCCATCTAGAATCTCCAATAGTAGCAACATTCCATGTAGAATCTCAAATAGAGAAAGGGAAATGGGACTTGATATACCGCCTTTCTGAGGTTTTTTCAACTGCATTCAAAGTGGTTTACATATATTCAGGTACTTATTTTGTACCAGGGGCAATGGAGGGTTAAGTGACTTCCCCAGAGTCACAAGGAGCTGCAGTGGGAATCCAACTCAGTTCCCCAGGATCAAAGTCCACGTCACTAACCACTAGGCTACTCCTCCACTCCATAAGGAGAGTGAGCATTTGCTTCCTCTTCTAGGGCAGGGGTAGACAATTCCAGTCCTTGACAACCCCGGGCAAGTCAGGTCTTCAAGATATCTACAATGAATACGAATGAGATGGATTTCATACCAAGGAGGTGGTGCATGCAAATCTATCTCCTGCATATCCATTGTGCATAGCCTGAAAACCTGCCCTGCCCAGTGCTCTCAAGGACCAGAATTGCCTACCCCAGTTCTAGGGGAATGACCGTCAACTCCATTTGTATCATGCTCTGCCATCTGCTGGCAGAACTTAGTCACTGACGCCTCGTCTCACGTTAACATTCCAATCCCAGTATCAAGGATACAACTTTCCTGGGGAAACTGACACACCTCTACGTTATGTTTCTATGGTATTTCAGTCAAAGAAAGTTAATTTGTTGTTTGTTGACAGAATGCTAGACAATGGTCAGGAAACAATTGAGAATCCTGTCTTGGCAGACAATGTGGAAACTGGCCTCACACATGCCAATAAGAAGGGTGCAAAATCTATTATTGTAATTTAGAGGTATTTGTGGAAAGGCAAATGTGAGAAGGCTGCAAAGATCACGAAAAAGGCAAAGAGTGCACGTGGAAACGGAATCATCCAGATGTAGAATCCATTGTTAAGTCCTACAAGGAAGTATGTCGCTCTTCAGTCCGGAGATGTGTAATATCAGTCAGGACAATGCTCATTCAGTTGTACTGTAAATGAAGCTTAGACATCAAATCACTTTTCATTTTTTGCATAGTTAACATGTTTCTTGTTGTCATTTTTTTCTGCTAAAACTTTTTCATCCGTTGTGAAGTCCTCAGGATTCTTGACTGTTTCAACTAGTGTGTTTTTTCTAGCAAAAAAGGTGTCAGTACTCAAATGCTAGGCCACCCTTCAGGAGTGGGGTGATCATTGAGGGACTGACCCCATAATAGCCAGGCCCCCTGCAACCAGTCACAGAATCTAAGACAAGACAGAACTGGTGTGTAGAACCTGAGCTCTATCATTAAAACTTGGGGTCCATGGGTCAGTTTTAGCAGACAATGGAAAAGGTGCCGGTACTCAATACCAGTGGCGTAGGAAGGGGGGGGGGGCGGTGGGGCGGTCTGCCCCGGGTGCACGCCGCTGGGGGGTGTCGGCGCCTCGCTGGTTCCTTGCTCTCTCTGCCCCAGAACAGGTTACTTCCTGTTCCGGGCGAGAGCAAGGAACCAGCGAGGCGCCGACACCCCCCAGCGGCGTGCTCTCGGTGGATTGGCCCGCCCACCCGCCCCTCACCGCCTTCCAGGTATGTTCTCACGGGCGGGGCGGGGGGTGTTGCGCTACGGAGGGGGGAGGGTGCGTCGCGCTGCACCCGGGGGGGGGTACGCAGCGGCAACCCGCCCCGGGTGTCAGCTGCCCTCGCGACGCCACTGCTCAATACCCCCAAGTATCCCCTCAAAAAAAGCCCTGGTTTCAACTGATGCCAGTGCAGTCAATAGTATAAAAATTTTTTTAGGAAAGAAGTGACAACTTTTAAGACATATTTTGCTATAGCAAGAATATCATTTGCAAGGAACTTCTCTGTCTGCCTTTCTTTGTCACTGAGTGGCTACTCAACAGAAATCAAAGCGATGGGGCCAGATGGGATACATCTGAGGGTATTGAACAGGGCTGCCGAGTGGGGGGGGGGCAGGGGGGGACAAAATTCCCCGGGCCTCCAAGGGGGGCCCGGCGCCGGGGTCAGGCCACCGGTGCTGCAGTTCCCGGTCTCACCTGCCTGCCTCCTCGGCTCCGGGCCCCCTGCATTCGAAGCGGCAGTCACAGATCGCCTCCCTGCCGGCCTTCCCTCCCTGTGTCCCGCCCTCACGGAAACCGGAAGTTACATCAGACGAGGGCGGGACACAGGGAGGGAAGGCCAGAAAAGAGGCGATCTGCGACTGCCACCTTGAATGCAGGGGGCCCAGAGCCATGGAGACAGGCAGGTGAAACCGCGGACTGCAGCGTCGGGGGGCAGCAGCGGCAGGGAGTGGCAGGGGGAGTGACGGGGGTGGGGTGGAGGCGGGGCGGCCTTGCCCGGGCCCGACCAAGTCTCTCAGCAGTTCTGGTATTGAAGGAATTTTAGAGAAATTTTGGTAGCTCTGTTGTCTGACCTTTTGAATGCTTTGTTAGTCCCTGAGGACTAGAGAGGGGTGACGTGGTCCCTCTCCACAAAAGCAGAAGTAACGTGGAGGTTGGAAACTACAGGGGTCCTTTTACTAAGAGCGACAATCTGGAACTAGCACCCGCCCAATGTAGACGCTGGCAATAGTTCCACCCGCCAGCACGCGGCAATTCCGGCACTACCAGGAGGTTATCTGTCAGTAATCGGGCAGCACCTCGTGCTGGCCGGTTAGCGTCAGAGCTCTTACTGCCACCTCAGTGGGTGGCGGTAAGTGTTCCCCCATCCCATTGCCGCATGATAAGCGCAATCTTACCGCATGGCCATTTCTTTTTTTTTTTTTTTGCCTTTTTATCCGCTGTGGTAAAAAAGGGCCTCAGCGTGCAGCAAAAATGGTCACCACTGCTTGCGCTGGTCCCCTTTTACCACAGCTTAACAAATGGTTAATCTGACCTCTATCTAAATTAGTAGAAATCCTGCTAAAACAGGTATTAATGCAGTTTCTGGAATCCAATGGATTGCAAGACCCCAGGCAGCCTGGTTTTACTAGAGCTATTACAACTGATGTGACGGAGCCAAGTGCATGGGAAATTAAGATAAGTAATTGGCCAAAGTCACTGATTATTGAACTATAAAGCAGTGTATACACACGTTAATCCTGTCTCATATGGATACATGAGATTTCTTACTAGAGATCTGTGAATATATGGTTATGTTGTGAAGTTTTTTTTGGCATGATGATGGTACGCTGAGCTCAAGCCTAATAGTCGGTTAACTTCCGGCTGGCTGGGTGGCAATACTGAAGCCTTTTTTCTCCACTTGAAACTATATAAATGGAAGCAATTGATCTCTATTAGAAGTGAGCTGTTTCCTGTACCCATTTCGTTACACAGTGAGTGTGAAGCTGTGTTTTGGAGTTTCTATTTAATAACAATATATGAGCTTGAGTGATTTACTAGAGCTATGTCATGTCAAATGAACAATTAATTTCTTTGACTGGGTTGACAACAGAGGTGGGTTGAGAGAGAGCACTAGATGTGGTGTTCTTAGATTTCAGCAAGAAAAATGGAGGACCCCTGAGGAAGGCCTTTGTGCCGAAACAGGGCCATGTCGGGTCGTTTTTACGCTGTTTAATATTAAAGACTTCTTGATATCAGGGGCGTAGCCAGACTTCAATGGTAGGGGGGTCCAGAGCTGAGGTGGGGGGCACATATTAGGCCCCGCCCGGTGCCGCTGACCCCCCCCGCCAGCCAGCCATTGCCGACACCCGCCTTGCCTGCCATTGCCGACACCTTCAACAACTTTGACCCCCCCCGCCCGTTGTCACCTACCTTTGCTGGCGGGGGACCCCAACCCCCGCCAGCCGAAGTCTTCTTCCTTTGTTTGGTTTCTGACTGAGTCTGACGTCCTGCACGTTGTACGTGCAGGACGTCAGAGTCAGAAACCAAACGAAGTAGGCGGCGGGTTGGCGGGGGTTGAGAGGGTCGCTGGCAGGGGGATCCAGGGCCAAATCTACGGAGGCCCAGGCCCCCGTGGCCCCATAGCAGCTACGCCCCTGCTTGATATCCTCCTTGAGTCTACCTCACTCGTCTGTTTGTTGTTCTTAGATTTCAGCAACGACTTTGGGACAACTTGTAAATGAACTGGGCGCCCTAAGTATGGGCCACTAATATGACTGACTGGGTTAGAAACCAGTTGAGTGGGAGGTGACAAAGGGTAGTGGAAATGCTGTTATGAGTAGTGTGTCACAGGGATCATTCTTAAGTCATGTTCTTTTTACCATTTTTCTAAGTGATATTGAGGGAGGGCTATCTGGTAGGTGGGGCGCCAGGGGAGTGGCCGCTCCCCCAAATGGAGTTCTGCCAGCGCCTATTCTTTCTCATCGTGTTGCACTGAAAATGTGTGCCGGCGCCGGCAGAAGTCCGCTCTCGCTCCCCCGCACCGTCAACCTGGCTCCGCTTCTGCTTTGCAGATGATACCAAACTCTGCAATTGGGTAGTGTTTATAGTAGAGTCTGGGGTTATATGGTCTCCTCTGCTAACCACCCAGTTTCAGGCTACAATATTTGGTAATTCTTTCTCTGGCCTTTCTACTTACCATAAGAAATATACCAATAGGGTTTTCTGCCTCCTTACACCCACCCCAAGATACAGTGGACCAGCCACCCCCAAGATATGGGGTGACAGAAAAGACAGAGGCAATGTTTCTTCCAAAGAGAAAGTTTTTATTCCTTACCAGTTTAGATAATATGAGAGGAGAGAGAGAACAACGCGGTAAAGACTTACTCACTGTTGATCATCTCAGCCTCTGTCTAATACAATACAACAGTGCCTTATATACAGTGGATTGGGCATCATTTCCCCTCCCAAATCATACAACCTTGCAACTTCAGCTAATTTCTGTCTTACTTCATTGTTTACATAAAATGAAAAACACTATCTGAATGTTATGGAGTACAGAACGCAATATCTAAATGTTTATGGAACACAGCATCTTATAACAAGTCCAAGGTTTCTCTTACAGGAGATTGTAGCCGTCACTTTGTTACGGGAATTTCTCCAAAACCCAGTCTTATCATTGTTTTGTCTAGAAATCGCAACACATCTTCACTGTGCACATTCTTAATGTCCTTGTGAAATAGAGTCAATGGCACCAGTTCTGTCAGGGAGGGGAAGAATGCTCCTTGCTGAATCAGCATGACCTCGAATTCACAGTTTCCAACAGAAAGATGCAGCTTTCAGGCATTTTATTAGCAGGTAAAGCCTAATTCCTCCCTATAATAGTTTCTAAGAAAGTCTTTTGTCAGTTTGTCCAAAATAGTTGCACCCTTTGGTCAAAATATGACATCCAGGAGATAAGGACAAAAACTCCTGACTCAAGAAAAATGTCAGGAAGAATTTTTTTCACGGAGAGAGTAGTGGATGCTTGGAATGCCCTCCCGCGGGAGGTGGTGGAAATGAAAACGGTAACAGAATTCAAACACGCGTGGGATAAACATAAAGGAATCCTATTCAGAAGGAATGGATCCTAAGGAGCTTAGCTGAGATTGGGTGGCAGAGCCGGTGGCGGGAGGCGGGGATAGTGCTGGGCAGACTTATACGGTCTGTGCCAGAGCCGGTGGTGGGAGGTGGGGCTGGTGGTTGGGAGGCGGTGATAGAGCTGGGCAGACTTACACGGTCTGTGCCCTGAAAAGGACAGGTACAAATCAAGGTAAGGTATACACAAAAAGTAGCACATGTGAGTTTAACTTGTTGGGCAGACTGGATGGACCATGCAGGTCTTTTTCTGCCGTCATCTACTATGTTATTTTAAGTTTGAGCCTTTTAGCTATGCAGTTCATGGGTCATAACTGACCTGTCAGTTGTCGGAAAAGTGCAAATCAATTCAGTAGACAGCCCTGAAAGCATGGATAACACGAGGGATCTAGCAAAGACCGAAAAATGGTCTATAATTTGACAGCTAAGATTTAATGCTAAAGAAATGCAGGGTCAGGGCCGTGCAAACCCGGTAAGCGGGGTAAGCACCGCAGGGGGGCACCTGCCTTCAAGGGCGCCGCGCTGTGCTGTCTGGACCAATTGTATTAAAAAAAAGAAAGTACCGCGTCGGCGCGTCAGCGCCTATGCGCATGCGCTGCTGCAGCCTTCCTGCATGCAGCGCTCGCTGTTTGGCACGCTCAGCTCTTCCCACGTGCTCGCGCCCTGTGTACGTGACATGTCTGTCCGATTTATTTGGACCACCGCCCGGTTTTGCCGTTCCATCCGTGGACCCAACTGTGGACCGCGTTGGAGTGCTGAGAGCAGTGAGAGAGCCGCTGCTTGGATCCTCTGGGGAGGGGAGGTCAGCTGTCTGCGACGGAGCGGGTGAGTCACACCATTTTTGAAGGTATTGAGAGGAAAGTACCGGGGCTTCCACACACATTTCTGAAAGAAACTAATCTCCTCTGCTTGAAGGTTTGGAGGTGGCCAGGCCTGTTTGTCGGCAAATAGATGATCTAGTTTCCTTTTCTCTTTCCTCATACATCTTATTTCTAAAAACATCTTGCCTATTTTCAGTCAAATTATTTTCTCCTGCCTGCTAAAGTTTTTGGATGTTATCAAAATGATTTCTGAAGGCCCACTGTTCCTGTGAATTGTTCTAGGAACAGTGGGCCTTCATAGAAAAATGGAGTAGCAACCGGTAGTTGAGTCTACCAAAATTAGCTCTCCTGCCTGCTAAAGTTTTTGGATGTTATTAAAATAATGTAATTAACAATATAGAGATCAGAAAAGACTTCAGTTCATTTGTGTATTTTTTTTAAATCTGTCCCTGCTTTAAAATTACTAATTTCCTGAACATGAAAGCACGAAAAGCTAACACTCCATCTTTCAGCTCCTATTTCCTTTGCATCTTGTGCCACACCGGGGGGGGGGGGGGGGGGGGGGGGCGCCAACCGATAGTCTGCAGGGGGGCACCAGAGACCCTTGGCACGGTCATTCATTTCAGCTGCAAAAAACCAAGGGAGCAGTATGATATAGGAAGTGAAACACTTTTGTGCATGGAAAAGGAGCAGGACGTAGGAATAATCGTATCTGATGATCTTAAGGTGGCCAAGCAGGTAGGAAAGGAGACGGTGAAATCTAGAAGGATGATTGGGGTGTATAGGGAAGGGAATGGCCAGGTGGAAAAAGGAGGTAATAATACCTCTATGTAAGACTCTAGTCCAGACCTCATTGGAGTACTGTGTACAATTCTGGAGAACGCACCTTCAGGAGTCATTCCCGAAAGAGGTTATTACAATAGTCAGTGTTTTCATTATTAACTGTATAGGGATAGAATTAAAGATCGCAATATGTACACTCTGGGAGAAAGACGGGAGAGGGGAGATATGATAGAGATGTTTAAATACCTCCGTGACAAATGCACAGGAGGCGAGTCTCTTTCAATTGAAAGGAAGCTCTGGATTAAGGATGAAGGTGAAAGGGAACAGAATAAGCCCCCCCCCCCCCCCACCACCATATTCAGCGGTCAACATTTTTTTAAACACTGACAGTTGCCAGCTAAATTAGCCCTGAATATTCAATGTCAGGCCACATCTGATCACTGGGATTAAATATCTGGAGCTGTCCAGGCATGTGGTGGCCAATGGCTGTTATGTGGGTCCCAGATGGAACCTGAATAAGGGGATATTAGGTTCTCCAAGCTCCCCTGAATCCTATACCCCCTCCTAGCTCTTCTCCCAGCAATGTAAGCATCTCCATCACATTTGGACTTCCCTCCAAGCCCCTCCTCCCAACAATAGATGCCCCCCCCCCCCCCCCCAGTCTGACCATCACATGTCCATAACCAGCATAAAATCTATTTTACTATTTTGGGATCTTGCCAGGTACTTGTAACCTGGATTGGCCGCTGCTGGAAACAGGAAATTGGGCTTGATGGACATCCGGTCTGTCCCAGTATGGCAACACTTACGTTCTTATGTTCTCCAAGACCCAATAGGTCCCCCTGGGGTTGCCTTAAATTCCATGGTGGTCCAGTGGGTAAATGGGGGAGCAGCAAATCCAACACACCCCTGCCCCTGACTCTGGCGGATCTGGCTTAAAAATGGCAGCCATGACCTCTAGCAGTAGTCTCGCAGTGCTATCACAAGGGCCAGCTCCTAGAGGTAATGTTGGGAGGACTACCACCAGAGGTTGTGGTGGCCATTTTTAAGCTGGATTTGCCAGGGGCAGGAGCAAGTAGGGTTCACTCCTGCCCTGAATCATTACTGAGGTTACAGTAGGCCCAGGGTGGAGGTGGGCCTACTAGGATCGGGGTGGGTGCCAGACATGTTGTAGGGGGAGGGTTGGAGGGCTTCTATTTTTTTTTGGGGGGGGGGAGGGCCAGGAGGGGGTAAAGGGGGAGGGGAGGATGGGAGGGAAGGGAGAACATCAGAATGAAACAGGTCAGTACTCGGGAGTTATGTGGGTCCAGCAGACATTCAGTGGCTGCAACCACATAACTAAGTGGCATAGGCACCAATATGGGGTGGCAAGTGCCACCCCAAAAAATGGCTTGCCACCCCAGTTTTCCCCGTCATCTTTCACCTATCCACCCTCACTCCCTCAACATCAGAGATCTCGCCCTCTTCCCTCACGCTCCCACTGGAGCAGACAGGCAAGTTTTCTCATTTCATTTCCTCCTGCCCCCACCCCCCCCCCTCACTCCCCACTGGTTCTTTGATGCTACTTCCTGTTCCAACATAGGCAGAATGCATCGGAGACTAGGCTTCTGGGGTCAGCCAGTGATCACCGACACTACTCATGATGAGCTAGAAGGGAAACGAGGAGGTGCCAGTCTCTGACGGGGAGGGTGGGGTGAGAAGAAGAAGAAGAGATACAACAGGGAAGGGAAATGGAGACCTGAGCATAGGGGTGGCAGGGGGGGGAGAGAGAAATAGATAGATGCTAGGATGGGGTGCGGGTGTGAGCAGAGGGAAAAGAGAGAGAGACTGGATGGAGGGGGAAAGAATGGGAGAGACCTGGACCCAAAGATGGAGAGAGGTACAGAGAAAACTGCTAGACTGAGAGAAGGGGAGCAGAGGAAACAGGAGAAATACTGCCCCTGGAATTGGGGTGCAGGAGAAAGGGAAGAGAGGGAGAGAAGCCGGGCTCAAGGAGAGACAGAGAAACAGAAGAGTAATGTTGGACACAGGCAGGTTCTGAACATAGGGGAGGGATGAGGATGGAGATACATAGGGGGAATATGAGCCAGGACAGATAGGGATGCAGAGGGAATGATAGTGGACATGGAGAGAGAAGAGATGAGACTCTGGAAAGAGCAGAAGATGGATGGATTGGGGGGGAGGGGGCAGAGCAGAAGATGTCTGGGAATTGGTGACTGAATGTGAGAGTGTTGGGGGGGGGGGGAGGGCAGAGCAGGGAACTATGGATAGGAGAGATGGAGAGGGACCTGGCAATTGGTAGCTATGAGTGGAGGTGTGTTGATGGTTTGGTAGAAAAGCAAGGCGCAGTGCCCCTATGGGTGCACGGAGCCGCCATTAACAGCGGGGTGCGAGCGAGGTGTGGCGGGCAGGTTCCCGCCGCCCAAGGGCACCCCGCTGGTAAGGGGAAGAGCTAAGAGGGGTTTAAAAGCCCCTGGGCGGAGCCCGGACGACCTCTTCAGGCGTCCGGGCACCAGCATGCACCCAGCCCCCCCTCCCCATTTTATTGTGAATTGTACCTGTATATATCTTGTCGCAGCTTTGGCGGGGTACCCAAGCCTGATTGTATAAGCTAGGCAGCTGAGATAGCTGCGCGTACAGTTGAGCTCCCTTGCTGTACGGCGGGGAGCTCTGGTTACGATTGGTCAGTCTTGCTATGACGGCGGACTGGGTTGGATAATTGAGCCTGAGGCTGGATCGGCTTGGGTATACCTAGGGTTAAGATGTTTGGTATCTAAATAAAGCTGCGGCCGAGTTATGCCATGTTAAGAAAATACCATGTGTCGTGTTATTTAGTGGGTTATTATTGTAAATATCAGATAACCTCTAGGCCCGAGGGGTCTCGGTTGCCTATGTTATGAGTGAGTGTGTGAAATACTGGGTAAGAAAAAGGGGATGACGTATAGGGAAAAGCTGAAACCTAATGTGAATGACCTGCGAGACCGGAGAGAGAATGAGAGGCATTGATTTGATTCCCACTGCAACTCCTTATGACTCTGCCCCAGGTACAATATGGAAATTGCTTTGATTATAACCACAGAAAGGCATACATCAAATCCCATCCCCTTTCCCATTTCAGTTTGTGGCATTCCCTATACTTTATCATATGAGGTCCTATCCATGTTCTGCACGTGTGACTGAGGTGACGGATTCTGCTAGCACATAGTGTCTGTGTAGGAATCTGAAACAGTCTAGTTTGTTCTAGTTTCCTAGTAGTAGGTATATTGCAGCTCTAGGGTCCAGTATAATATTTATGCAGTGGCGTACCAAGGTGGGGGTGGTCCGCCCCGGGTGCACGCCACTGGGGGGGTGCTGCACGCCTGTCGGCTCTTCCTGTTCCGGGGCAGAGGGAGCATGAAAACGAAGAGCTGGCAGGCACGCGGCACCCCCCCGCCAGCGGCGTGTACCCGGGGGGGGGAGGTTCTTTCGCAGGGGGATCGGGGGGTTCTTTTGCCGGGGGGGGGGGGCGTCGCGCTGTTCCGGGGGGGGGGCGCTGCACCCAGGGGGCGGGGCGCATCGGCGTCAGCCCCCCTAGGAACGCCACTGTATTTATGTTTCAATGTTTTTTTATTGATGACACTTCCAAACAAAAATGACATTCCACATTCTGAATGTACAAAAACTCAATCATGAATAAGTAAACAATTAAGACAATTTACTACTTACAGTCATCAAACTTTTATCATTATATCCCCCCCACCCTCTGTTTCTACTCCAACATTTTAACATTTTACTTCCCACCAGTGTATTTTCTTTATGTTGAGATAACCATTTTGAACAAGTTAAACACTGATGAATTCAATTCAACAACTCCCCTAATTCTATACCCTAATCCCCCCACCTTCTTCCCCCTTCTTTAAACTCTCAACCCTCCCCATCCTCCAGTCTACATGCTGGTCTTTTAGGATATCATTCCCCTCTTCTCACTGTACTCCCCGATAATCTATAGCACTGCTTTTTCATAGGTGGGCTTGGGCTTTTATGGTTTGGCAAGTTTGCTGGGACCCACAATAAAAATGTTCAAGACTAATGGTCTCCACATCCTGTAGAGTTGTCACACAAACAAAAACCCATCTGATTTAATCAAAGTGTCTGGCAGTGGAAGGAGCATGTGCTGCTCCTGAGGTGATCATCAGAATTTGAATATTTTTTTTGTGTGATGTATTGTTGGGGAATATGGAGTTTGTGATACAGAACTGGAGCTTCAGGGTTTTTATTGAGATTCTGTCCAGTCCTTTAGAGCATCCACACCGCAGGACACAGCAGAATTTATTGAATGGTGTTATCAGTTATATTGGTGGTTTTACCCGGTAGCTGAAACTGGCTGGAGGAAGAGGATTTCTTTATGTGTATTGCTAATTTTCAAAAGGGGCTTGGGGAAGGGGTGTGTGTTATGGGGGTGGACATGATGTGCGTGAATGTCACTGTGGCTTGCCCCCTTCATACTACTATCTATAGCGCTACAAGGCGTACGCAGCGCTGCACAAACATAGAAGAAAGACAGTCCCTACTCAAAGAGCTTACAATCTAATAGACAAAAATAAAGTAAGCAAATCAAATCAATTAATACCCAAATCAATCATACCCAGCTTGCCCCCCCTGTTGCCACCCCAAATATTTCTATCTAGAGATGCCACTGCTAAGTGGGCATAGTGAGAACTGTCTTAAGTGTGAACATGAGAAAATAAGAATAGCCATACTGGGTCAGACCAATGGTCCATCTAATCCTGTATCCTGTTGCCAACAGTGGCCAATCCAGGTCACAAGTACCTGGCAGAAACCCCACTAGTAGCAACATTCTATGTAGAACCCCAAAGAGTAGCAAGATTCTATGCAGAATCTCAGAGTAGCAACATTCCATGCTACCAATCCTAGGGCAAGCAGCAGCTTCTCCCATGTCCATCTCAATAACAGACTATGGACTTTTCCTCCAGGAACTTGTCCAAACCTTTTTTTTTAAATCCAGATATGCTACTGTCCACTTAACTATGCAGGCACTGGCACTGAATATGGCTGGTGTTGGCATTACTCCCAGCTGCTCCTTAGCTATGCCCCCAGAATGCCCTGCTTCTGCTGGATTTAGTTAATACTGATATTTAGCAGCACTGCCCCGTTAATCACTGCTGAATATCACTGGCTGGCCCACTGAGCATGATTTAATGAGGCAGGAGCATGCTTAAATTGCTTTGAATATTGACCCTAGAGTAATTTTAAGGAAGTATTTCTTTAACGAAAGGGTGGTAGGTGTATGGAATCCCCCCCCCCCCCCCCCAGCGGAGGTGGCTGAGATGAGGACTGTATCTGAATTCAAGAACGCATGGGACAAGGATGCAAGATCTCTAGAGAGAGGAAGGGATTGCAGAACTCAGTCGTTAGTGTGGATGGTCAGAACTAATAGGCCATATGGTCTTCATCTGCTGTCATTTTCGATGTTTCTATGATTCTTGGCACATGCATACTGGGTTCCATAAGGAGCTGCCGTTCCTGGCCTCTGTCCACTGCTGTAGCTGCAATGGCTGGGCTAGAGAGGAGGAGAAAAGAGCCGAGCGTAGACAAAATCTGGGTGTAGTGGATGAAGACTATCGGGGCCCTTTTACTAAGCCACGGTAGGCTCTATGCGCATGCAGCGCAAGCCCAAATGAGACTACCGCCAGGCCAGTGCGCCCTGCTGGCGGCAATTTCAGTTTTGGTGTTTACCCATAACGCGTGGATGAATCATTTATTTACTTTCTCCTAAGCGCACCAGTTCCGGCGGTAATCGGCACTTGGCACAACAAGAGTATCAGGCACAATAATTATAAGCTCGATTTAATTGCCCCCTATAAAATGCCGAATAGATAGTGGTTAAAAAAAATTAGATGTTTTAATGACGTGTATACAATACACATACATACAGCATAAACTCTCCTAATGTCTAAGGAACTCGCTCATTCAAACCTTCCACTTCACCATCCAGCCTTTCTTTACTATAACCAATGTATATATAATACAAATCTAGCCAATATATCCCAATCACCCCCAGTATGTTCTGAATGTTTCCACACAGTTACATTTATCAAATACCGCTCCGTTTATCAAGTACAGGGTTGATATTCCTGCAAAAGCACGTTCCTCCTGATGAAGGGCAACACGAAGTGCGGTCTCGCATCGAGGAGCTAAAGCGAAATCAGATGCTGGAGTCTTTGGTGAAGTCGTATGGAAGCTCTCTTCAAGCCACGTTGAGCCATTGAGCTAGTAGATGAGGACATTTAACTAACAAAAGGATTTTTTGTTCAAGCATAATAAGTTTATTACTGACATTATCGTCAAGCAGATATATTCTACAGGGGACATGCTTTTGCAGGAATATCAACCCTGTACTTGATAAATGGAACGGTATTTGATAAATGTAACCGTGTGGAAACATTCAGAACATACTGGGGGTGATTGGGATATATTGGCTAGATTTGTATTATATATACACTAGTAAAAAAGGCCCGTTTCTGACACAAATGAAACGGGCGCTAGCAAGGTTTTCCTCGGCGTGTGTATGTTTGAGAGAGTGTATGTGAGAGTGACTGTGTGTGAGTGAATGTGCGAGTGTGAGTGTGTGAGAGAGAGAGAGTGTGTGTGAGAATGAGAGTGTGTGCAAGTTTGTATGTGAGACACAGTGTGAGAGAGAGTGTGTTTCACACAGATACAATGTGTGCGAGAGAGTGTGTGTGAGATACAGACTCTCTGTGAGACTGAGTGTATGAGACCAAGAGTGTGTGAGTGACTGTGTGACACATAGAGAGTGAATGTGATACAGTGTGAGACATAGAGTGTGTGAGAGACAGTGTGTGAGAGTGAGAGACAGAAAGACATTGACTGTGAGAGAGAGTGTGTGTGTGTGTGTGAGAGAGAGTGTGTGTGTGACAGAGATACCTCCCCCCCACTCTCTGGTGTCAGCCCCCCCCCCTCTCTCTCTGGTGTCTGAGCGTTACTGTGCAGGACGCTGAGCTCTGGCTGTGCTTCAAGGAACTGACCAATCCTATTTAATAGAATGCACCTCCAACATTCTGAAGCCGAGAAACCTCGTGTGGTTGGTCACTTCTGCTTGTGACGAACCCGGAAGTACGTGATGTCAATTCAGGAGATGGATACAGAGAGCAGGAATGCCTCAGCCATGCAGTCGGCTTCAGAATGTGGGAGGTGCGTTTTATTATATAGGATTGTTTATAGTAAAGGAAGGCTGGATGGTGAAGTGGAAGGTTTGAATGAGCGAGTTCCTTAGACATTAGGAGAGTTTATGCTGTATGTATGTGTATTGTATACACGTCATTAAAACATCTATTGTTATAGTAAAAAGGAGTACGCTTGTATTTCAGTGTGCAGGATCTATACTCTAATTTAATTAATTTTCCCCTATTGTATTTGTAAAAAAAAAATTAGCCAAGCTTACCCCCCCCCCTTTTACAAAGCTGTGCTTGCGCCTGCCGCACAGCAATGGGCTGTGTCAGCATTAACGCACCGGCAGCCACTAGTGCAGCTTTGTAAAGGGGGGGGGGGGGGGTTGGTAATGACTTAAATAAAAATGCCTGACATGTATTCTGAAAATCAATCAATTCATTCAGATTCTACATGTTTTCAGAAACTATTTCAATAGTCTCTAGAATTAAAATGATTATATAAAACGATATATAAGGGGTGGGCGATTAATGCGTAAGAAAAATGTTATTTTTTATTGCCCAAAATGCATGCTGTGATTAAGGGTATTGTTTACTTAGGTGCGCTGGTTTTTTAGCATGCGCAAAAATTAGCAAATGCTAAATGCTAGAGACGCCCAGGTTGTCTCTAGCATTTAGCATGCGCTATAAATGCTAGTGCGCCTATAGCATGGCTTAGTAATCAGGGCCCTAAGTGTGATTAATTGTGTACTTAAAATTTGTAATCGTTGCCCACATGTAGCTTTTCCATATGCCAGGTTTATTTATTTAGATTTTGCTCACACCTTTTTCAGGACTAGCTCAAGGTGAGTTACATTCAGGTACACTGGGTATTTCTCTGTCCCAGAAGGGCTCACAATCTAATTTTGTACCTGAGACAATGGAGGGTTAAATGACTTGCCCAAGGAGCAGCAGTGGGATTTGAACTGACCACCTCCGGATTGCAAGACCAGTGCTCTAACCACTAGGCCACTCCTCCATTCCAGGTCATAAGTACATAAGTAATGCCATACTGGGAAAAGAC
Source organism: Microcaecilia unicolor (assembly GCF_901765095.1). Classification (NCBI taxonomy): domain Eukaryota; kingdom Metazoa; phylum Chordata; class Amphibia; order Gymnophiona; family Siphonopidae; genus Microcaecilia; species Microcaecilia unicolor. The sequence goes on from NC_044034.1 coordinate 22,735,422, forward strand.
CAAGGGTCCATCGAGCCCAGCATCCTGTCCACGACAGCGGCCAATCCAGGCCAAGGGCACCTGGCAAGCTTCCCAAACGTACAAACATTCTATACATGTTATTCCTGGGATTTTGGATTTTTCCAAGTCCGTTTAGTAGCGGTTTATGGACTTGTCCTTTAGGAAACCGTCCAACCCCTTTTTAAACTCTGCTAAGCTAACCGCCTTCACCACATTTTCCGGCAATGAATTCCAGAGTTTAATTACACGTTGGGTGTGCTCTGAACACTGAGCTGATTCTTCTAATTGTTACTTCTGTTGTACTACATTGGAAGATGTGGTATTTCTGTGTATTTTCTGTATGTTTTATTGTTCTCCGCCCTGGATAAGGGCAGATTAATGTGCAGTAACCTACAAATCAACAAGTGTTAAGTGGATTAGCATACACCCCTGGACCAGGTCATTCGAACTGAAAAGGAACCTCAATATTTTTCTCTTCTGTATATCCTTTTGCAGAAAACCTTATTTTTTGTATTTAAGAACATAAGAGTAGTCAGACTGGGTCAGACCAATGGTCCATCTAGCCCAGTATCCTGTTTCCAACAGTGGCCAATCCAGGTCACAATTACCTGGCAGAATCCCAAAGAGTAGCAAAATTGCAGAACCCCAAAGAGTAGCAAGATTCCGGAATCCCAAACAACAACAAGGTTCCAGAACCCCAAAGAGTAGCAGGATTCCATGCTACCAATCCCAGGGACAGCAGTGGCTTCCCCCACGTCTATCTCAATAGCAGACCGTGAACTTGTCCTCCAGGAGCTTGTCCAAACCTTTTTTAAACCTAGATACGCTAACCACTGTTACCACATCCTCCACCAGCGAGTTCCAGAGATTAACTATTTTTATATGCCTATCTGATATCGCTGCCTGGATGTCTCAACGTCATCTGAAACTTAACATGGCCAAAACCGAGCTTCTCATCTTTCCCCCTAAACCCACCTCTCCTCTCCCCCCTTTTTCTATTTCTGTGGATGGCACTCTCATTCTCCCTGTCTCATTAGCTCGTAACCTTGGGGTCATCTTCGATTCCTCTCTCTCCTTCTCTGCTCACATTCAGCAGATTGCCAAAACCTGTCGTTTCTTTCTCTATAACATCAGCAAAATCCGTCCCTACCTCTCTGAGCACTCTACCAGAACCCTTATCCACACTCTTATCACCTCTCGTCTTGATTATTGTAACCTGCTTCTTACCGGCCTCCCTCTTAGCCATCTCTCTCCTCTTCAATCTGTTCAAAATTCTGCTGCGCGACTCATTTTCCGCCAGAATCGCTATGCTCACATTAGCCCTCTCTTCAAGTCATTACACTGGCTCCCTATCTGTTTCCGCATTAAATTCAGACTTCTCTTACTGACCTTTAAGTGCATTCACTCTACTGCTCCCCAGTACCTCTCTACTTTTGTCTCTCCCTACGTCCCTCCTCGAGTACTCCGCTCTGTAGATAACTCTCTTGTCTGTTCCCTTCTCCTCTACTGCTAATTCCAGACTCCGTTCCTTTTATCTCGCTGCACCTCACGCCTGGAATAGACTTCCCGAGCCTGTACGTCTAGCCCCATCTTTGGCCGTTTTCAAATCCAGGCTAAAAGCCCACCTCTTTACCGCTGCTTTGGATTCCTAACCACTACTCACTTGCCCTGTACCCTCTTATCCCACCTCTTTAATTCCCTTAGTTGTTCTGTTTGCTTTTCTTATTTAGATTGTGAGCTCTTTGAGCAGGGACTGTCTTTTTGTGTATGGTGTACAGCGCTGCGTATGCCTTGTAGCGCTATAGAAGTGATAAGTAGTAGTAGTAGTAGTAATGTAGAAGCCTGCCCTTGCAGATCAGCAACACGGCCGTGCAGGCTTCCGTTTCTGTGAGTCTGACGTCCTGCTGTTTGAGATTCTGTTGCTACTATTTGAGATTCTACATGGAATGTTAATGTTGCCATTCCACTAGCAACATTCCATGTAGAAGCCTGCCCTTGCAGATCATCAACGCAGCCGTGCAAGCTTCTGTTTCTGTGAGAAACAGAAGCCTGCCCTTGCAGATCAGTGATGTGGCAGCGCAGGCTTCTGTTTCTGTGAGTCTGACGTCCCAGACTCACAGAAACAGAAGCCTGTGCGGCTGCATTGATGATCTGCAAGGGCAGGCTTCTAGATGGAACGTTGCTAGTGGAGGAGTAGCCTAGTGGTTAATGCAGTGGAACATGGGATGTTGTTACTATTTGAGATTCTGGAATGTTGCTATTACTTGAAATTCTACATGGAATGTTGCTATTATTGGAGATTCTGTTGCTACTATTTGAGATTCTACATGGAATGTTGCTATTCCACTAGCAACATTCCATATTTAGATTGTGAGCTCTTTGAGCAGGGACTGTCTTTTCATGTGTGGTGTACAACGCTGCGTATGCCTTGTAGCGCTATAGAAGTGATAAGTAGTAGTAGTATATGGGCGTCTCTAGCGTTTAGCGCGTGCTAAAAACGCTAGTGTGCCTTTGTAAAAGGATTCCTATTTGTTTTAAAGGTATTTCCATATAATTTCACTGTGTCCCCTAGTCTTTGTACTTTTTGAAACAGTGAAACTTTGATTCACTTCTACTCGTTCTACACCACTCAGGATTTTGTAGACCTCAATCGTATCTTCCCTCAGCCGTCTCTTTTCCAAGCTGAAGAGCCCTAAGCTCTTGAGCCTTTCCTCATACGAGAGGCGTTCCATCCCCTTTATCATTTTGGTCACTCTTCTTTGAACCTTTTTTTAATTCCGCTATATCTTTTTTGAGATACGCTGACCAGAACTGAACGCAATACTCACTCAAGGTGAGGTCATACCGTGGAGCCTGTGGTCTGTCTTGTTCATCTGCCAGTGCTCTAGAGCAAAGTTTTGGATTAACTCCCAGAGTCCAGCAGTGAGAGCAGGAAGTGCTGAGTGGCGTAGAGAACATTCATCATATGGAAGCATTAATGCTGAACAGAGGTACCCAAGCGCAGTGCCAAAAATAAGTGAGCTGAATAAGTTATAAATGAAACGGGACCATTTCCAATAAAATATGCAAGTTTCTATTGATTGTATAAAGTGATCCTGAACTGAGATCATACAGATGTTTGAAATGAGTACAATGTGGGCAAGCCAACAGTTTCTATCAAGTAACAGACCAGGATGTGATTAAATAAATATGCTAATAAATGCTAATCTCTCCCACAAGCTTTACAGTGTCGAAACATATGATTATTTTGGCTGTGTAGAAAGAACAGTACAGTATGCTAGAACAATTTCTGTTCATTTTACCTCATACGTTGATGGCATTGTTTGAAGAGTTGTGACAAATAATCTAATTTGACAATAAGTTTATGACGGCTCTCCTGAAAATAATTTTGAGAGAGGCTTTTCATAGCATTTCATTGATGGTCAGTGGCTCTGTAGTCTTAGGCTGTGACACACAGGATGTTCTCTTGAATAAAGCCAATAGGCAGGGCCGCCGAGAGACTGGCCCGGGAAAAGGCCATCCCCGGGGCCCCCCCCCCCCCCCCGAGGTCATCGTCGTCACCACCCCCCTCCGTCCACCACCGGGCCGGGCCCCCCTGAATTCAAATCATAGCGCCTCACCTCGACCTCGCTCCGTGTGAAAGAAGCGCAGCAGCGGCAGTCTGCGGATTGCCTCCCGTCGGGCCTTCCCTCCCTGTGTCCCACCCTCGCGCAAGTTACATCAGACGAGGGCGGGACACAGGGAGGGAAGGCCTGAAGGGAGGCGATCTGCAGACTGCCACTGCTGCGCTTCTTTCACACGGAGCGAGGTTGAGGTGAGGCGCTATGATTTGAATCTAGGGGGGCCCGGCCCGGTGGTGGACGGAGGGGGGCAGGTGGAGGGGACTGCAGCGCCGGGCCCCCCTTGGAGGCCCGGGCCCGGGGAATTTTGTCCCCCCATGCCAATAGGATCAGGGTGGTTTGCAGAGTTTGGTCAATTATAGGCCTCTGACTTATACAGCAGGACAGGGCCAGCCTTAGCAGTTGTGGGGCCCTTCCTGGGACATAAGATTTCAAATGAATGATCCTTCCAGTCACTTCTGCTCTGCTGATATGATTGCAACTGAAGCTGGCTGGAGCCTGGCCGGGAAGGTGACAGTGATTGCCTCATGAGATCCTGGCTGGCTGAAGTGTGGAAAAGTTGGTGCTACTGCTGGGCCCACTCACATAACACGTGTGAGGAGGTGAAGTTGAAAAGTGCCAACTGCCTGGAAGCTTGGAGGCGGGGCTGGGATTCCCTGCCTGGACGTTGGTCCCGTTGGCTCTAAGGGGTGGTTCCCCCTGAGGAAGAGCTACGAAATGCGGTCTCGCATTGGGGAACTTTGGAGTATACCAACGGTGTGGGTTTAATTAATTTATCCCTGGAAGCCTCCCACTTGCCTGAAGCACTTCATGGCTGCCTTTAAATTAAAGGTTTGACTGTGTGTAGGATCACAGAAGATTCATGTGACTTTGCAATCCCCAGTGTTTCTCTGTGTGCTTTTTATCACAGGGATAAGAACTTTGGCTTTATATTGCAGTGAGGGTTTTTCCTCTCTTCACCAGAGAATTTGCTGGATACAAAGATCAGCGATATCCACCACTACTACTAAGAACTGGGTCCGGTATGCCATTGTTATCTATGGCTTATTGACTGATCTTTATTGAGCCTGTGCTCTGATGCTATACAGAGACTGAGAAACTGCAATTCAGGGTTTAAGTTTAATGCTCTCTGTGGGACTTGCATATGTGATTAGGGTATAAGTGTGGTGTGGATGGCAGTGCGAGTGAGTTGCAGGGATATTATTTAGTAATTCTTTTAAAGCACTGATTTGTTTTCACTAATAAAGAACTGTTTGTTATTAATGTTTTATGTACTTCCTATTATATGTATATCCCCTATTAGGATTAAGGCTTAAATATAGGTGCCAGAGGCATAGCTAGGGGGGCACAAGGAGAGCAACTGCACTCCTAAAAAATTATGAATGAAATGGAGCCTATGCAGATTAGCCCCTTAGCCTACCCATTATAGAACTGCCTTTGTGTCAGCAATGTGCATTTTTACGCATTTATATCCCCTGGGCAATTTTGTAAGTAGCTATTTCTATATGTAAAATGCTGTTTTAGGACCAAAGAGCCTTATAAAACTACTCTCATAGGGGCCATTTTACTAAGCTGCGGTAAAAAGTGGCCTGTGGTAGTCTGGATGTGTGAATTTGGTGTTCGCTGGGCCATTTTTTTTTACCATGGCTGGGAATAAGGGTTTTTTTTTTTTAATGGGGCGGTAAATGGCCGTGCGCCAAAATTAAAAGTAGCGCATGGCTATTTCAGGGGCGTAGCCAGACTTTGGCGGGAGGGGGTCCAGAGCCGAGGTGAGGGGGGCACATTTTAGCCCCCCCCCCCAGCGCCGCCGACACCCCACCGGCGCCACTGGCAACACCCCCCGCCCACCCCGCCATTGCCGACACCAACAACTTTGACCCCCCCCTTGCCGACGACCCTCTAAACCCGTCAACCTGCTGTCGCTGTCTGCTACCTTTGCTGGTGGGGGACCCCAACCCCCGCCAGCCGAAGTCTTCTTTCTTTGTTTTGTTTCTGAGTCTGACGTCCTGCACGTATAACAAAACAAAACGAAGAAAGAAGACTTCGGCTGGCGGGGGTTGGGGTCCCCCATCCAGCAAGTAGCAGACGGCGATGGCGGGTTGGCAGCAGGAGGGGGTTGAGAGGGTCGTCGGCAGGGGGGTCCAGGGCCAAATCTACGGGGGCCCAGACCCCCGTGGCCCCATAGTAGCTACGCCCCTGGGCTATTTACTGCCTGAGCCCTTACCGCCACCCATTCTCCTAGCGGTACTCATACGGTAATCGGTTAGCATGCACTAACGTGGCCTTGTTTGCCGATTACTGCCGGGAGCACCCCCCACGGTAGAAAGTAGAAAAATCTTTTCTACTGCAGGAAACAGCACACGCCAACTTCAAAAATACCCCCGGGCACCTGCGCTGGCCCAGAGATATTTATTTATTTATTTATTACATTTGTACCCCACGCTTTTCCACACATGGCAGGCTCAATGCGGCTTACATAGTAACAATATAAAGAATTACAAAGTCATAAGAGGAATATACAATTTGTAATAAATGTAATAATAATAGGGTTAACAGATAAGTACATTGAACATAGGAGGAATTGGGTGCAGAAGGAAATGAGCGTTGGGAGGTAGGCGTAGGAAGATGGAGAGGAATAGATATGGGATAGCAATGAGGATAATGGGAAACATGGTCAATGTGTAACAATCGTCGGTAAGCAGGGCTTTTTTTGAGGTGGTACTTAGGGGTACTGAGTACCGGCACCTTTTCCACTGTCTGCTAAACTTGACCCATGGTTCTCGTATTTTAATGAAAGAGCTCAGGTTCTACATACAAATTCTGCTGTGTCATAGATTCTATGACTGGTTGCAGGGGTCCTGGCTATTGTAGGGTGGGTCCCTCAATGATCACTCCACCCCTGAAGGGTGGCCTGGCATTTGAGTACCGACACCTTTTTTGTTAGACAAAATGCATTGTCGGTAAGAATCATGTGGACAGGCTTTAGTTAAGTTGAATCGTTAGGGTAGGCTTTCTGGAAGAGATGGGTCTTCAATGCTTTTCTGAAGGGCAAAAGGTAGTGTCTATTTGGCATGCATTAGCCCTAGAACGTCTTAGTAAAAGGGCTCCATAACGATGTAACTAATGACCTTTAAAAAAATACGGAATTCTAGATTTCAGTTAGGGTTCCTGTGTAAATGTCTGCTTCCGATAGATCATACTACCTTTCACTTTTTTGAACCTTCTCAGCATTGTACGTTTTTAGATGCTAGAACTCCTAAGTGAGGTCCAAATTGGATATTGGACTTTAAAGATATAGGTACTGTATAGTTTACCTTCCTGTTTTTCTTTTCTCCTTTATTATCTCTTCTTAGGTATTCTGTGTAGTGGACGCCCCACCCCACCTCCCCGCATGTACTTTTTTCCCTTTGGGATTATTTTCTTTATTACATATGGCAATTTTCTCGACAAAGTTTAGCTTTGGAGTGTATAATTATAATGTCTATAAATAATTTTTTTTAAAAACACATAGGGGTCCTTTTACTAAGGCGCGCCAAAATGTGGCCTGTGCTGGTGTAGATGCATGTATTGGACATGCGCAGGTTCATTTTTTAGCACACCTGCAAAAAAGGCCTTTTTTTAACCAAAAATGTTCATGCGGCAAAATGAAAATTGGCGCGCGTCCATGTTGGGCCTGAGACCTTACTGCCACCCATTGACTTAGTGGTAAGGTTTCATGCGTTAACTGGGCAGTACGTAAGTACATAAGTATTGCCACACTGGGACAGACCAAGGGTCCATCAAGCCCAGCATCCTGTTTCCAACAGTGGCCAATCCAGGTCACAAATACCTGGCAAGATCCCAAAAAAGTACAAAATATTTTATACTGCTTATCTCAGAAATAGTGGATTTTCCCCACGTCCATTTAATAATGGTCTATGGACTTTTCCTTTAGGAAGCCGTCCAAACCTTTTTAAAACTCCGCTAAACTAACCGCCTTTACCACATTCTCTGGCAATGAATTCCAGAGTTTAATGCTAATTACCGCCCGGTTAGTGCCACGTGATGGAAAATTCCCAGTGCGCGTAGTGGGTGCATAAAAAATGAAATTACCGCCCAGGCCATGTGGTAACTGGGCAGTAGTTCTGAACTGGTGTGCATTGGGAGCAAGTAGGCGCCTACGTGGCTTAGTAAAAGGGCCCCATAATTCTGAGTCACTATTGTGCCATTTATCATTGCAGCGATTTGCACGCACTGGAGGCTCTTCTGCTTACATTCCAGCTTAAGATATGCAGCTGTTTGCAAAGACCTCGGTTTTAGTGCTGTTCACATATGTTTAAAATATTATCAAATACTATATACATAGTAACATAGTAGATGACGGCAGAAAAAGACCCTCACGGTCCATCCAGTCTGCCCAACAAGATAAACTCATATGTGTTACTTTTTGTGTATACCCTACCTTGATTTGTACCTGCCCTCTTCAGGGCACAGACCATATAAGTCTGCCCAACACTATTCCTGCCTCCCAACCATGCTATTCACTATTTCACATAGCTTGCATGGGCAGTTTCACTGTTTTCCTTTTGTATTTTCCCTCTTTCCTCTCATTTTACTGTTATTTATTTATTTTATTTATTTAATGCATTTGTATCCCACGTTTTCCCACCTCTTTGCAGGCTCAATGTGGCTTACAATACATCATGAATAGTGGAATGAGACGAGAATAGATATTTAGTATTACAGAAGGTTTTGGGGTAGAATGGTAGTGGAATATATCATAGTGATACAATAGAAGGCATTATTAACATTTCTGGATGTATGTGGGAGTTTCACATACTTTGATCTTTGTGGTATATCTTGTTGAAGAGATGGGTCTTTAGTAGTTCACGGAAGTTGGTCAGTTCATAGGTTGCTTTTAGGTTGCGTGGCAGTGCATTCCAGAATTGTGTGCTCATATAGGAGAAGATTGATGCGTGCGTTACTTTGTATTTTAGACCTTTACAGTTGGGGAAATGAAGATTAAGGCATGTACGAGATGATTTTTTAGCATTCCTGGGTGGTAAGTCTATCAGGTCTGACATGTAGGCTGGGGCCTCGCCATGGATGATTTTATGTACTAGGGTACATACTTTGAAGGAGCTATACCCTTGAGTGATTCTCTTCTGCCTGTAAGACTTTTCTTCTGCTCTTTGCAGCATCTCAACAACACACCTTAACTCTGGCAAAATCTTCAATCAGGAGACCTAGCCATGGTGCTGAAGCGAAAACACATACTAATCCTACCTCATCTTGTTTTATACACAGACTCCTGGAAACACCCAAAATATGTGATTTATCCTTCCATATACTAGATTGTTTGCAGATTATAATCCTTTTTATGGGGTCAACATGACAAATGTGTCAACACAAACTTGACGTAACCTACCCAAGAACCCAGTGCACAAAATATTACAGTAAACTGTATATAGATATGCGAGGCAAAGACCTCAAACGTCCAAGCGCTGACTCTCATCAACATCTTTAATGGGGCTCTAAATATTATCACTGGTCAAAAAAAATCTCATAGCAATTTAACATTTTTATTCTTTTTCGCTTTTATATTTTTCGTTAAAAGTCTATACATATCTTCCAAATAGGTTTATATTTCAACCAACTTTTAAGGCAATACTATAAAACATGAAGTACTTAACTTGCACCTTTTTATGGGGTCAACACGACAAATATGTCAACATTTAACATGACCGCACGTTAAAATTATAGAAATAATTTACTGTAGTTTTTCCAAGGACCACACAAGTTCATTTTTTTTTTATTAGAATTGCCATACTTGGTCAGACCAATGGTCCATCTAGCCCAGCATCCTGCTTCCAACAGTGGCCAATACAGGTCACAAGTACCTGACAGAAGCCCAAATAGTAGCAAGATTCCATGCTACTGATTCCAGGGCAAGTGGTGGCTTCCCCATGTCTGTCTCAATAGCAGATTATGGACTTTCCCTCCAGGAACTTGCCAAAAACATTTTCTAAACCCAGATACACTAACCACATCCTCTGGCAATGAGTTCCAGAGCTTAACAATTCTTCGAGTGAAAAAAATATTTCCTCCTATTTGTTTTAAAAGTATTTTCATGCATCTTCATTGAGTGTTGCCTAGTCTTTGTACTTTTTGAGAATAAAAAAATGGATTCACTTTTACTCATTCTACACCACTCAGGACTTTGTAGATCTCAATCATATCCCCCCTCAGCCATCTCTTTTCCAAGCTAAAGAGCCCTAACCTCTTTAGCCTTTCCTCATATGAGAGGAGTTCCAACCCCTTTATCATTTTGGTCGCTCTTCTTTGAACCTTTTCTAATTCTGTTTTATCTTTTTTGAGATACGGCAACCAGAATGGAATGCAATACTCGAGGTGAGGTCATACCATGGAGCGATATAGAGGCATTATAGTATTCTTGGTCTTATTTACCATCCCTTTCATAATAATTCCTAGCATCCCATTTGACTTTTTGGCCACTGCCACACGCTGGGCAGAATATTTCAGCATATTGTCTACAATGACACTTAGATCTTTTTCTTGGGTTCTGACTCCTAAGACGGACCCTAGCATCAGGCAACTAAGATTTGAATTATTCTTCCCAATGTGCATCACTTTGCATTTGTCCATATGATTGTTTGAGCCGAGTTGGTGCGGGAAGCGTTTAATAAATACAGCCAGACAAGGGAGAAATGAACAAAAAACCCTTTATTAACCAGGCACTGAATCCTGTTACTTCACATTGCAGCAAAGTAAAGAATAAATCTTTCAGAGGCAAACTTTACACAGTCTGTAGCTGACAGTCTTAAGTCCAGTGGCGTACCAAGGGCGGGGCAGTGGGGGTGGTCCGCCCCAGGTGCACACTGCAAGGGGGTGCAGGGAGCAGCTGTGTGTCTGTCGGCTCTGCCGGTTCCCAGCTCCCTCTGATGTAATTTCCTGTTCCGGGGCAGTGAACCAGCGGAACTGACAGCAGCACGACTGCTCCCTGTACCCCTAGGAGGTGATGCCGGGGGAGGGGGGTGATGTGCCAGGGGTGGTTCGAAGCGGTGGCAGCCGACAAAGGAACACCACTGCTTTAGTCCACAGTATACACACACACAGCTACTTGCAGGTAGGGTTACCGTATGTCCGGTTTTACCCGGATATGTGCTCTTTTTGAGGACATGGCCGGGCAACAGGGTGAATTTTGCCAGCCTGCCCGTTTGTCTGGATTTCTCGGCGGCCATTTTGAATCGGCCATTTTGCACTCAGCATTGCAAGGGTAACAGGATGCAGGGCAACGCTCTGGGCAGGAAAGAGAGGGCTCTTTCCTGCCCCGAAGAGGTCACTAGACCACCAGGGCAGTAGAGAAAGGTAAGGGGAGGGGAGGACACCCTTAGGGGGGTGTGACAGGGGTGGTGGTGAAAGGGATGGGGCGATATGTGACAGGGGCGAGGTGGGGTGTGAAAGGGGGCAGGGTGGGATGTGGGGCGGGGCATGTGGCCTCTTTTTGGGAGAACCAAATATGGTAACCCTACTTGCAGGGTTTCACAACACAGGTCTGCCTCCAGCCAGACCTCAAGGACAGCATTCTTTTAAAACTCAAATTATAGCTTAGCCTAACTTAGCCAGGTTCTGGTAGCTTACACACAAGCAGTGGAGACCTACACTCTAGGGTGGCTTCTCTCCTCTCAAGGCCTCCCTGTTCAGAGCTGCCCGAGGGCTTTTACTTCCTGCTCACTGTTGAGCCCCGCCCTCCTGGCCAGGAAGCCTAAGGTCCCTGTGCTACAGCAGGTGTAGCACCACCTGCTGTAAAGCTGAACTGTAACCTCAGTGAGGGAGTGTTTCTAGGGACGCCTCCTGCTAAGTCACTCACTCCCTTACGGTCCACTTCCTGTTCTGGGGCAGAGGGAGCATGGAAACGAACAAAGCGGACAGGCGCGCGGCACCCCCCCCCCCAGCGGCGTGCACCCGGGGGGGGGGGGTTCTTTCACCGGGGGGGGGGGGGATTGCGCTGCACCCGGGGGGCGGGGCGCATCGGCGATCCACCCCGGGTGTCAGCCCCCCCTAGGAAAGCCACTGTCACAATCTGCATGTGCTTTTAACAACTTTGAATTGTGTCCCCTACAAATTTAATCACCATACTTGTTCCTTCTTCAGATTGAACTCTTGAGTTTAATACTCTCAACTGTAAATTACTGCTGCCTGATTACATTGCTTGACACTAAAACCAGGGTGTCCTCACAGAAGCTGCACTTATTCCATTTAATTGGCTGGAACAGTTATAAGCAAAGCTGATGTTTTGTCCATGAAAATGCAAGTGCATCACACAGGACCAGCTCAAGGGACTGTGGCACCTTGAGCCAACTGTTCATTTGGCACACAGGCCAACCTCTGGTTTGGTGCCCCCCATCGGCATGCACCCCCCCCCCCCCATCTATCTCAGGTCAACCTCCTTTAGCCTACGTTTAAAGGTGGTTTTCCTCTCACGAGCATTTGCAGCGTTTCACCTAATGCTACCTGCACCAGCCCCAGCATGTTTCCTTTGCTGCACCCTGCCTTCCTCTGATGCAACTTCCTGTTTCTGCAGGGGCATGGACAAGAGAAGACGCTGGGGCTGGTGTGGGTAGCATTAGGACTGCCAGTGCTCAGGAGAGGAAAACTACCTTTAAAGGTGGACGGGGGGGAGGGTGACCTAAGAGAGAGAGAGACAGAGAGAGGAGAGTTGTCAGATCTGGGGATGGAGAGGAATATGCTGGAGGTGAAGGCACACTGCACAAGCCAGAGGAGCAGATTTTGACTGTTGCAGGGGAGCAGGTGAAGCAGACTTTCAGCACCCTTGAGGCTTGGTGCCCTGAGCCAGTGATTCACCTGCTCCATGCCTTAAGTGGGCCCTGGCACCATGGGTGGCAGGGTGTTTTTAATGGATATCTTAACACGAAATTCTTTCCTCTCATCTTGGCAAGCTGAACTTGATTTCTGTACCAGTCAATTCATGTTTTATTGTCCTTGACTAATAAACCTTACCCAACAAGTGAAAACAAATTCAGGATTTCCTCTTGTTTTTTTTAACCCTTCCCCATCAGCAGCCCTGAGACCTGGTGCATGCGTTATATGTTAAATTGACGTTCAAGGCTAGCGAATGACAATTTCCAACAATAAATGTGATCATCTGCAAACCTTCCACGTTCAAGCCCAGGAAATGACAACTTACGGTAGTTAATTTATTAACCTGTACACCTTTCACAGCGGTCCCATTTCTAAATAAACCTTTCACCTATCTGAAAATTCCTAAAGATGCATGTGTCATCAGGAGGATGCGTCATACTGAGTTGTGCAAAATTCAATTTTGCTCACTAACTGCCTGTGATTTCTCTTTAGGGCATGTGACTCAGACCCACTAACCGTACACATGCAGGCAGCAGATGGATCTGCCATAACTTAACAGCACAGAAGAGTCAGTTGCAATACGCAGACTTTAACAATAATGAAAAGGGAAGTAATGGAATAAGCTCCATGAGATTACAGAGTGTGTTTGAGAGAACATGAGTAGAGAATCTCCCACCTCTTATGTCCTTACATTTCTCATTACCATCTGATCACACATGCGGTGGCTTGGTTATGACACTGGAAGATTGTTACGAGAGCATTTTTCCAGCAGTTGGCGTCTTAGAAAATGAAGAGACTAATTTTCTATAATCAACATAATCTTACAGTTATCTATTAATGAAGAAAGAAATATATATATATATATATAAATATGTGAAAGGTACTCAGTGATCACCGGTGGTCACAGCTAATTTAGCAATAAAGTGCTATTAAGGCTATTAACCCCTCATTCAATCATTGCACCGAAACTATTATGAAGTATTAAAGTGAAAACGACTTAGCTGATTGAGGGGCTGAATAACTTGGCTGAAGTGAACAGCTGATAATGTGACCACCGGATCTTGAGTGAATCAATAATCAAAGAGCCTTGCGTAAACTGAAAATATTTCCTCCCTGTGTAACATCCCAAAACTTCACCGCTGAATTAACAATAAGTGAGCCTGCTGCGTCTATGTTGTGTCCAAAAAAATCCACTGATAAATCTGCTGGTAAATATCCACTTAACAAAATATTCAGGGACATTGTAAATCTTCTTATCCTATTTCCACGTTTTCATACTCAGTTACAATTCAAATCTTTTCAAACAAGAAACTTCTGTTCAAAGTACATTAAAGTTGTAATCAAAGTTAGCTGTCATCCAGTCAAAGTTCACTAAAATTGTAATCAAGGTTGGCTGTAAAACGTCTCAGAGAAATTATCCAATGTGTCCCAGTTTCTTCACGGTCCAGTGTTTCGCTGAAAGCGTCTTCAGGAGATCAGAATAATACCATTTTTCAAGTCTGGAGCATAAATCTCTGATTCTGATTGAAAGTTCATTTTAAATCATCTACACGCAGACTAGGAGGAACCTCCCGCTTGAAGTTGACCCGATATGGCATAGTTTATGGATCATTGCTACAGTCATTCACAAAGGAAAAATATTCAACATAAAGGAATCCTTCACATGCTCATCTTCCAATGTGGTATATATCATTCAATGTAAAAAGTGTGCCCTTCTTTGAACCTTTTCTAATTCTGTTTATCTTTTTAAAGATACAGCAACCAGAATTTCAAACAGTGATTCCATGAATTAATTGCTCTTCCCAATGTGAATTGGGTGGATTGCACTTCCCAATGTGCATCACTTTGCATTTGTCCACAGTAAATCTCGTCTGCCTTTTTGTTGCCCAGTCTTCTAACTTCTTAACATCTTCCTGCAATTTTTCACAATCCGCATGTATTCAAACAACTCTGAATGGTTTTATGTTATCTGCAAATTTAATCACCTCACTTGTCGTTCCCGTTTCCAGATTATTAATAAATATGTTGAATAGCACTGGTCCAGAACAGATCCCTGGAGCACTCCACTATTCACCCTTCTCCACTGAGAGAATGGGACATTTAAACCTACCCTCTGTTTTCTATCCATCAACCAATTCCTAATCCACAACAGAACATTGCCTCATATTCTATGGGTTTTTAATTTTTCCCAGAAGTTTCTCACGAGGAACTTTGTCAAACACTTTCTGAAAATCTAGATACACTACATCAACTGGCTCACCTTTATCCACATGTTTATTCACGCATTCAACGAAATGAAGTAAATTGGTGACGCAAGACTTCCCTTGGCTGAATCCATGTTGACTCTGTCCCATTAAACCATGTTTGTCTATGTGTTCAGCGATTTTATTCTTTAAAATAGTTTCCATTATTTTGCCTAGCAAAGAGATCAGGCTTACTGGTCTATAATTTCCTGGATAATCCCTGGATCCCTCTTTAAAAATAGGCATTATATTGGCCACCCTCCAATTTTCAGGTACTATGGACAATTTTAACAACAGGTTACAGATCACTAACAGCAGATCTGCAATTTCATATTTGAGTTCTTTCAGTACCTTTTGGTGTATACCATCCAGGCAGGTGATTTGCTACTCTTTAATCTGTTCAGTAATGACTGAGGCAAAGAATTCATTCAGCCTCTCTGCAATGGCCCTGCCCTCCCTGAGTGCCCTTTTTACGCCTTGATGATCGAAGGGTCCCACGGATTCCTTCACAGGCTTTCTGTTTCTGATATACCTGAAAAAGTTATTGCTATGAGTTTTTGCCTCCGAGGCAAGTTTTTCTTCATATTCTCGTTTGGCCTTCTTTATCAATGCTTTACCAGTGCTTATGTTGCTTCGTGTTTTCTTCATTATGATTTTTTTTATATATTATGTATTGAGGCCAGTTTAAGCACCGTAGGAGACTGAAAGGCCAAGATCAAAACTAGGCTAAAGTGAAAGGTTTGTGTAGGCACATACCACTGTATACAGGGCATGAGATAACCCAGGACCATGTCTTGTAAAATTCTAAAAGTGAGAATTAAAATCTTAAAAATTAGAATGGGAATACATGTAAAGCCTTTTGACACACAAATTGCTCTGTCTCATCTTCTATGACCCATGTTCAGTTTGGCTGACATGGAGGGGTATAATCGAAAGGGACGCCCAAGTTTTCCTGAGATCGTCCTCACAGGACGTCCCGGCGAAGGGGTGGGGAAACCCGTATTATCAAAATAAGATGGGCGTCCATCTTTCGTTTCGATAATACGGTCGGGGACGCCCAAATCTCAACATTTAGGTCGACCTTAGAGATGGTCATCCCTGATTTTCGCTGATAATGGAAACTGAGGACACCCATCTCAGAAGCGACCAAATCCAAGCTATTTGGTCATGGGAAGAGCCAGCATTCGTAGTGCACTGGTCACCCTGACATGCCAAGGCAGCAACCGGGCACCCTAGGGGGCAATGCAGTGGACTTCAGAAATTGATCCCAGGTGCATAGCTCCCTGTGTGCTGAGCCCCCAAATCCCCCCCCCCCAGAACCCACTCCTCACAACTGTACACCACTACCATAGCCCTAAGGGGTGAAGGGGGCACCTACATGTGGGTACAGTGGGTTTCTGGTGGGTTTTGAAGGGCTCACATTTACCACCACAAGTGTAACAGGTAGGGGGGGATGGGCCTGGGTCCGCCTGCCTGAAGTGTACTGCAGTACCCACTAAAACTGCTCCAGGGACCTCTATACAACTGCCATGGAGCTGGGTATGATATTTGAGGCTGGCATAGAGGCTGGAAAAAATATTAGGGTTTAATAATTTTTTATTGATGAATGCAGATATAAAACAATTCCATGTCAATCGGTATATTTTGGCAAGAAACATTTCAAACCTATACTAATACAGTTAAACTGCTATCATCAACTTTTCTTCGTATTTCCCCCCTTTCCGTTTTACTATATTAAGTAACAGTGGCATATATATGCTAAAGCGCTGTACAGAACTATTATCAATAGATCTGCATATTAACTTTGAAATGTATCAAATAACAACCTGAACATTATGCAACAATTAATCATACTTGAATTTTTTTACATATGAAGAAACCTCAATTTTGTTAGACATGAAGAAGTGAAATGAAAGAAGGAAGTAAAATAATTACAGGAAATGAAAATAATGATATTAAGGTTTTTTTTAGACTTCTGAGGAAACTGCTCAGTATTGAGATGTATACTACACAATTGGTATCCTGGCTGAGCTTCTGAAGTCTTTTCCTTCCTTTTTTCAATTTAATTGTTTATGTATTAGAGACTCTTTACATGATATTTGAAATGACTTGCATTCTCTTTGGGTTGTGATGCAGGTATGACACTAATGCATGATATGAGTTTATCTTGGGCAGACTAGATGGACCATGCAGGTCTTTTTCTGCCGTCATCTACTATGTTACTATGTTACTATCCAGCTTATAATCGAATGAGAAAAACGCCCAAGTTCCGACCTAAATCGGGAGATGGACGTTTATCTCACAAAAACAAATAAAGCGGTATAATCGAAAGCCGATTTTGGACGTTTTCAACTGCACTCCGTCGCGGATGCGGACAAAGTTGATGGGGGCGTGTCAGAGGTGTGGCGAAGGCGGAACTGGGGGCGTGGTTATCTGCCGAACAGAGATGGGCGCATTTCACAGATAATGGGACAAAAGTATGCGTTTTTAGCTAGAATTTAGGGCACTTTTCCTGGACCCTGTTTTTTCACGAATAAGGCCCCAAAAAGTGCCCTAAATGACCAGATGACTACTGGAGGGAATCGGGGATGACCTCCCCTGACTCCCCAGTGGTCATAAACCCCCTCCCACCACAAAAAAATGATGTTTCACAACTTTTTATTTTCACCCTCAAATGTCATACCCACCTCCCTGGCAGCAGTATGCAGGTTCCTGGAGCAGTTGTTAGGGGGTGCAGTGGACTTCAGGCAGGTGGACCCAGGCCCATCCCCCCCCCCCACCTGTTACAATTGTGCTGCTTAATGCTTAGTCGTCCAACCCCCCCCCCCCCGAACCTACTGTACCCACATGTAGGTGCCCCCCTTCACCCCTTAGGGCTATAGTAATGGTGTAGACTTGTGGGCAGTGGGTTTTGAGGGGGATTTGGGGGGCTCTACACACAAGGGAAGGGTGCTATGCACCTGGGAGCTCTTTTACCTTTTGTTTTGTTTTTGTAAAAGTGCCCCCTAGGGTGCCTGGTTGGTGTCCTGGCATGTTAGGGGGACCAGTGCACTACGACTCCTGGCCCCTCCCACGAACAAATGCCTTGGCTTTATTCGTTTTTGAGCTGGGCAATTTCATTGTCCATTATCGCTGAAAAGCAAAAACGCCCAGCTCTGAACTTGGCGAATAAAACATGGACGTCTATTTGTTTCGAAAATACGGTTGGGTCCGCCCCTTCACGGACCTGTTCTCGGAGATAAACGCCCATGGAGATAGGCGTTTCTGTTCGATTATGCCCCTCCATGTGACTCTATATAAGACCTGTGTACACAAACTAGACATTTGGGGAGTGAATATGAGTGGGTTATGTGAGTGAAGAGTAACATAGTAGATGATGGCCGATAAAGACCTGTACAGTCCATCCAGTCTACCCAACATGATAGACTCATAGCATAAGGTATGATGTGATCTTGATTTATTCTTGCCATTTCTAGGGCACAGACCATAGAATTCTGCTCGGCTCTGGCCTTGTTCCCCAACTACTGAAGCTTTCATCGAAGCCCCCCACTCCACCCCATCCAAACCTGGCTGGAGTTGGGGGACAGTAGGTTGACATACGAGTTGGAAAAGCGTCTATTGTGCTTGATTAGTTGGGGGTCGCTGTGTGCAAATGTATAAGTGGAAGGGTCATGATGTCAATTCTGTCAGTGGACGCCTCTTGTTAAGCACCATATGGGGAGTGACTATTGGATAATGGCATTTGGGCACTCAAATTCCATTATAGAATACTAGGGGAACCTGGTATCAGGGTACCTTATATTTACCTGGCATAACTGTGGGCAGCTAAATGCAGGAAGGGTGGGCATAATTTACAGTATTCTGTGAGCTACACCTGTATCTGGATGTCCCATCTATGCCCCTCCCATTCTGCATTTATCTATTTTTATTATTTATTTTATTTATTACATTTTTTTACCCCACATTAGTCCGAGAGTGACTGAGGTTCAATGTGGCTTACATAACAATTAATGAATGACAGTAAAAATTAAATAAACAGATTATGAAGTACCATAAATAATGCTGTAACATTGGCTTTGTAAAACAAATATAACATACGTGGGGAATTAACCTGGATGCAACTGTTCTTAAGGGTAGATGGACAGAAGATTAAAATCATAATTAAGGGGTCCTTTTACTGAGCTGCAGTAAAACGTGGCCTGGGGTAGTGTAGGCGCGTGTTTTGGGTGCTTGCTCGGCTAGTTTTTACCGAATCTGCAAAAAAGGGCGCCTAAAACCATCCTGAGCCCTTAACACCATCCACTGATCTAGTGGTAAGGGCTCACGTGCTACACATGCAGTGACCATTACCGCTGGAAATGTCGCGCGTGGGAGGAAATAAATAAATAAATAAATAAACAAACAAACAAATCATCCAGATCGGGAGGCGGGGCTGGAGGTTGGGAGGCGGGGATAGTGCTTGACAGACTTGTACGGTCTGTGCCAGAGCCGGGGTTGGGAGGCAGGGCTGGGGAGGTGAGGATAGTGCTGGGCAGACTTATACGGTCTGTGCCTGTGCCAGAGCCGGTGGTGGGAGGCGGGGCTGGTGGTTGGGAGGCGGGGATAGTGCTGGGCAGACTTATACGGTCTGTGCTAGAGCCGGTGGTTGGGAGGCGGGGATAGTGCTGGGCAGACTTATACGGTCTGTGCCTGTGCCAGAGCCGGTGGTGGGAGGCGGGGCTGGTGGTTGGGAGGCAGGCATAGTGCTGGGCAGACTTATACAGTCTGTGCTAGAGCCGGTGGTTGGGAGGCAGGGATAGTGCTGGGCAGACTTATACGGTCTGTGCTAGAGCCGGTGGTTGGGAGGCGGGGATAGTGCTTGACAGACTTGTACGGTCTGTGCCAGAGCCGGGGTTGGGAGGCAGGGCTGGGGAGGTGAGGATAGTGCTGGGCAGACTTATACGGTCTGTGCCTGTGCCAGAGCCGGTGGTTGGGAGGTGGGGCTGGTGGTTGGGAGGCGGGGATAGTGCGGGGCAGACTTATACGGTCTGTGCCCTGAAGAGCACAGGTACAAATCAAAGTAGGGTATACACAAAAAGCAGCAAATATGAGTTATCTTGTTGGGCAGACTGGATGGACCGTGCAGGTCTTTTTCTGCCGTCATCTACTATGTTACTATGTTACTATGTGTTACCGGTGTGCAGCAAATCCAAAATTACCGCCGGGGGGGGGGGGGGGGTGTGCTGGCCTGGTGGTAGTCTCGTTTTGGCGCCTGCTGCACTCGTGTAGAGCCTAAGTTTGTAAACAAAGAAGTGAAGATGAATAAATATGGGTACAATTAGGGCTAGATAGGATTAGGTTGGAAGGAAGAAGTGAAATTAATTCTGTGAATGGATAATGTTCAAATAGAAGTCTTTGTTTTCTGAAAGGCTAAATTGAAAAATTGAGTTTTCAGTAGGTTTCTGAAGGACAGGTAATCATCTGTGCATTTAAATGGTTTTGGTAGCGAGTTCCAAATTTTAGTACCTTGATATGAGAAACTGGGCACCCTGTCAAAAGAAACCGGTCAAAAAAGAAACCAGACAAAGAAGTTCCAAACAAAAAAATTTCCCGACATAAAAGTCCCTGATAAAATAGACTCCTGACAAAAAGGGTCTGATGAAATAGATTTACTGAGAAAGTCCACGGCTTGTCACTTGAAAGTCCTGGCACCTGCCTACGGCTTGACTTCACTCTCCACACTTGGTATCTAGTGAGAATCATAAATCTGCTTGACAAGATAATCCAGCTTGATTAAGGAGGTTTCCCTGCCCTGTTTTGCGTAGAGTCTATTTTGTCTTGGGGATTTTTTGAGAGGCTTTTTTTTGTCATGGTCTGTTTTGGTTTTACTCATAGGCGGTCGGTGGCCCAACTGTTTGGGGAGGCTAAAGGGGGCGGGGTTAGTGGTGGGGCCAGGGGTGGAGCTTAAATCCATAATTGTCTGATAAATAAAAATAAAAGTCACAATTAATACCTTTTATTAAATTTAGATATTAGATATGTATCATATGTCAAAGAATAAAGTGGTTGCTCAAAGCATAAACTAACCACAATCGCTGAACTGCAAAACACTATGCACAACTTTGTGCAAAAACACATTCAGAACCTTACTGTACCATAAATATTACACTGGGCAGAACCTAATACACCAATATACGACCCATACAAAAAATGCAGGCCGTCAACAATATGAAACAAGGCATCATATCATCACAATTCTCATGTAGAGCCACAAAACACCCTAATTTATGTTTAATGTGCGATAAAATGCCATAAATAAGTAAATAAATATAAACTTTTAATGTTGAGCACCTGATTCTCAAAGTGGATTCTGCTGCTATCTGTTCTCAGTGCAGGTCAGGAAGTCATCCTCATTAAATATCTCCCTGGCAACCCAGCCAACCCCCCCCCCCTCCCCCTGCTCTCCCAGCAGTAAGGTAAACAAACCATAAACCAATTTCTACAATTGGTTACACAAGGCTAGAGGGCTTTCACTGCAGCTCCTGCTGTGAGGATGGAGGTAAATCAACAATTTAAACCTCTCAGAGCACAGCAGGGGAGGCTTAGCCTGTCCAAGCCTCTTATACCGGGCGCCTCTGGTTTTTGTCATAGTCTATTATGTCGGGGTGCCGAGAAACTGACATCGTGAATTGTTTTATAGATTACATTCCTACAAATAGGGAAA
This sequence comes from Microcaecilia unicolor, assembly GCF_901765095.1. Lineage (NCBI taxonomy): Eukaryota > Metazoa > Chordata > Amphibia > Gymnophiona > Siphonopidae > Microcaecilia > Microcaecilia unicolor. Next base: position 22,756,871 of record NC_044034.1, read on the forward strand.
TGCAGAATGAGATATTTTCTGGATGATGGTACGGCATTATGTGGGGGTAATTCATTGAGATTGTTCATATATGATGGAGCAGAACCATATAGAATTTGGTGACTAAAAACACAGAACTTGAAAGATATTCTATCTTTTATGGGTAACCAGTGTAGGTTATATAGACGAGGAGTTGCTTTGGCAAAGTGAGGTGATCTATATATGAGGTGTGCAGCGGTACTTTGAGCAGTTTGTAATTTTTTGATAAGGCCGCCTTTCATTCCTGCATAAATGGAGTTGCAGTAGTCGAATTTTGTTAGTACCAAAGTACGAAAGACTGATTTAGTGAAAAAAGTTCTTAATCTCTTTAGTTTCCAAAGTGAATTAAAGATACTTGAGACCACCTTAGAAACTTGAGTTTCAAGGATAAGGAATTGATCAGTTGTGATTCCTAATATTTTCATTGATGAGTCAAGGGGGTAAGTGATGTTCTTTAATGTAAAATCTTTTAAGATTTATAGGGTGGTGAGGGTTAGTTACTATTAGAAACTTAGGACTAGGTTTACTAAACGGTGCTATGGGCACGTTTGTGTTTTTAACGTGTGTAAATGGTGTACGCATGTTAAACGCAAATGCGCCCATAGAATTGTATAGGCACGTTAGCGTTTAACGCACCTTAAATTTACAGGCGCATTAAAAACGCTAATGCACCTTAGTAAACATAACCCTTAGTTTTTTCAGTATTGTTTTAATTTAAAATTAGATGCCCAAGATTCCATTAATTTGATGCCTAATTTGATCGAGTTCATTATTTCATATAATTCTTTAGAGAATGCGATATAAATGGTGACATCATCGGCGTAAATGAATGACGAAAGACCATCTATTTCTGGTCGATTACCTAGAGAGATCTCTTTAGTTTCCAAAGTGAAGTAAAGACACTTGAGACCACCTTAGAAACTTGAGTTTCAAGGGTAAACTAAATGAATGACGAAAGACCATTTATTTCTAGTAGATTACCTAGGGGGATCATCATGATATTGAACAGGATGGGGGATAGAGGAGAACTTTGAGGTACTCCACAATCAGGAGACCATTTTGAAGAAATTGCACCTGATTGTTTGACTTGAGATGATCTGGACTTTACAAAGCCAGAAAACCATTTCAGGTCAGCCCCACAGATTCCATAATGGTTGAGGATATTTAGAAGAAGAACACCCCACGTACACCCCCTTGCATTTGTACGCATTTACGCAAGCCATTACAGAATATGCTTAGGCCTGGATTCTATATATGGTGCCAGAAAAATCTGCATTGTAAAAAAATACGCCTAGAATCAGCTTAAATTTCTGCGCGGTATATAGAATACACCGAGCACCTCTCCACATGACCAAATTTGGTCGCATCCATTTAGGCCATGTTTTACTTGGCATAAATCCCGATGTCTACATTAGGTGCAGAGTGGGTGATTTCTATAATCATGATCATAGATTTTAGAAATGCCCATGACCTGCCCATTCCATGCCCATAACCTGCCCATAACCACAACCATTTTTCAACTCTGCGACTTATATTTACATGCACCACGTTACAGAATACGCTTAACAAGTAGTGCGTGTAAATTCTAATTAATGCCAATTAGTGCTTTTATTTGCTTGTTATCATCCAATTAACAGTGCTGATTATCTAGTTAACTGATTAAGTTAGGCACATTGTTGTAGAATACATTTTGATTTCTGCACAGAAATTAAGGCATTTATTAATTTAGATTGTCCTCACACATGTAACACTTTTTTTTTTTTTTGCAATCTTGGAAGGTTTTTTTTGACGGCCAATGATGAAAAGTAGATCTTATTGATCGGTTTAGCTCTAGAGGATACATTTGGTCCTGGAGCTCATTGAGGCCTTTTTTCCTTCCTAGCCCCAGTGGCGTTCCGACGCTGGCTGACACCTGGGGTGGATCGCCGATGCAACCCCCCCTCGGGTGCAGCACGACCCCCCCCCCCCGATGAAATGACACCTCTCCCCCCCCTCCGGCGAAATGACACCCCCTGCGGGTGCACGCCGCTGGGGGGGGGGGTGCCGCGGCGCACGCCTGTTGCCCTGTCTCCGAGTTCGCAATTCGCATGTGTTCACTGCTCCCTCTGAGTCTGCCCCAGAACAGGAAGTAACCTGTTCCGGGGCAGACTCAGAGGGAGCAGTGAACACATGCGAATTGCGAACTCGGAGACAGGGCAGGCAACAGGCGCACGCCATGGCACCCCCCCAGCGGCGTGCAGCCGGGGCGGACCGCCCCCACTGCCCCCTCCCTTGGTACACTGATCAGATCAGATACCGCATTCAATTCAAGCTTCTCCTTCTTACCTACAAATGCACTCAGTCTGCTGCCCCTCACTATCTTTCTACCCTCATCTCCCCTTACGTTCCCGCCCGTAACCTCCGTTCACAGGATAAATCCCTCCTCTCAGTACCCTTCTCCACCACCGCCAACTCTAGGCTCCGCTCATTCTGCCTCGCCTCACCCTATGCTTGGAACAACCTTCCTGAACCCTTACGCCAAGCCCCCTCCCTGCCCGTCTTCAAGTCTTTGCTTAAAGCCCACCTCTTCAATGCTGCGTTTCGGCACCTAACCTTTACCGTTCAGTGAATCCAGACTGCCCCTATCGGACCGACCGTTCACTTGTCTATTAGATTGTAAGCTCTTTGAGCAGGGACTGTCTCTCTTTGTTAAATTGTACAGCGCTGCGTAACCCTAGTAGCGCTCTAGAAATGTTAAGTAGTAGTAGTACACCACTGCCTAGCCCATTGGGAATTTAAACAAACAATAACTGCAGATTTGTGTACAGTACATACGTTACATTTATATATTTTTTGTGGAAACCCATGGTTTGATTGTAAGAGATTATGTTAATATCTCCAAACCAAAGTATCTTTCTTTTTTGTTTATTCAACTTCAAGCAATATTTTGTGGTTCAACTATCTATGTCAGAAATGTAGTGTTTGGTGGAATCTAAGGTGACATCAAAACTTTCCAACACTGGGCATAAAAGGAAAATCTCATCTGCGTAAGATAACACAGGGAGCTCACTGCCTAAAAAGCAATTACCCAGAGAACTCCGATACACATTGAATAAAGAAGGCGAAAGTGGTGAGCCCTGTGGTACCCCGCATCCATTTTGGCCCTTGACACTGTAGGACCTAGTCTTCAGAGACTATTCAGATCAGCCTAATACTTTCCCAGTAACACCTAGCTCATTTAACTTAAAAAGCTGATATATCAAACTGTAATAGCGTGGCTTGTCAAGTTCTACTTAGGAGCTGTCATAGTTTAGTGGTGAGGACAAGAAGCAAGGTTTCTGTACTGTGTTGGGGCCTAAAACCGTATTGTATCTAATGCCACCCTTCTTGAGGGGGAGTGGCCTAGTGGTTAATGCAGCAGCCTTTGATCCTGGTGAACTGGGTTTGATTCCCACTGCTGCTGCTCCTTGTGCCTGTGGGCAAATCACTTAACCCTCCATCACCCCAGGTACAAAAATATGTACCTGTTTATAATATGTAAACCACTTTGATTGTAACCACAGAAAGGCAGTATATCAAGTCCTATTTCCCTTTCCCTATTTGAGATTCTGCATGAAATGTTGCTATTATTTGAGATTCTACATGCGGTGTTGCTAGTGGAGGAGTAGCCTGATAGTTAGTGCAGCAGACTTTGATCCTGGGGAAGTGGGTTTGATTCCCACTGCAGCTCCTTGTGACTCCGAGGAAGTCAATTAACCCTCCTTTGCCCCAGGTATGAATAAGTACCTATATATACTATATACTGTAAACCACTTTGAATATAGTTGCAAAAACCACAGAAAGGCAGTATATTAAGTCCCATTTCCCTTTCCCTATTTGAGATTCTACATGGAATGTTGCTACTATTGAAGATTCTAGATGGAATGTTGCTACTATTTGAGATTCTGTTGCTTCTATTTAAGATTCTACATGGAATGTTGCTACTATTTGCGATTCTACATGGGGTGTTGCTAGTGGAGGAGTAGCCTAGTGGTTAGTGTAGCGGACTTTGATCCTGGGAACTGGGTTTGATTCCCACTGCAGCTCCTTGTGACTGTGGGCAAGTCACTTAACCCTCCATTGCCCCAATTACAAAAATATATACCTGTTTATAAAATGTAAACTACTTTGACTGTCACCACAGAAAGGCAGTATATCAAGTCCCATCCCTTTCACCTCACCACTGCTTCGATCCCTTCTGGTAGAGTTTGGGCTCACTGTCTGTGGGTCTTTTGTGCCCTACCGCACAGGCCTCCCCATCAGCAGAGAGCTACATCAGCTCTCCCCCTTCAACTGCATGAGGTTTTAGTTCCAGAGGTGCACGTGTACACTACAGACAGATGGACAGACAGACAGACACCAGATACTATCCCTGGAGCAAAATGCATCTGATAAAAACAGAAAATGAAATGCCTTTCTCAAATAATAATTGTTTCAAGGGCAGGTGACTCATGGACACAAGGTCAAGAATTCGGACTAAACAAGAAGGGAGAATGATTACATGATGGCTCAGAATCTGAGACAAGTACTGGTGATCACAGGCTTAGATGGGACCATATCCAACTCCTAGGTAACTTATTCATCCTCTGTGCTGGACGTTGAACTCTGTGCTGCAGTTAATGACACTGAGTCCAGTTATCACGCCAGCTCTCATCACCCCTGAGCTCTTTCAAAAGGAGAAATGTATCCAGTGGTGAAACTCTGAACAAATGATCAAAAAGCATCAGTGGGAGACTGGGGAGGGTGAAATACCAAGCAGTCCAAACAGCGTTTATTTTGGCAGAACAAGAGCACAACCCCCGCCCCCCCCCCCCCCCCAGTAATAACAGAAATTTTTAAAAGCCTAATTCAGCCGTAAACAAAAGAATAGTGAAAGTATTGTGAGAAAAATTCCTCAGCTCCAGCAGGACTGTGGCCTCCACAGCGCCCTCTCAAGACAGCACGTTCAATAGCAATAAGCAAAGCCTTTATGTTATTGGTGTTGCTACTCAGTGATCACCCCGCCCCTGAAGGGTGGCCTGGCATTTGGCATTTGAGTATCGGCACCTTTTTCACTAGAAAAAACACACTGACCAGAAATTACTGGATATTGTGTCTCAGGTTCTTTTGGCTTTCAGGAATTTCCACTACAAGGTAATACAGTTTTAAGTGGAAGTTGCCAAGTGTGAGGGAAAAGCCGGATCCTTTTTCCTGTTCCACGCAAAGCAGGGGATTTTTGATATGACTCCTGTCACTTTCTGTTTCTGGGCCATCATTGTCCAGTTTTGTATCCTGATTTATTGTAAGCCACATTGCGCCTGCTCATGTGGGTAAATGTGGGGTAGAAATGTACTAAAATAAAATAAATAAAGAAATACTCCTCATTTAAGGGAATGTTTTCACCCAGAGTTACCATATTTTGTCCCCCAAAAAGGAGGACTCATGCCTCGCCCCCACCATACCCACCCCGCCCCTTTCACACCCACCCCCCTTCACACCCTCGCTCCGCCCCCCTGTCACATTTCCCCTCCCCCCGTCACACACCCCATCACCCCCCTCCCCTTACCTTACTACTGCCCTGGTGGTCTAGTGACCTCTTTGGGGCAGGAAAGAGCCCCCTCTTTCCTGCCCGGAGCGCTGCCCTGCATGCTTTCTTCCTGTTGCTGATCTCGGCACCGATTCAAAATGGCCGCCGAGAGTTGAAGTCTCGCGAGGTCACTTCAACTCTCGGCGGCCATTTTGAATCCGCGCCGAGATCAGCAACAGGAAGAAAGCATGCAGGGCAGCGCTCCGGGCAGGAAAGAGGGGGCTCTTTCCAGCCCCGAAAGCGGAAGAGGTCACTAGACCACCAGGGCAGTAGTAAGTAAGGGGAGGGGAGGCTAGAATCTGCCCTTTTGTCCGGATTTCTGGACAAACGGGCAGGCTGGCAGGTAGGCCGAAGGACGTCCTGCCCACCAGCCTGCCCGTTTGTCCAGAAATCCAGACAAATGGGCAGATTGGCAAAACCCGCCCGGACATGTCCTCAAAAAGAGGACATGTCCGGGTAAATCCGGACATATGGTAATCCTATTTTCACCTGGCTTTAGTCAGCTCCAGCCAAAAGGCTGAAATCCTGTTCTGGCCTCAGCCATCTTCAGCTGGAGTGTTGGTGGCATCTCTGCCCTTTAACTGGGTAAAATGTTTGCAGGACTGGGAACCAGGTCTCCAGCTTCCTAAGCTGCTACCATACTGAGAAATGACCACTGTCCTAAAGGCTTGTGAAGCAGGAGGTCACAATGGGCCTTCCTGTGCACTGGAAGGAGGAACATTCTGGGTGTCTGCTCCAGAGAGCAGTGTCAATCGAAGGGGTGTGGTCTATTTTGGGAGGAGCCTTTATCTTTCTTCCCAGAGGAGTTGAGTAAGGAGGTAAGAAATGGTCTACAGAGTGATGCTTTCCTGCTCTGGGGTCCATCAGGACCTTAATCTTCTCTGCAAGACCACACCCATGGCCCCACCCTTGGTACATTACTGGAGCTAGCATAAGTGCATGTGTCTATTTGCCAAATAGATGTGAATAAGCTCTAGTTTTGAATAAGTTACACTCGCCCACAGTCTACCCAGGCTGCACTCATGTGTATGCCCATCTTGCAAATATGTGGTACGTAAGATATAGGAAAGTGGAGAAGAGTAGGGTTGTCGATGAGTCTTCCAACAATAACCACACTTAGTCGTAGGTGGGTAACATCAAAGGTATTTATTTGTCAAAATCATCACGGTCAAAGATAGAGCAGACATTATGTAAGAAGAAAGTTATTGCCAACGACCTTCCCCGATGCAGGAACGAAACGTGGCCCATGTTGGTTGGTCTGCATGATTTCAGATAAGTACCATTTTTGGGCTCTAATCTATTTTATAAAGTGGAAAAATGATAACAAATTATAAACAATTATATTAAAGTTGAAGTAGATTACGTATAAGCCGATGAAGAGGAAGTTGAGTAGTTCACTCATGTGAAACGAGTTGTCGCTGATAACATAGTAACATAGTAGATGACGGCAGAAAAAGACCTGCACGGTCCATCCAGTCTGCCCAACAAGATAACTCATATTTGCTATTTTTTGTGTATACCCTACTTTGATTTGTACCTGTGCTCTTTAGGGCACAGACCGTATAAGTCTGCCCAGCACTATCCCCGCCTCCCAACCACCAGCCCCGCCTCCCAACCACCGGCTCTGGCACAGACCGTACAAGTCTGCCCAGCACTATCCCCGCCTCCCAACCACCAGCCCCGCCTCCCGATCTTGACTAAGCTCCTGAGGATCCATTTGTCGCTGATGGCTTGTTAAAGTAATTTGTAGCTCCAGATGATTGTATGAACGAAAAGAAAAAAGCTGATATAAGTTTTCAGTGCAGTGCTGGGATTTTTATACATGTTATATGCTTAATCCCTGCTTAAGATCTACCCCGAATGAGTGAATTGGATCTAAATGAAAATGCTGCAGGTCTCCAGCCTATCCCTCTCTCTTCTTTCTCCCCCCCCCCCCCCCACTCCACCCTAGCAGTCAACACTGTTACATCTGTATTTCCCTTGTATCATTGTTAGTAGCAATTAAATGAATTCTATAAGGAGTTTTTCCTTGTACGGCTGTGAATTGTGGTATCCAGTGGGTCACAAACGTGAACATTGTCTCTCAGGTCTATCACCACAGAAGAAAGGTTGAGAACCGCTGGAATAACCTAGGTTCTAAAAGTTCGGTAACACCTGAGAGTATATAGAAGGACCTATTTGACCACTAAACTTATCCAGATAGGCGCCGAATATCGGCACCTGACCGAATAAGTTGCGTGATATAGCTGTTTATGCGCTAGGTACTAGCTTGTAATATTCAGTGGAGGTAACCAGTTATGTCCCATTGAACATTATCACCAAAGACTACCTTCTTCAAAAAGGCATACCCTAACGATACAACTTAAATGCTTGAATCCTGCAACACAATGATACTAATACTCGAGCTGGACATAACTTAACGCTTCCTCCTTTCTATTCCCTTATGTGTCTGTCACACATGCACCTTATTATACCATAATATCACTCTGTATTTGCCATACCGGAAGGTGATTGCCTCATGGTAGTGGCATAACAAGGGCGGCTGCCACCCAGGGCGGTTCGCCGCTGCGCACCCCCCCCCCCGGGTGCAGCATTACACCCCCCCCCTCGGCGCATCAACCCCCCCCTTGGTGTATCACCCAAGCCCCCCCCCCCTCGGCGCATCAATCCCCCCCCTCGGCGCATCACCCAAGCCCCCCCCCCGAGTGCATTCTTGCCTGCCGTGTGCACACCACTAGGGGGGGTGTCAGTTCCGCTGGTTCCCTGCTCCCTCTGCCCCGGAACAGGAAGTGACCTGTTCCGGGGCAGAGGGAGTAGGGAACCAGCAGAGCCGACACCCCCCAGCGGCGTGCATCCAGGGTGGACTGCCCCCACCGCCAAGCCCTTGCTACGCCACTGCCTCACGGTACTATGTAAGCCACATTGAGCCTGCAAATAGGTGGGAAAATGTGGGATACAAATGCAAAAAATAAATAAGCTATTTTAACCAATCAGTGACTGTGTCTGGCCGGTTAAAGGGGGGGGGGGGGGGCAGAATTTACCCAGCCCATAATCACAATTCAACATGTCAGCATCTTGCAAGCAGTTAACAAAGCACATAGTTCAGTTCTTAAACAAAGAAAGGATCAGCTTATACCAGCATATATATTAGTTCTCATTATTGTATTCATGAATGAGTATTTATTACATTAAACACGAGAAGCATCAGCTGCTCCAAGTCCCGGTCTTTGCCAGCGGTCAGGCAGGTTCCAGCATGTGCCTTCATAATAAAATCCATCACGAAAGGGGCTTTTCAGCATGACTAGGCAGGTCAGGTCAGGACAGGACACTCCTCATTCTCCCTGCCCTCCTTTCGCCAGTGTGTTGTGTAGAGCTGTGCACAGGCATTTTCTTGCTTCCATTTTGTGTGTGTGTGTGTTACTTTTGCTTCTTTAAAAACTGTAAGGCAGTGGTGTAGCCAAGGGTGGGCCCTGGTGTTATAATGATATATCAATGATTATGGTTTTTATAAAGAACAGGACACTGGTTTACCAGATGCATTTGACATCATTTCTGGTTTTTGTCTGGACCATCTGCTAATGATGCTTTGCACTGGAATCTGCTATCGATTTGAAAGGAGAACCACCAGACTCGTGTTCCTCAGGAGCTTTTTTCTTTCTGAACCCTATTACCAAAACTCCTCCCCAGCTCACACCCCAGCAGCACATGCTCAGTTCTCAATGCATGAGCTGAGCATGTGCAAAAGTCTGAGGAGTAGCCGCCTAGTGGTCAGTGCAGTGAACTGTAAATCAGGGGACTGAGGTTCAAGTCCCATTTCAGCTCTTTTATCAAGATCAAGTATGCATATGTAATATTGCATCATACCTTCTTCTACGAGTTTATCTTGTTTAGGCAGACTGGATGGACCGTACAGATCTTTATCTGCCGTCATCTATTATGTATGTATGTTACTACCTGGTGCTTAGTTAAACAATTGTTTATTAATAGACATCGATGTATATGAAGATGCAGAGAGTCTGGGTGCAGAGCAAGTATGTTCTAAATGCACAGTCAATAAAGATTTAGATTTCTAATGACCTTAAGGTTTGTTTAACTTATATGCTTTTAAGATATAAGTCTAGTCTGAAAGTGTGAGACATCTGCATAACATCAGTTGTATTACAGTAATAGACAATAAAAACCAAAAAGTGAGGACAAATGTGGAAGCAATCCAAAAAACTTTGATGATCAAAAAACGATCCGACACGGCCATGTTTCGGTATCAAAGCCTGCATCAGGGGTCAAACAAATCTTTTTTGGTTGTTGCTCAATTAGAGATCAAAAGAAAATGTCATTTTCCCTGAAACTCAGAGATTAGGAAGTCAATTGTCAAACGCCTCGATGGCAAATACACAGAAGTACTGTCAATGATCTCTGAGCAACAACCAAAAAAGATTTGTTTGACCCCCTGATGCAGGCTTTCATGCTGAAACACGGCCGTGTCGGGTCATTTTTTGATCATCAATAAAGTTTTTCGGATTGCCTCCACACTTGTCCTCACTTTTTGGTTTTTATTGTCTTCAATTTGCGTGAGGATTTTCCTCTCCGCTTTTTGTTTTTTGACTTACAGTAATAGACATCCACGAATACACTCCATTTAGCATGTTCAACATGCAGATTTATCAATGATCATTCTGTATATATTTTCACAAACTTTTTTTATTTGATAATATTGTTTACAATTGTCTTTTGGGTTTTACATTTTATTTATATTTTGCCATGTCAATTTTCACTTATACATTACAGATATTTTCATTTAGAATATCTCTGCTGCTGAATTACACAGGAAGTTTTATGCATTTTTGAAACTGCTATGTGGTATCAGTACATGACATTCATGTCTACGTTTATTTAATTCATAGTATAACTGCATTTTGTGTTTATTTGTATATTAAATTATTTCCCCTTTTGTTTTTATTTATGTGACTAGACCTCTGATGCAGGCACCTCACCGGAACATGGACCATATTGGGTCCTTTAACAACCTACTTCCTCCGATCCAAGGCTCCGCCTCCTTGTTCCATGTGCGGCCCATTACACTTCCTTGTTGGTTTTGTTCTAAATGCTGGACAAAGACCAGCCCCTAATATAGAGCTTCAGGCTCACAAAATACAATAGATCAAACGGATTAAAAAAAAGATTAATTATTACAGATGCAAAGGTTAGATAACGTATGACTTCATGAATAAGTTTTATATCTTCCGTGGTACTGTTCTTCACCCCTATACCATCTGGATCTCAATTATTTAGTGAGGTTATTTACTGGTTATTACCCTAAATATGAATGACTTATGGTTTCCTTCTTTCTTAGAGGTATAATGTCAACAGTATACTCTCCTGCTTATAATCGAACGAGAAAAACGCCCAAGTTCCGACCTAAATCGGGAGATGGACGTTTATCTCACAAAAACGAATAACGCGGTATAATCGAAAGACAAACTTGGACGTTTTCAACTGCACTCCATCGCGGAAGCGTACAAAGTTGTAAGGGGGCGTGTTGGAGGCGTGGTGAAGGCGGGACTGGGGCATGGTTATCACCCGAACAGAGATGGGCGCCTTTCGCTGATAATGGAAAAAAAGTATGCGTTTGTAGCTAGAATTTAGGGCACTTTTCCTGGACTCTGTTTTTTCACGAATAAGGCCCCAAAAAGTGCTCTAAATGACCAGATGACCATCGGAGGGAATCGGGGATGACCTCCCCTGACTCCCCCAGTGGTCACTAACCCCCTCCCACCACAAAAAAATGATGTTTCACAACTGTTTATTTTCACCCTCAAATGTCATACCCACCTCCCTGGCAGCAGTATGCAGGTCCCTGGAGCAGTTGTTAGGGGGTGCAGTGGACTTCAGGCAGGTGGACCCAGGCCCATCCCCCCCTACCTGTTACAATTGTGCTGCTTAATGCTTAGTCGCCCAACCCCCCCCAAACCCACTGTACCCACATGAAGGTGCCCCCCTTCACCCCTTATGGCTATAGTAATGGTGTAGACTTGTGGGCAGTGGGTTTTGAGGGGGATTTGGGGGGCTCAACACACAAGGGAAAGGTGCTATGCACCTGGGAGCTCTTTTATCTTTTTTTTTGTTTTTGTAAAAGTGCCCCCTAGGGTGCCCGGTTGGTGTCCTGGCATGTGAGGGGGACCAGTGCACTACGACTCCTGGCCCCTCCCACGAACAAATGCCTTGGATTTATTCGTTTTTGAGCTGGGCGCTTTCATTTTCCATTATCGCTGAAAAACAAAAACGCCCAGCTCACAAATTGTCGAAATAAAACATGGACGTCTATTTTTTTGCGAAAATACGGTTCGGTCCGCCCCTTCACGGACCCATTCTCGGAGATAAACGCCCATGGAGATAGACGTTTTTGTTCGATTATGCCCCTCCACGTGTTCACTTCTAAGACAGTGAGATAACGTACACCTGGCCTAGGTTAGTTAGTAACATCCTGTTATACTAGAATCCTAATCTAATAGCTGATACGTAAAGAGGTATATTTCTGACATAAAAATCATGCAGTTTCCACAGTGGCTCCACAGAGAATGTCTTTTGCTGGCAGGTCTTGGGGATCCCCTCCAGCCAAGGAATTAATTGCTTACATATACTGATGGGGGGAGCCAGAGCAGAGAAGAAATGCATGTGCCCACCCATTCCACCCCTTGGCCCACCCAGAAATTGTGTTCTGGCAATGCCGTTGCTATAAATACGCATATATCTGAGAGAATGCATATTTTACAGGTAGATGTACACAGAGATGGAGTGTGGGCAGGATTCACACTTGAGGAGGAGCCTAGTGGTTAGTGCAGCAGACTTTGATCCTGGGGAACTGGGTTCGATTCCCACTGAAGCTCGTGGTGACTGTGGGCAAGTCACTTAACCCTCCATTGCCCCGGTACAAAATAAGTACCTGAATATATGTAAACCGCTTTGAATGTAGTTGCAAAATACCACAGAAAGGCGGTATATCAAGTCCCATTTCCCTTATGTGCATACTAGTAAAGAAGGCCCGTTTCTGACACAATGTGAGAGTGTGTGTGACACAATGTGAGAGTGTGTGTGACAGAGAGAGAGTGAGACTGGGTACTGGGTGCGAGTGTGTCTGTGAGAGAGAGAGAGAGAGAGAGAGAGAGAGTGTGTGATTCTCCTCTCTCCCCTACCCCCCCTCCAGTCACCAGCCACCCTGCGATTCTCCTCGCACCCCCTGATTACCTCCGTCGAAGAGGTCGTGTTATTGAAAGCCCTGCCCGTCTCTAGCCTTCCCTTCGAGTTCGTTCCCTCAGAGTCCCGCCCTCACGGAAAGAGGAAATGATGTCAGAAGGCGGGACTCTGAGGGAACGAACTCGAAGGGAAGGCTGGAGATGGGCAGGGCTTTCAATGACGCGGCCGCTTCGACAGGTAATCAGGTGAGCGAGGAGAATCGCTGGGTGCCTGGAGGGGGGCAGGGGAGAGAGAAGAATCGCTGGGTGGCTGGAGGGGGGCAGGGGAGAGAGAAGAATCGCTGGGTGGCTGGGGGGTGGGCAGGGGAGAGAGGAGAATTGCTGGGTGGCTGGAGGGGGGCAGGGGAGAGAGAAGAATCGCTGGGTGGCTCGGGAGAGACCTGTGAAGTGACGCATGTGCAGAACAGCTGCGCTGTCCTGCACATGTGCGGCATGTTGGTCACAGCTCATTTATATAGTAGGATGTTATACAGTACTAAAAGTTATACATGTATCTCTGGTATTTAGGCACGAGCTCTATGGCTGGCGTAAGTGTCTGGGTCAACATTAGAGGCATGTATTTCCCCTGGTATTCTAGTAATCTATAAAGGAGAGTGGGCACCTTTTTTCCTGTATAGAATAAGTACTATATAGGCACCTTTCTGATGCCTACGTATTGACATACTGTTATAGAATTACCCCCTACGTGCTTGGAATGACCATCCTGGCTTGATGCATCCTGCTCTTTTTCTGGCTGTGTTTGTCCTGCTCAAAGACCCACCTCAAGATTGGGAGACTTTCATGCTCCTGCCACCCTTTCTGTGAGTGCTGAGTGGCTGCTTTGAGTTTCCTGCTGTTCTGACTATTTGGTATTTCAAACAGATATGTGCTTTTGGATTTCGTGAGTGTGGCAGAGACATCTGTTTCCCAGCAAGATTACGACCCCTGAGGCAGGCATTGTGCTGAAACACGGCCGTGTTGGATCAGTCAATAAAGCACTTTTGTCTGGACCTGTACTTTTGTCTCCAGTTTGGGCCACCTCTGCTCCTTTAGGTTTCTTTGTATGACCTGCGGAGATTCTTCTTCTCTGTGTTGGTGGTACCCTTTCTTTGACGCAATATTTTCTGAAGTTACTTCCAAGTCTACTGACTTGAAGCTTTACACCCAGAATTTTCTCTCCACTCATAAATGTCCTTTTCGTGTGCATTATTTATAGTTTCAAGCAGTCACGTCTTCATAAGTGGAGGAGTGGCCTAGTGGTTAGGGTGGTGGACTTTGGTCCTGGGGAACTGAGTTCGATTCCCACTTCAGGCACAGGCAGCTCCTTGTGACTTTGGGGCAAGTCACTTAACCCTCCATTGCCCATGTAAGCCACATTGAGCCTGCCATGAGTGGGAAAGCGCGGGGTACAAATGTAACAAAAAAAAAAAGGACATAAATATTGCCATACTGGGACAGACCAAAGGTCCATCAAGCCCAGCATCTTGTTTCCAACAGTGGCCAATCCAGGTCACAAATACATAGCAAGATCCCAAAAAAGCACAAACATTTTATGCTGCTTATCCCAGAAATAGTGGATTTTCCCCAAGTCCAATTTAATAATGGTCTATGGACTTTTCCTTTAGGAAGCTGTCCAGACCTTTTTAAAACTCTGCTAAGCTAACCGCCTTTACCACATTCTCTGGCAACGAATTCTAGAGTTTAATTACACGTTGAGTGAAGAAAAATTTTCTCCGATTCGTTTTAAATTTACTACTTTGTAGCTTCATCGCATGCCCCCTAGTCTTAGTATTTTTGGAAAGCGTAAACAGACACTTCACGTACTACAGGATGACTGCTGGCATCCCTGACGCCCACCTTGTCTTATATTTCACCATCTGCTCATACTGTTAGGACCAGCTGCTTCCCTGCTCTCATGGGCGCCACTGTATCAATGACAGATAAGCCTGCTCTAATATTGCACAATTTCAGCCCAACATGTCCCAGATAAAACATGCAAACTCAGCCATGAAAAACAAACAATTCAAGTCTGCCATTAGCTTATTGTCTGCATCTGAGATTCACTTGTACTTTTTCCAATTGTTGTCCTAAGTCAGACGATAGTCCCAAGGCAAAGTTACAGAACACAGTTTTTATTTTCTTTTATGCTTTCCCGTTTCTACTCCACAGATCTCTGGATTCTTTCATCTTGAGTGATAGTCTGGAAAAGATGTTGCTCTTAACTTCAGTCTGTCATTTTTCCAAAAGTTATCCAGACTCCTGTCTGATCTGATTCACAGCTGCACGTACTGGAGTCAAGCCTCAGAACGGCAAATAAAACATTTATTTTGAAAACATAAACATAGTTTGACTAATTAATTTGGGAGAGCAGTAGGGAGGTCCGATTGACCGGGGGGTGGGGGAGGAGGACACTATTATCGGCTATAAAGATACTTTGAGGAAATGTGTCTAATCTTTGGGGAATCACTTGGCACCGGAGACCGACGCTGTTGTTTGATAAGTTCCATCTTTCTCAGTTATCGCCAAAGGGGCTGAAGCCATTTTTAAAGAAGGCAGCTCTTGTGGGGGAAAAGGCTATCCTTCATCTATGGGTAACCCCTGACTGCCCGGTTCTCTCTCAGTGGCGATCCAGAATGATTTTTCTTTGTTCGATGGAACGTAGGGTGGTGGGCGATTTAGCCTCGCCTAACGGTGACAACTTCTGTCATACTTGGTCTCCGTTTTGGGACTCCCTGACAGCGGTGGCGCACAGTAGAATATTAAACTTCTAGTGTATGACGCAGCACCTGAATGGGGTGGGGGAGAGAGGAAGGGGTGATTTTAAGGGATAGTAGGTTGGTTATGTAAAACATTCCTTTCAAGGGTCACGAAACTAATGGCTGGAGACCTCTCCTGGAGAGGACCTGGAATGTTTTCGTATAGTTTTGCATTTACATAGTTTACTGCATGCTAGATGTGGCTATACTCCATGGCACTCTGTGATGTGTTGTTTGAGGTTGGGGAGAGGGAAAGTGCACATGAAGGGAGGGATGGGACTGGGGGTGGGGTGGGACTTGGGGAGAAAGCAAAACTTATCGAGGATGGTTGATGTTCTCGACACCTGTTAAATGTATTGGAATATTTGGATTTTCTTGTTTCTGGCAGAGATAAGATGACAATTGTTGTTTATGTGTTTTGCCATCAATAAAAAGATTGAAATATAAAATTATTTGATGGCATCACTCAATCAATTTATACCACAACATCGCTCTGTATTTGTTCCTTACCGGAGTTGGCGATTGCCATTACGGTACTATGTAAGCCACATTGAGCCTGCAAATAGGTGGGAAAATGTAACTAATAATCAGGGCCGTGCCAACACAGTAAGCGAGGTAAGCACTGCAGGGGGGCGCCGACCTCTGGAGGGCGCCTGAGGTCTGCTCAGTTGCAAAATCTTTTACCTGAAGTTGTGATTCTCCTCTCTCCCCTCCCCTCCCCTCCCCTCTTCACGTAGCAGTGCTCACTGAGGCAGGCAGGCTCTGCTGAAGTTGTTTGAAAGAATACAACTAGTGCTATATATGTCTTTGGTGTGGGAAGAACTCCTTAGTCAGGGTGAGCTTGAACAACATTCAAATTAAAGAGAACAGGTTTGGAGGGAGGTGTGCAAGTGAGCCTGGGGAGAAATAAAAAATAAATAGTGTAATTGTTAAAATCTGTAAGTGGTTCAAAGTTTTTCTGAGCATGTACACCGAGAGGAGGGCATGATGACTGCAATGATGTGTGCATAATTATCAGGTAACCTGAGATATCTAGAGCTAAAAGCCATTTCATTGGCTGATGGTTCCAACAGTAGTTTCAAAGAAGTTTAGCTGACTGTTTAGTGTTTGAAGAGCTGGTAAGTGAAATCTGATTGCTTTTTTTGTGTGTGTGTTTTTATATAAAACATTCTCCTTGGATAGGAAGAGTAAAGAGTTTGTGATATGTGAAAATACATTTTGCTTTAATGAAATTGCTAAACTTTAGAGTCAGTGCTAGCGATCATGTTCACGGTTAAAAATCATAAAAAATTATTTGCGATCAAGTATTTTGCAAGAAAGGCTTGTAAGCATTGCCATGATTGCTATTGAGAATGATATATGTGCCCAGTTAGATATCAAAGATTTAATTACCAATTTCATGAACATGAAAGCACGAAAAGCTAAGTGGTTGTAAACCCTTTATTTGTTCAGCAATCCCACAAAGATGCACTCCATCTTTCAGCTCCTCTTTCCTTTGCATCTTGTGCCACATGGGGGGGGGGGGCGCCAACTGATAGTCTGCAGGGGGGCGCCAGAGACCCTTGGCACAGCCCTGCTAATAATAATAATAATAATAATTTAGCTGGGTGGACGTGAAATATTACAATTGCTATGTATCATTTCTATAGCTACTTCTGTGTCTATACAGAATGGGATGAAATCTGCATCTGTGTACACCTACCCTGTGTCCACAATAAATTCAAAGCAGGAACTTCCTCCACTGTGGGACACATTTTTGAAATAATACAAAACATTGGCATAGACCTCTGGATTCTATATAGGTTGCCCAAGGTTGGACAGACAAATGTGGACATAGAGGGCAGATGAGCATATGTTAACGAGGTATCAACAATCAGATTTAATTGGCACCAATTTGGATTTGCGCATGCGTCCGGCCTTGTTGCTATCCTATAACATCCATGCCTAAATTTCGTAGTGTGCAGCTCCAAAGGAGGTGTGGCCATGGATGGGTAAGGGGCATGGCCCAGGTATTAGGTGTGGTGTTATAGAATACTTAAAATTTTGTTCTCAACTGCTGTCTGTTAGTAGGGCTGCTGAAGGGGGAGGGGGCAAGTTTTCCCGTGCCAGGCCTCCAAGGGGGGCCCGACGCCAGAAGGTTCTACTCCCTTGATCTGTCTGTCTCCTGCTCCTGTGTGTCGTGACCCGGGTGATTGCGTTTACGCAGTACCCCGTTCCTGGCACACAGAAGCACAAGAGTGACAGACCAAGGGAGGAGCAGATGCTGGAAAGGAGGGGGTGGGGCATGAGCCCGGTTCCATCTCTCTGCGGCCCTGTCCTCTTGCAGGGGCGTAGCTACGTGGGGCCACGTTGAATGTGCAGAACGTCAGGACGACTCGCACAGAAACAGAATCCTAGGCTTCCACATCAGCTGCAGCAACGCGCCAGTCCTAGGATTCTGTTTCTGTGTGAGTCGTCCTGACGTCCTGCACGTTGAACGTGAAGGACGTCAGGACGACTCACACAGAATCCTAGGCTTCCACATCAGCTGCAGCAACGCGCCGGCCCTAGGATTCTGTTTCTGTGTGAGTCGTCCTGACGTCCTGCACGTTGAACGTGAAGGACGTCAGGACGACTCACACAGAATCCTAGGCTTCCACATCAGCTGCAGCAACGCGCCGGCCTGGAGACCGGCTGAGGAGGACTTCGGCTGGTGGGGATTGGGGACCCCTGCCAGCACAGGTACCTGATGGCGGTGGCAGCGGGGGATTCGGGGGAGGGTTGGCGGCAGCAGGAAGGGGGGGTCAAAAGGGGAGGGGCGCCGGGGGTGTGTGTCAATGGTGGCGGGGGTCCACGGCTCCAGGGAGGGCTAAAATGTGGCCCCTCACCTCGGGCTCTGGCCCCTCTCCCGCCGAAGTCTGGCTACGCCCCTGGTTGGTCACAAGGACTTAGACCAAGTAAGGGAAAAGGAATGGCACTTGATATACCTGCTTTCTCTGGTCACAAGCAAAGTGGTTTACATATTACATACAGGTACTTATTTTGTATCTGGGGCAATGGAGGGTTAAGTGATTTGCCCAAATTCACAAGGAGCTGTAGTAGGAATCAAACCAAGGTCCCTGGGTTCTCAGGCCACTGCACTAACCACTAGACTACGCCTCTCTGGTTTTAGTAGGTGTAAATCTTTGCACTTTAAGTGCTATTCTCCAGAATGGTGCTTATTGTGGATCTTAACAGCATCTAACTTTTGCCGCCATTTAGTGACTCCGGCTCAAAGAGGTTAACTACTTACTAGTTATCCCCTAAAACGACTAACTCCCAGGAGTCACACCAAAAGGCAGCACTGCACTGGGCCCTATAACACCGATACACCTCCAACTGGGAAAATAGAGCAAGCAGACTGCTGCGGATAGTGGGGCGTAGCTGCTATGGAGCCATGGGGGCCTGGGCTCCCATATATTTGGCCCTGGATCCCCCCTGCCGACGCCCCTCTCAACCCCTCCCCCTCGCCAACTTGCCGTCACCGTCTGTACCTTTGCTGGCAGGGGACCCCAACCCCCGCCAGCCAAAGTCTTCTTCCTGCATTTGGTTTCTTCTGATTCTGACGTCCTGCAGATCGCAAGGCTTTGTTCTGTTTCTGTGAGTCTGACGTCCTGCACGTTGTACGTGCAGCAGGACATCAGACTCAGAAGAAACCAAACGCAGGAAGAAGACTTCGGCTGGCGGGGGTTGGGTCCTCTGCCAGCAAAGGTACAGACGGCGACGGATGGTGGGCGGGTCGAGAGGGGGGTGTCAAACTTGTTGGAGGTGGTGCTGGTGGCGGCAGGGGGTGGCGGCGATGGCGGCGGGGGGGGGGGCTGCGCCGAGGGAGGCTAAAATGTGCCCCCTCACCTCGGCTCTGCCCCCCCCCCCCCCACCACTGAAGTCCAGATATGCCCCTGGCGGATACCTACACAGAAACTACAGTAGCAGAACATCTCATCTACAGATCGCAAAATTTACAGTTTGTGGTTTAATATTCTGATTTTTGTGGTGTTATGGTATCACCGATGCAGGTGATGAGCCCAAAAAAATGGCCATGTCAGGCTTTATCATAACATAAGTACATAAGCATCACCATGCTGGGACAGACCAAGGGTCCATCGAGCCCAGCACCCTGTCGCCAAGAACAAACAATTTGTCCTGCCCATCCTAGAAATACTACATTATTCCGTCATCCATTCTATAACATTCTATGGCTTTTTCTCCAGGAAGCCGTCTAACCCTTTATTGAAGTCCGCTAAGTTAACTGCCTTCACCACATTCTCCGGCAATGAATTCCAGAGTTTAATTATGCGTTGGGTGAAGAAATATTTTCTCATATTTGTTTTAAATTTGCTACACTGTAGTTTCATCGCATGCCCCCTAGTCCTAGTATTTTTGGAAAGCGTGAACAGACGCTTCACATCTACCTGTTCCATTCCACTCATTATTTTATAGACCTCTATCATGTCTCCCCTCAGCCGCCTTTTCTCCAAGCTGAAGAGCCCCAGCGTCTTCAGCCTATCCTGATAGGGAAGTCGTCCCATCCCCTGTATCATCTTTGTCGCCCTTCCTTTCAATTTAACGGTAATCCTCCTCAATTTTTTTGCTCTTTATTCAAGATTTTTCCCTACTGATTTTGTCTCCTTTTCTTTGTTTCAAATTTTCAACAAATTTAGTGTCAACAGTCTACCTTTCTCCAGTTCCTAGTTCTTTATTTCTGGTGAGGGCAGACGGAGCGGAGGGAATGTCTGCCCACATCGGACTTGATGTCAGCTTGAGCCCCGACGTTCGTGCGCCGCCTCCGCAGCCCCAGTGGACCAGCTCTCCTTCCGTAGAGGTGACGGGCTCCACGATGCAACTTGCCAGGGGCGCCGACGCTGGAGGAGTGCTTGGAGATCTGTCGGAAGGACGAGAGGTGGTGGAATCTTTGGAGTTCCACGGAACACGCGGCCCTGGAGGATTAATTGTGGAGGAGAGAGGGAAGCCCAGGACTTTCAAATGGGTGAGCTCCCGGAGTTCTTGAGAAAACTGACCGAGGTAACACTGGACTCACTATGGGATTTGATTTCTCAGACCCATAGATTTTTCCTACTACAATCTAACAAACCGTCTTTAAAAATCACAGCTTTGGAACGAAGAATAAATGAAAATGAAGCTAAAGTAGAATTAATGGGAAAACGTGTTGAGAAGGTGGAAAACAAGATTAGAGACTGTACAAGATACAATAGTTAAAGATGTTACAAACTTGAGATATCGCTCTGAAATATATGACAAACAGGAAGACACAAGATACCTATTGTATTCTACAGTGGGAAAATAAATTGGGGGAGGGCGGGGCTCAGAGCCACAACCGTAGATATACCAGCCCATGGATTCAAGACTCACCTGTCCCTCATGCCAATGCTAGGAATTATTAAGAAAGGAATGGAAAACAAAAATGAGGACATTATAATGCCTTTGTATCACTTGATGGTGCAACCGTGTCTTGAATGCTGTGTACAATTCTGGTCACTGCATCTCAAAAAAGATAAGAGTGGAATTAGAAAAGATACAGAGAAGGGCAACGGAAATGATAAAGGGGATGGGACATCTTCCCTATGAGGAAAGGCTAGAGCGGTTAGGGCTCTTCAGCTTGGAGAAAAGATGGCTGAGGAGAGATATGATAAAGGTCTATAAAATAATGAGTGGAGTGGAAAGGGTAGACCTTAATCACTTGTTTACTCTTTCCAAAAGTACTAGGACTAGGGGGCATGCAATGAAGCTACAAATTAGTACATTTAAAACAAATTGGAGAAAATATTTCTTCACTTAACGTGTGATTAAACTCTGGAATTCTTTGCCAGAGAAGGTAGTAAAAGCAGTTAGCTTAGCGGGGTTTAAAATGGTTTGGATAGCTTCATAAAAGAAAAGTCCATAAGCCATTATTAAGATTGACTTGGGGAAAACCCACTGCTTATTTCTAGGATAAGCAGCATAAAATATATTGTACTATTTTGGGATCTTGCCAGGTACTTGTAAGCTGGATTGGCCACTGTTGTAAACAGGATGCTGGGCTTGATGGCAACGTTTATGTTCTCATGTTCTGCAAGGAATCTTGAGTGGCCGGGAGTCGGACAGGGGGAGGGTGCGGGACAGGAAGAGGTGCAGGCCCTCGAGCTTCTCTGACGTAGGTTAATCAAGCACCTGAATAACTTTTCCTGATTATGGCGGCAGTAATGGAACAGCTGTTTGATTGGAGGGGTCGAAGAGGCCAATCTCTAGCCTTGCCCCCTCCCCCCAGTGATGCTATGTTGGGTAAACTATTGATGGAGTCGTGGCACCCGTGGGGGGGGGGGGGGGGCTGGTCACCCCACCTGTTCTGCTGGCTACGGGCCTAATCGCTGAAGCAGAGATTTTCAACTTTTTTCATCTTATGGCACACCCCCCACTCATGTTATCTCTATGACACTTTGTACCCATACATTGTATTATTCCATTTGATACTTTGTACCCATACATTGTAAGCCGCACTGAACCTGCTATCGAGCGGGAAGGAGCGGGGTATAAATGCAACAAATAAATAGTCCATTTATTTATTTGTGGTATTTGTATCCCACATTTTTCCACCAATTTGCAGGCTCAATGTGGCTTACATTACTGGGTAAAGAATTACAAATGGTAGTGCATTAAGGCACATACATGGTAAAATAGTATACAATATGGTATTGCATAGAGGTTCCTGAGTAATAGAATAAATTATAACATAAGTTAGATAATCAACTATAGAGAGTTCATTTCCGGCATGAGAAATAAAGTGGTAGTGCGTATTGCGTAATTTTCATTAGTAGCAAGGAGGTAAACAGTCATGTGTAGAGAGTTCGATTTTGTCTAGTTCATGTAAAGTCTAATTGTTCAGTATTTAGGATGGATCATTATGGTATGCCTTCTTGAATAGGTCAGTTTTCAGTAGGTTTCGGAAGATTGTTAGGTTGTGCATTGTTTTTATGGCCTTCGGTAGTGCGTTCCAAAGTTGCATGCATATGTAGGAGAAGCCGGATGCATATGTGGATTTGTATTTAAGTCCTTTATAGCTGGGATAGTGGAGATTGAGGAATGTGCATGCTGTTCTTTTTGTGTTCCTAGTTGGCAGGTCTATGAGGTCTGACATAGAGATCACGGCTTCCCCGTGGACGATTTTGTGGACCAGGGTGCAAACTTTGAACGCAATTCGTTCTTTTAGTGGGAGCCAGTGTAGTTTTTCTCTTAGGGGTTTGGCGCTTTCGTATTTCGTTTTTCCAAATATGAGTCTGGCTGCTGTGTTTTGGGCAGTTTGGAGTTTCTTAATGATTTGTTCTTTGCATCCGGCATAGATGGCATTGCAGTAATCTAGGTGGCTTAGCACCATTGATTGTACCAGTCTGCGGAATATTTCCCTTGGGAAGAATGGTTTGATTAGTTTGAGTTTCCACATTGAGTGGAACATTTTCTTTGCCGTGTTTTTCGCATGGCTTTCGAGTGTGAGATTCCGGTCAATTGTAGCTCCAAGAATTTTCAGACTGTCTGAGATAGGAAGGGTGTAGTCTGGGGTGTTTGTGGTGCTGGGTTTGTTTGTGTTATATTGTGAGGAGAGAGTGAGACATTGTGTCTTTTCTGCGTTTAGATTTAGTTGGATTGCGTCCACCCATGAATTCATTATTTGGAGGCTGCGTTTGATTTCATTTGTGATTTCGGTTAGATCGTGTTTGAACAGGATGTAGATCGTGACATTGTGTGCATAGATGTACGGATTGAGTCCTTGGTTTTTGCTAAAGGTGTTAAGTTAAAAAGGGTTGGTGAGAGCGGTGATCCTTGTGGTACTCCGCATTCAGGTTTCCATGGTGATGACGTTTTTGAATTTGATATCACTTGATATGTTCTTGCAGTTAGGAAGCCATTAAACCATCTAAGTATGTTTCCTCCAATCCCGTAGTACTCTAAGATGTTGGAAAGTATTTGGTGGCTGACCATGCCGAACGCGCTGGACATGTCAAATTGTAGGAGAAGTACATTATTTCCGGTTGCAATTATTTGTTTGAATTTGGTTAGGAGAGTGATTAGCACTGGTGCTGTGGTTGGATCGAAATCCTGACTGTGATTCATGTAGTATTGTGAATTTGTTTAAGTAATCGGTAAGTTGTTTAGTTACTATACTTTCCATTAGTTTGACTACCAGTGGAATGGATGCTACTGGTCGATAGTTGGTTGTGTCATTTAATTTTTTCTTTAAATCTTTGGGTATAGGGGTGAGTAGTAAATTTCCTTTGTCCTTGGGGAAAAGTCCGTGTTGTAACATGTAATTCATGTGTGATGTGAGGTCTGTTATGAATTGTTGGGTGGCGAGCCTTATTAGGTTGTTGGCACAAATATCCAGTTTGCAGTGGGATTTGGCGAATTTGTTAATTGCTTGAGTGATGGTTTCTTCGGTTAGAAGATCGAAGTTTGTCCAGATTCGATCTGCTGGGTATTCATTGGGGGTTGGGTCCAGGCAATCCATGAATTTTTCGTGATCAGTGGTATCGTGGATCATAGTTTTATAAATTTCTCATTAAAGTGTTTGGCGAGGTTGTCTGCTGATGGGGTGTCTATGCTGGTTGTGGTAACCGGTGTGGTGTCTAGTAATTTATCCACGAGTTGGTAGAGTTTATGTGCATCTTTGTAGTCTGGCCCTAGTTTGGTGGTGTTGTATGCTTTTTTGGTTTGTCTTATTGAATATTTGTATTTTCTTTGCATTTGTTTCCATGCGTTAAGTGTACATTCATCTTTCATTTTTTTTCCATGCTCGTTCTAGTCTCCTGACTTGTGTTTTTAGAATTTTCAGTTCGGTTTGGCAATTAAAATTCAATGCGAAGAAATGCAAAGTGATGTATTTAGGGAGTAGAAACTCACGAGAGACGTATGTGTTAGGCGGTGAGAGTCTGATAGGTACTGAGGGGGAGAGGGATCTTGGGGTGATAGTATCCGAGGATCTGAAGGTGACGAAACAGTGTGACAAGGCGGTGGCCGTAGCGAGAAGGTTGCTAGG
Source organism: Microcaecilia unicolor (assembly GCF_901765095.1). NCBI lineage: Eukaryota > Metazoa > Chordata > Amphibia > Gymnophiona > Siphonopidae > Microcaecilia > Microcaecilia unicolor. The sequence goes on from NC_044034.1 coordinate 22,781,501, forward strand.
CTGTATAGAGAGAGGTGTGATCAGCAGAAGAAAGGAAGTGTTGATGCCCCTGTACAAGTCGTTGGTGAGGCCCCACCTGGAGTATTATGTTCAGTTTTGGAGGCCGTACCTTGCGAAGGATGTTAAAAAAATGGAAGCGGTGCAAAGAAAAGCTACGAGAATGGTATGGGATTTGCGTTCCAAGACGTATGACCAAAGACTTGCTGACCTGAACATGTATACCCTGGAGGAAAGGAGGAACAGGAGTGATATGATACAGACGTTCAAATACTTGAAAGGTATTAATCCGCAAAAAAAATCTTTTCAGGAGATGGGAAGGCGGTAGAACGAGAGGACATGAAATGAGATTGAAGGGGGGCAGACTCAAAAAAGATGTCAGGAAGTATTTTTTCACGGAGAGGGTGGTGGATGCTTGGAATGCCCTCCCGCGGGAGGTGGTGGAGATGAAAACGGTAACGGAATTCAAACATGCGTGGGATATGCATAAAGGAATCCTGTGCAGCAGGAATGGATCCTCAGAAGCTTAGCTGAAATTGGGTGGCGGAGCAGGTGGGGGGAAGAGGGGTTGGTGGTTGGGAGGCTAGGATAGGGGAGGACAGACTTATACGGTCTGTACCAGAGCCAGTGATGGGAGACGGGACTGGTGGTTGGGAGGCGGGAAATATTGCTGGTCAGACTTATACGGTCTGTGCCCTGAAAAAGACAGGTACAAATTCAAGATATGAGTTTATCTTGGGCAGACTAGATGGACCATGCAGGTCTTTTTCTGCCGTCATCTACTATGTTACTATGTTACTATGTTTATCGACCAGTCTGCACCCTGGATTTGCAGGTGCTAAAAAAGGGAACCAAGAGAATGCCTCAACGCCAGAAGCAGGTGGAGGAAGAAAGCACCGGTTGGTGGTGTGTGCAGATGGTGATTCCTGGATTAATTTCTGACCTGTGAATCCAGCCTTTTATTTGCACAAAAATTGCACCATGATAGCTACACTCAGTGTTTGATTTTTCCACTTATCTCTGTTTACCCCTGGCAAACCTTATTGTAACCTCCAAATGTCCTCACCGCTGTTCACTGAGAACCCAGTGAGCGTGGGGAAGTGGCCAGCTCCAACTATCCTGACTATGCCCTTTAAGCCAGCTAATTAGGTGAAAAAGAGCAGCATGAATATAGTTTGATCATCACAAAAATATTTCAGCACTTTTTTTTAAAAAAACATGCTTGGAAGAACAATTGCCCTCCTGTTTTCTTTAAATGCCCAGACACCAAGTTCTCTTTACACTTACCTGTAGGATACATTTTACCATGCTTTCCCTGAATTCTGTGTACATTTTGGTACTTTTCATTGACCTAACACAAGAATTATAACCAAGTTTTTAAGATCAAACAAGACCCATCTTAGAAGTGGATTCGAAACCGCATGTTACGTCATTAGATGCTCCTTAGTTTACTCTAAAAGAAATATCACCCATGCAATAAAAAGGGGTCCAACTGTGCTTATTTCTGTTCTGCATTATATAAACACCTATGTATGAAGAGATTTTTTTTTCTTATAAATCAATCTATGATGGTATCCGTCAGAGAGAAGCGCATGAAGGATAGAGATCCGCACCGCTTACACAGTACGTGGCAGTGGCCAAAAAAAAGCAAACAGGCTGCTATGAATTGTTAGGAAAAGGATGGAAGAAAATAAGACGTTATAATGCCTCTGTGTCCCTCCATGGTGCGACCTTACCTTGAGTATTGAACTCACAATTCTGGTCACTGCATCTCAAAAAAGATATCATGGAATTAGAAAAGGTTCAAAGAAGGGTGACCTAAATGTTAAAGGGGATGGAACTCCTTTCGTATGAGGAAAGGCTAAAGAGGTTAGGGCTCTTCAGCTTGGAAAAGAGACGGCTGAGCGGGGATATGACTGAGGTCTATTAAATCCTGAGTGGTGTAGAATTGATTTTTACTCTTTCAAAAAGTACAAAGACTAAGGGGCACTCAAGGAAATGACATGGAAACGCTTTTAAAACAAATAGGAGGAAATATTTTTCCACTCAACGAATAGTTAAGCTCTGGAACTCGTTGCCCAAGGTAAAGGATGTGGTAACTGTGTTTAACATATCTGAGTTTAAAAAAGGTTTGGACAAGTTCCTGGAGGAAAGTCCATAGTCTGCTATTGAGACAGACATTGGGAAGCCACTGCTTGCCCTCGAATTGGTAGCATGGAATGTTGCTACTGTTTGGGATTCTGCCAGGTATTTGTGACCTGGATTGGCCACTGTTGGAAACAGGATATTGGGCTAAATGGACCATTGTTCTGACCCAGTATGGCTATTCTTATGTCCTTATGTCAAAGGCACCTATGTGCACTAAGCACACTATTCAATAAGGTAGCACCTAATTGCCGTAGTACTGGGGGGTGTACACATGGGTGGAGCATGGGCGTGCCTCCCAGTTACACATGTAGTTTATAGAACACTAAGAACATAAGAATAGCCATACTGGGTCAGACCAATGATCCATCTCGCCCAGCATCCTGTTTCTAACAGTGGCCAATACAGGAGTGAATGTATGTAGAGGTATGCATGGCTAGGTTCTCATAGGTAACCTCATTGCCTCACCCAACCTCCTCTACGACCAATAGCTTCCAATGTGTATGCTAAGTCAAAAAATTATGCATTGTAATGGGACCTGATATATCTATTGCTCTCTTAAAGGTGTCCTATAATGCTGTCTGTCCTGACAAACCTTAGCGCTCATAGGAGCCGACTCTGTGGGTGCTGTGGGTGCTTGAGCACCCCCAATATTGAGAAAATTCCATGCTTGTGTCCAAGGCAGTGGCATAGCTATGTGGGGCCAGGGGGAGCCTGGACCCCCATAGATTTGGCCCTGGACTCCCTGCTGACGACCCTCTCGACCCCCCCCCCCTCCCGCCACCAACCCTCCCCCGCCATCGCCGTGCGATCTTTGCTGGCAGGGGACCCCAATCCCCGCCAGCCGAGGAGGTCCTCTTCTTCCCGCGAAGGCTTCGTTCTGTTTCTGACGTCCTGCACCTCAAGATCTTCCTTTTTGGCAGAGCATACACCACGAGCCCTACAGGAGCCACACCCTTTTAGCCCGCAGCTCACTCTGTGATGACTTATCACCTACCCTCTCTTCCTTTTCCTCATCAGTTCTTTCTCTCTCCCACCTGTGACCTTGTCTACTGTACTTTGTACTATTGATATTGCTGTTTGCTTATTAACTACTGTACGCCACATTGAGCCTGCCAATGGGCGGGAATATTGTGGGATATAAATGTCATAAATAAAATAAATAAATAAAATCAAACAAACAACAGCAGAGTATGATAGTAATAGGGAGGAAAAAGCCTCAGAACCCCACCTTCACTCTACTTAGTAACAGGAATGAACGGGCAAGAACATCGTAGGCGTAAAAAACCTCCCCATTGAAACTATTCAGGCTTTGTGCAATGCCGATTTACTGGTCACCCACAAAAATGATTATTTCAACACGTGACTTATCTTTAAAACGAAGTGCTTTAAAGATTTTTTGCTGTAGACCCCACCAACTGTGGCCAAAGTTTCACCTGTGGTTGTTTCAAGGTGTCCAGGATCATTTGTCTAAAAAACATAACAATGAGTGTCCAACTTAAAAAACATATAAAATAAATTATTGGTGCTTAAATATATCAGTAATCCAGATAAAAAAACACACCTAAAATATTGCTTAAAAAGTCAAGTACTTGCCAGCATATTGCCAGCATCACCAGGTTCCCCTAACATGGCCGCAGGACACCTTCTCTTTTAAAACTGAAAATAATGATGTCATTTCCTGTGCTGTGCTCACTGTATATTGTACATCAGAAGAAGCTTTTCCACTCAGTCTTCTGGTTTGATCATCTCGGTTCTTCAGTGTTTAAATCAAAGATCCATTGTTGTTCTCTTTGTAATAAAAGCTTCTCCTTTTGACCTACAAGTGCATCCACTCCGCAGCTCCTCAGTACCTTTCCGCTCTCATCTCTCCCTACACTCCTCCCCGTGAACTCCGTTCACTGGGTAAATGTCTCCTGTCGTCCCCCTTCTCCCCCACTGCTAACTCCCGGCTCCGTTCCTTCTACCTCGCTGCTCCCTATGCCTGGAATAGATTCCCTGAGCCAGTACGTCAGGCTCAGTCTCTGGCTGTCTTCAAGTCTAGGCTTAAAGCCCACCTCTTTGCTACTGCTTTCGACTCCTAACCATGACTCTCTTACTCAACACCCTCACTTATCACCCCTACCACTGCAATTTCCCCACCCCTAGCTGTCTGTTCGTCTGTCCAATTTAGATTGTAAGCTCTGTTGAGCAGGGACTGTCTTTTCATGTTCATCTGTACAGCGCTGCGTAAGTCTAGTAGCGCTATAGAAATGTTTAATAGTAGTAGTAGTACTTCTATGGATTAGTCATGCCCTCCTGTACCTGATCAATAACACTACAAAGTAGAGAAGAAAAAGTAGGCTTATTCATGATACAATATTCCACTAATGGAGCCTGTTATGATTAAGGCAGCTTTTATATTCAGCTAGTCGTACCGGTGAGCAGGAGATTTTTATTGAAATATCCAAGTACATGTGACCCTGATTTTGTAATTTATATGATCATTTTATCTGCCCAAAGGTTTGCATAGCCCCAACAATCCACCTCACCAATCCATCCAGTTATGAAAGTCCACCTTCTAAACCCACCCACCCAATCACTTCCTTCTTCTTCCCCTTAATCTCTACATATTACTAATTGTATCTGATATCCTGGAATGACAATATCATAACTAAACTATGTAAGCCACATTGAGCCTGCCAATGGGTGGGAATATTGTGGGATATCAATGTCATAAATAAATAAATAAGAAACCTTCAAAAAACTTTCAATTTTTCTGTACATTTTCTTCTGTATAATCCCCCACCTTTTATTTCATTCTTAAAAGCACTTTAACTGCCTGAACTCAAAGCTGTTTATTGTACCATACTGGCAACAGGCAATAATAGATGTAATCAGACACAATGAATTATGCTAATACTCCCCTAATCAGGGGCGGCCCGACCATTAGGCCACCTAAGGTGGGGGCCTCAGGTGGCACTCTTCAGGAACGGCACCTCCCCACTCTTCGGGGGGGCGGCATCTCCCCCTTCACAGCATTTACATTAACATGTTCCAAACACGGCAGTGGCAGCGATTCCCATATGCTGCCCTACCGCTGGCACCCGCCTCTTCCTTTTACTGCGGCCGCCTCTCTGATGTAGCTTCCTGTTTTGTCAGAGGCTCAGGTTTGGAACTGACAAGATAAATGCTGCGAACGGGCTGGAGGTAGGAAGGGGGGGGGGGCAGCATCTCAGCTCGGGATAGGGAGGCATCTCGGCATGGGGTGGGGAGCAGCATCTTGGCCTGGGGGGAGGGGGGAGTTGCATCTTATCTCTGTCTTAGGCGGCATCTTGCCTTGGGCCAGCCATGCCCCTAATCCTAAAATATTAGGATACCTAGCACCCCCAGGCACTCATAGCCACTAAGGAGATAACAGCTCAGATCTGACAGGTACCACTCACGACACTGGGTCAGGGGGCAGCACAGGAACTGA